>NW_020172451.1:6503233-6507821 GCF_003031525.2 Neophocaena asiaeorientalis asiaeorientalis | reverse complement strand
ATGGGGGGGGGGTGGGAAAAGCAAAAATAGAGACAGCACATTCTAAAAACACAAATGGCCCTTAAGTTCATAAAGAGATCAAGCCCATTAATCCAAAAAGAGAACTTCTAATTTTAAGTACCCTGTGATACAATTTCTCGTCTATCAGACTGACATAAATTCAAAAGCTGGATACTGGCCCCCTCTGTCAAGGCCACAGGGGAGTAGGCAGGCTTGTCCAGCACAGGTAGAGGGCAGAATGAGACAGTCTGGCGATGTGGAAGCATCCAGCAACATCACGGTTGTGTTAGCCTTTGCTCTAGCTCTCCCTCCTCTGGGAGATTAACTTTCAGTGATCCCTGACCGTGGTATATGCAGCATTGCTGTGAAGCAAAAAACTGGGAAACATTTTTTTTGAGAGTCAATTTTCTCTCCGTAAGGGACAGATAAATAAAACTGTGGCTTATTCACACAGTTGAAGACTACATAAGTATAAAAATAGCATGAGGAAACATGTTTTTTTTTTAATGGATGTGGACAAAGCTCAAGGATATACTGCTAAGGCACAGAACAGTGAGTATTGCAAGCCATTCCTAGTGCCAGAAAAGTGCGAAGATTTGCCCACACGTACATTACAAGCAAAAAACCCCACGGGGCTTCCCTGGTGGCACAGTGGTTGAGAGGCCGCCTGCCGATGCAGGGGACATGGGTTCATGCCCCGGTCCGGGAAGATCCCACGTGCTGCGGATCCCAAAAAAAAAAAAAAAAAAAAAAAACCCACGAAGAATACTAAGAAATTAATAGAAGTTTCCTGAAGTGAGTGGTGGGAGTGGGTTGGACAGGGATGGGGTGAAAACAAGATACCCCACTGCACACCTTCTTGTGTGTTTCTTCTTTGAACTACGTGAGTGTGTTATCTCTTTAAAAAATTAAATATGCATAACTCAATGAGAAGGAAATATACCATGTCGAGTTATATGGGACACAGGTAAAATCGTCTTTAGAAGTTTAAAGCTTTAAATACATTGAATAGGATACAAGGGGGAAACTTTTTTTTTTAGTTAAAGTTGGAACAGAGCAAAACAGGCTTGTTAATAATGGCTGTACATTTCACAGTGCAACACACAGGCTATATTATATTTAATCAAATTAAAGTATAAGTCAAGTTTCTTGTCAGGATTGTTTTTTTTTTTAATGAAACTTAAGTTTTGGTATCATTTTAACTCACAGAAAAAGTTGCAGAGGGACTACAGAATTTCCTCTATGCCCTTCACCTAGTTTCCTGTGATGTTAATGCCTTGCATAACCATGATACAAAGCTAGAAATTAACATTGGTACATTACTGTGAACTAAACTCTAGATTTTAGATTTTTCCAAGAATGTCCCTTTCCTGTTCTAGGATCCCATCCAGGATACCACACTGCATTTAGTATCAAGGACTGCTTTTATTTCATAAACTTAGCCGAGGGACTTTCCTCTTGCTGATGAAGGAGGAACTCCTGGGCACATTTCTGGCTCTCACTTATTAATCCCTTCCCACCTCTCTGGATGTGGTCACTATTTTAACCTGAGGAACATAGCAAGGTAGTAAGGACGTAAGACCTTAAGACTTACTCCCTGACTTGCCACACTGTGTGCTGCTGCTTTGGTGAGCCCAGAGGGACAGGCTGGGAGGGAATGTTCTTTGTAATTCTCAGCCAATTCAATCGGCAGAAGTTGATTGAGCCTCAGCTGTGTGCAAGTTACTCTGGTAGATGCTGAGGGGAAAACAGAGTTGAGTAAGACCTTTTCCTAATTTTAGGAGCTGACCCACCCAGGGAGTGGACCCAGTTGAATACAACACCAGACAGGGGGTGAGAGGCAGCATACCAGCAGCAAAAACAAGAGATGGGGAGATGCATCCCACCTGAGAGGACCGAAGAGGGCTTCCTGGAGCAGGTGACTTTCGAACCATGCCTTGAAAGAAGGGCAGGGTTTCAAGGGTTGGCAAAGGGGAACGGGATTCTGGACCGAAGAAATGGTGTAAGCACAGGTGCAGCAGCGTGAAAATGTGGGCACACGCAGAGAACCAGTAGCCTGGGATTCCTGGTGCTGGAATGTGTGTTAAAAGGAGGGAGACTGACCTCAGGGAGGGCCTCCAGTGCTGGGCGGGAGATCCACCTCCCCCCAGAGGTAGTGATGCCAAAGGTCAGAGCTGCAGCCATGCTGTAGGGTAAGCTGGTGGCAATGGGATACGTGGGGTGGAGCAGGGGGCCTGGGGGAAGGGATTTCTCTTGTCTTCCTGGGGTGATGGGCACCCAGCCCAGGGTGGGTCACTGGAATGGAAGGGGGCAGAGGCAGGCAGGGAAAGGCTGCGGTGGGATCACGGTCAGGATGTGAATGTGAGGATGAGGAAGGAGGCGGAGGTGGGTGACTGAGGCGAGCCTGAGGGACAGAGATGAGGCAGCGGATATGGTCTGTGCTGAAGGGGCCGGTTGGGCTGAGGGAATTTGAGGTCAAATGTGCTAGAAGTCCCCACTCAGCGGTCAGGCTGGAGCCTGGTGCCAGGTATAAATGTGGCATCATCCATGAAGAGGTGGCAGTGTGTCCCCAGGGCAGAGGAGGAAGGAGCCTCTTCACAGGGGCCATGTCCCCATTACTTCCGTCAGCTAAAAAAATATATTCACAACCTAAAAGTTGAGAGTTATGTTTTATTCGGTGGGACTTTTTTAGGACTTCAAGCCTGGGACGCAGCATCTCAAGTAACCCTGAGAGAACTGCTCTGAGGAGGTGAGGGGTGGGGGGACCCAGGATAGATGGGAGTTTTGCAACAAAGGGCGGGTAGTCTGAACATCAAAAGATTATTGTTAATTAAAGAAAACCAGGGACTTCCCTGGTGTTCCAGTGGCTAGGGCTCCATGCTCCCAGTGCAGGGGGCCCGGGTTTGATCCCGGGTCGGGGAACTAGATCCTGCATGCCGCAAGGAAGATCGCACATGACGCAACTTGAAAAAAAAAAAAAAAGATCCTGCATGCCGCAAGGAAGATCCCACATGTGGCAACGAAGATCCCTCGTACTGCAACTAAGACGCAGCGCAGCCAAATAAATACATAAATATTAAAATAAAATAAAAAATAAAACCAGATATCTCAAGTTAAGGAATTCAGTACTTTTCTGTGTATGGGAAGATGCACGAGTCTGGGCTCACTGAAATTATTCCTTTGATATGCAACCTCAGCTATCTGGGGCCAGTATCCTGTGTTTTCACATCCTGAGTTTCCTCAGGGCTCACCGCAGGGAGCGGCTGCAGTCTGATGGCGGCTAGATGGCAGGTATTCTTTCCTTCCTAAGTCCGCTTAGGACCCACCAGCTCACCACTGGCTGTGGCTGCAACTGCTGATGAACTGTGACATCCTTTGTTCACTGACGTGGCGGTCAGTATTCCATGGATCACTTCTGTCACCTCAGGATCTGTGACCCCCCTGCATAACTTGTCAAGGAAGCCAACGCATTTCTGGAACTCATGGACACCACTGTGCATGTAACCACCTAGAGATGGTCTCGTCAACCCCAGCTCCCAGCCTCCCCAGACCCCCACCACTCAGTAAGGTCCAAACTCCTTAGCTCCACACTCAGACCCATCCTCACCCTTACCCACATTTTCCAGCCACCAACTTTCCCTGCATTGTGACCCGCCCCCCAGCATGTCCACCAGCCCTGTCTTCAGGACCAGGGTCTCTGATCACCTCCCCCCCGCCCCCCCGGCACACACACACCCCAGGGAGAATTTACTGTACAGCTCTCTCCAGCCCTCAGCTGGCTGGATTCTGGTTCCAGTTAGGAGCTCTGCTGGACTGTGACCCCTCAGGGACCACATGGATTCTCTCCTAGGCCTTCCAACTAGCAAATGGTGCTGAGTGAATAGGAAATATTTTCCCTTCCTTGTCCTAGACTAGCCACTTTCAGAGACTCAAAGGATGCGCTCTACAGTGCCCTTATTATAGGATTTAGCGCCCCAAACATCCCCTTGGGGGACTTGATCCTCTCCAGGCTCAACGTCATCGTCTATGACCCTTCCTCACCTGGGGGGTTCCTCATGTTCCCAATTAATACATTCATTCCTTCACCCATACAACAACTACTAAGGCTGGCTCATGCCAGGCAGGGTGAGGACCCCAGGACACAGTGAGAACACGGTGGACGCAGCCCCTCCTTCCAGGAGGACATTAAACCACTAAATAGTCACCCCACCTTTAGCCCTACGGTACTGGTCAGTGAGGACCCACGGGGTGCCCCGCTCGCTGGGGCAGCTCCTGGTCCCGCGCAGGGGCAGGGGTGGCCATGTGGACTGTCCAAGGGTCGCGGTTCCACCACCCACGTGTCAAGCAGGGCCGGCTCCGCTCCCTGCGTCGCGGCCCCGGGTGTAGCCCGAGATTTTGAAGGTCGTTTGGCCACAGCCCCCGGGTTCCCCAGCCGCTCGGCTCACAGCCTGCGCCGGGCGGGCGGGGACGGCTTTCCCCGTGCGGGCGGCGGTGGGAGCTGAAGGTCAGGTCTGACCACCTTCGGGATCCAGCCAGCCCGCCGGAAGTCCCGCGGGCGGGGCGGGGCGGGCGGGGCGGGGCGGGGGTC
>NW_020172451.1:6471976-6503209 GCF_003031525.2 Neophocaena asiaeorientalis asiaeorientalis | reverse complement strand
GGCCTGGCCGCACTTGACCTCCCAGGGTTCCGGGAGCCCCAGGTCAGAGAGGCAAGTTCGCGGGCGTCTGCGGGTAGGCAGGTCTCAGGCCCGGCCGGGAGAGCCTGAAGGGTGAAAATGTTAGCCCTGGGCGACGGAGGAAGCAGCCCTGACTTGAGCAGGCCGGAGACAGTGTAGTGCCCGGTGGTCGGGACTGGAGACTGGGGTCGTGCCGCCCGCGCTAAATCCTCGCTCCACCCCATTCTCTCTGTGTGACCTGGAGAATGGCCTGCACCTCCCTGTGCCTCAGTTTCTGGGTTTGCGAAGGGACAGAAAAGGAAACTGAGGGTTGAGAGGTTTTACTAACTTGCTCAAGGTCACACAGCCAGCAAGTGGCGGAGCCCAGGCCTAGCTAACCCCCCAACCTATTCTAGAAAGTTCTGCTGTGAAGCCCTCCCAAGGTTTTCCTCACCCAGTGGACCCAGCTTAGCTTTCCTCATCTGGCTCTCTCCCCATAACCCCCGGGGGCAGCGCAGGCAGCTGAGCCCTCTGGGTAGTGCCAATGCTCTGGACACATTGGGTGTGGATGAGGGGCTCCGGAAGTGCAGGCTCCATGAATGGTCACTCTGTGTTTCAGGTCTAATCTCAGAGCTGAAGCTCGCTATGCCCTGGGGCCACATTGCTGCCAAAGCCTGGGGCTCCCATAAGAGCCCCCCAGTTCTCTGCCTTCACGGGTGGCTGGACAATGCCAACTCCTTTGACAGACTCATCCCTCTTCTCCCAAAAGGTGGGTGTGAGGCTGAATGGAAGCCAAGGGGTGAGGCAGTGGGACTGCAGGAGAATCAGGAAGGGGAGGTGGCTGACCTAGACGCCTTCCCCTACCCTTTCCCTCTGTCTCAGACTTTTATTACGTTGCCATGGATTTCGGGGGTCATGGGCTGTCATCCCATTATAGCCCAGGTTTCCCGTATGACCACCAAAACTTTGTGAGTGAGGTCCGAAGGGTCGCAGCAGGTGAGTAAGAGACAGAGCCTGTATGTTCATCTCTGTGTGTTGTGGGTGTGTGTGTGTGGGGGGGTGCTCTGGGACATGCCCTCATCCTTGAAGTTGGGTGTGGTGGCCAGGAAGCAACGCTGGCTTGGGCGTGACTTGGGGTCTGGCCCCAGTTCTGCCAGGAATTCATGGGTGACTTTGGGAAAGCTGGAGAGAGCTGGCAAGAAGAGCTCACTTCCCCCTGCGAGTTCCACCCCTGCTGTGGAACTGGGACTCCTTTAAGTGGGTTTCCTGAGTGGGGCATCCCAGATGCTGGGGAGGGATTTCCAGAGCACAGCGACTGCAGGACAGAGGGTGCGGGGAAGCTGGGCCCATCCAGACCTGGCTCCGTGTGTTTTCAGCCCTGAAATGGAACCGTTTTTCCCTCCTGGGCCACAGTTTTGGTGAGTACGCTTTGGCCAAGACCTGACTGGTCTTGGGCTGTGGGGCTGTGAGGAAGGGAGGGGAGTTGGTACACAGGTATCTTTCCCTTGCACTTCTGGAACCACAAGGAGAGATGGAGGGGGTTCATCAGACATTGACCCTTGGGCACCATGCCCTCTGGCGTCAGGTAGCTCCCCAAGGGACACGTGGCCCCGTAGATAGCAGTCTCCGGATCTGACGAGGGAAACAGGGTCATGTCTGATGCAGGGACCCCGTGGCCCCAGAGAGGGAGCCTCAAGTTTGATAGTGAATGCAGAGCCGGGCCTGCTGGTGGGGGACAGGAGCCTGGCCCCTGGCTCGGGGCTGGCTTGACCCCTGGGAAGGAGTTTTAGAAGGACTTTGAGAGCTGCGGAATATCAGCTAACTACTCTTTTGTCCCCCCAGGTGGCACTGTGGGTGGAATGGTGAGTAGATTACAGTGACCATCCCTGCTCCAGGTGGGGTGGTGAGAGCGGGACGACGAAGGGGAACTTGCCTGGAAAGGGGAGTGCCCCCTCACATCGGGAGTTCCAGGCAGCGTTTTAGTGACTGTGTCAGCTTCCTTTGTAGTCCCGTGATAATCACTGTTGTGAGGGCATTCCTGATGGAGTTAAGTGTTCCAGCAGTGCCCACCTCCTCCGTCACAGAGAACCCTGGAGTCCAGCCCCAGGGTCGGGATCTTGATGCTGGATGCAGACTGGGAGTAGGGGAGAGAAGGGTGCCCTGAAGGGATAGGAGATTCTTGCTGGCCTTTTGGGCAGCACCCTTTCCCCAGCCTAAAACACCGGTGTCCCCACAGGAAAGTGAGTCCCTTTCCCTGCCTACTCTCCCCTTCATCTTTCCCCTTTTGTGTCACATTATAGTTTTCCTGTATCTTCCCTGAGATGGTGGATAAACTTGTCTTGCTGGAATCCTCACCATTTATCCTGGAAACTAACGTAAGGACAGGGCTTTTCATGCATGCTGTCGCTGGGGTAGACCTGGGTCCGGTCCCAGGTAGTGCCCTCAGCCCTGCCTCCCTCAGTGGGGCGGGAGGAGGTGGCAGAGGGTAGACAAAGGGCCTCAGGGCCCCCCCCCCGCCAGAGGACAGGGTTATGCTACTTACACCCTAGGAGTGGGTAAGGAACAGGGCGTGTGGGCCTGGGTCATCCTTGGGAACCCTGTGTGTGGCCTGGAGTCTGCAGGATGCCAGGTGGGTCACGAGGCGGCAGGGGTGAGCGAGGGTAGAAGCAGTGGGTTGAGGAAGCTCTGGGGGCGCACAGTTGGGTGCGCCCACCTGCACTTGTGCTCAGTCAAGTACCTTTGAGCTGTGCACACAGTAGACCTGAGCGTGGACCCGTGGGAAAAGCGCTGACCCCTCTCGCCACCGCCACCACCACCACCAATGACAGCAACCAGTGCTATCTGCATCTGAGTGCTGGCTCTGCCGTTTCCCTGCTCTGTGACCCTAGGCAGGTCACTTCGCCTCTCTGGGCCTCAGTTTCCTCACCTGTAAAATGAGGAGGTTGGAGTAGAGGACTGTGGAGGTGCCCTCCAGCTCTGACAGGGGGTCCCTCTGTTCCCGAGGGCTCAGCCTCGCACGGGTCCTTCATCAGTTTCAGTTCTCTTGTCCATAAAATGATCACAGATTCCATAAGGGCAAGGACCGTACGTAGCTGTCTCTTTACCACCGCCTGCCGAGTCCCGGCACATAGTAAGTGCTCGATAAACGTGCGTCGCGTGAGCAGAGAGCTCGTAGGTTACTGTGAGGGCTCACCGAGACAGCGGTGGCTGCCACTCTTGCTTCTTTACCGGTTTCACCCACTGAGTTGACACACACAGTGCCCCCGGGGGCTTCCTCCATCTTCAACCTGATCCGTCCAGCTGTCCCGGGCCTCAGGCAGGGCTGGGCTGGCTGTGACCGAGGCAGTCACAGGGCTAACTGGCAGGGACTGATCCCATGCCGCCGCCCGCTGGGTCAGAATGCATCTTGGGCCAGGCGGGTGTGCAGCTGAGGGGCTCTTGAGGGTGGAGGGTGGGGCTGGGCGAGGGAGCAGGCCCCTTTGCGTGCGTGCAGCTGGGAGCCCCGCCCTGCCCACCCAGCAGAACCCATGAATCCTTAGGAACTGGAGAACATGCTGACTTACAAGCGGAAAGCCATAGAGCACATGCTGCAGGTGGAGGCCTCCAAGAAGCCCTCGCAAGTGGTCAGCCCGGAGGAGATGCTGCAGGGGTGGGTGCCGGCGGGTGAGACCGGTAGCGTCAGAGGCCTGGGGGAGCTCTGGACCACGGAGGGAGGAGATCTCTGGGGCACGGAGGAAGCTTCCTTCTCCTACTCGCAAATCCACAGCAAGCCTGCTTCTCCCTGTGCTCACCTGGCGCTCCTTAGCCGCCCCAGCTGGGGCTTGAGCTGCATTCTCTCCACCCCTCCGCATACTCTCTGCCCCCCTCTCCACACACACACACACCCACACCGATGCGAACATGCCCATCGGTACAGGCCTGTGTCCTAGTGGGGTAGCCTTTTCCCTGCCCTCCTCTCCTTTCATCTGGCCTCCCCTGCCCCAAGGCATCCAGTGTCCTCCTTGTCTCCCCCAGGTTCCTGAAGAACAACAGTCATGTGGGAGAAGAGTGTGGGAAACTCCTCCTGCAGAGAGGAACCACACAGGTGGCCACAGGTAAGGGACTCGCTGTCCAAGGCCGTTGCTTATTGGCACTGTGCTTACTGAGGGATGATGATGGCTAGGCTTTATGGCTGCTTGCTCTGGCCAAGGCATGATACTTAGTGCTTTACAAAAAGTATCTCCTTTAGCGCTCCTACTGCCCTATTTTCATCCTGTTTAAAGCAGGGGAAACTGAGGCTCAGAAGGGCCAAGCGGCTTGTGCCAGGTCAGGCGGCTACTGCCTATCCTGGAAAGCCACGTCCTGTGGGGAGCTTGGTCAGGGGTCTTGGGACTAAATGTTGGGGTACAGCACAGCCCTGCTCTGCTGATCCTGTGTGGTGGGTGCCTGGTGTCTGAGGCTAGGCTTTGAGGACTCCCATGGGGCAAGCGACTTTGAAGATGGTTTTCAGAATGGAGAAGTGGAGTTGGGGGCACCTTGGCTTCAGGGCAGCATCAGGCCTGTGTTTTCTACACTTTATTTCCCAACATATTCATTGAAGAAACCTTTTACTCGGAGTCCGCTCTGTGCCCAGCCCCTTGTGAGGCTGCAGGAGCATGGTGAACCAGAACAGACATCCGCCCTCTCCTGGTGGCCCATTACCCGGCCAGCACAAGTCCAGAGGGCGCCATCCACAAGCGCCCTTGCTGGCAGCGACTGCCCCAGGAACTCAGAGATTGTGGGCAAGCTCCTTCCCACAGTCAGACTCCCTGGTCTTCTTAGGTGACTTCAGTTTGTAAAGAACCAAACGAGGCAGGGGTCAAAACCCCAAATGCCTGTGGGAGCTGAACAAGTTGTGAAATTATGCCGGCTGCTGGGAGTGGGGCCGTGTGAAGTGGTGGGGATTGTGGCACTGAGACCGTGTGCCCTGCAGGAGGGCGGCTCCCAGGGCTTATCACATGGGAACTCGGGGCTCCTGTGGCCAGAATTTCTAGCTGCTCAAAAGGAGCCAGAGGTCTGCTGTGCTGTAATTTTTTTTTTTGGCCGCACCACGTGGCACGCAGGATCTTAGTTCCCCAACCAGGGATCGAACTCGTGCCCCCTGCAGTGGCAGCGCGGAGTCTTAACCACTGGACCGCCAGGGAAGTCCCTGCTGTGTTGTAATGTTTCTCAGAAGTTGCCAACACACCATTAGGTCAAGTGGAATATACCTAAGGGGGTTGGAGACCCGTTCCTGTCTTGGTTACCATCTCTGAGCGTTTGTCTGGTCCTCCCTGCAAATCCGTCATGGAGGAGGGAGGTCGATGGCAGAGGGCGTGGGCCCCAGCTTCCCTGATGTGCTGGTACAGATGGCGGGCCAGAGGGGCCCCCGTGCGGAAGTGGGCTAATCCAGAATTAGACATGCACCTGGCCTGGGAAGCCGATTTGGCCAGCCCAGGGTCACATGAAACAGTGAGCAGACGTCCGCTGAGCCACTTGTCAAGGGGGTGGGCAGAGGAGGTGGGAGGGGTGGGCAGTGGGCAGGCGGCTGGATCGTTGTGTCGGGCCCAGCCCCTCCGCAGCAGTGTGGCCCTTTGAGGCCCGGGGTTAACCTAAAAGAAGACCAAGCCAGCCTCCCAGACCCAAGTGGGCGGGGTGACAGCGGGGGAGCCGGCATTCCAGGACCGTCCTGAGCCCGTTCCCTCAGGCCCCAGAGCCTCCGAGAGCCCCCATTCCGTTCTGGAGCCGCACACACCTCCGTCATCCAACCCCATACCCCCCAACTCTGAATTCCTTCCCTAGGGCTGCCGTTACAAAGTCCCACAGATGGGGCAGCTTCAACAGCAGACGTTTACGTTTACTGTCTCACTGTTTCAGAGGCCAGAAGCCAAGGCCAGAGCGTTGGCAGGGCTGTGACAGGCTGTCTGTGCCTCTCTCCTGGCTTCTGGTGGCCTCAGGTGTTCCTTGGCTCATGTGTGACCCTCTCCCCACGTCTTCACAGAGTGTGAGGTGAGAGCGCTTTGGAAAAAATAGCGGGTAAGGGGGTCAGGATGTTCAGTAGAAGGGCCTGGGTTGGCCTTGTGGAGAAGGTGACTCCTGGACCCCATCATGCAGATGAGCTGCCGGGAAGGGCTTGGTGCACGGGCTCCATCAGGCTTGTGGGAGAAACGGGAGGCGGTGAGCCAGGGCGAGGAGGGAGGCCAGCTCCTATCTTATCTACCTCTTATCTGCGTTCCCACCACAGCCCTGGCCCAGGCCTTCAAAATGAGGTCAACGTGTTAGCGTTAGCGTGAAGGAGGGAAGGTCCAGCTCCGGGTGGGGTTAATGACCAAGGACTGTCTGTTGTCAGCATCCACCGCCTGCAGCCGGCCCACCATGGGGGTGCTCAGACCCTGTCACAGGCTGGGCTGCGCTGGGGCTGCGGGCATGATTTCTGTTGACTTACGCAGTTTAAACACAACAACTTGCCACGAGCGGGATTTTGAATAGGCTGCTCATATTTAGAATAGAGAGAGTTTATGTGAAAATGGAGATTTCCGGTTTCTTTTGAAAAATGGCAACACCTGGCAGCACATTCTGCCTTCCGCATAGGCAAGAACAGCTGCGCGGAGACCCTGCTGTGTGCGAGCGGGCGCTGCACCCACTCTGCCCAGCCTCTGCGGTGAGTCCGTGACCTTGGCAGGTCCCAGCAGAGGAAGCGGGTGGTACACCCACCATCCTGATACCTCCCGGTATCCACCAACACAGAGGCTCTCCAAACTCAGAGATTTTTATGGGGGCTTTATCACATAGGCGTGAATGATGGTTAACCCAGGCTCTAGCCGCTCTCCCTTCCCCGAAGGGCCGGGCTGGAAGTTCCACGTTCCTAATCATGGCTTGATCTTTCTGGTGACCAGCCCCGATCCTGAAGCCATCAAGAACCCACCAAGGGTCACCTCATTAGAACAAAAGACACTCCTATCGCTCAGGAAATTCCAAGGGATTTAGGAGCTCTGTGTCAGAGATCAAATGTTCGGACAAAAGAGGCTTCTTGCACTTTCACCACTTTAGGAAATAACAACAGTTTTTAGGAGCTCTGGCTAGGAGCCAAGGACCAGGACTAAAATATATGTTTTGTTATATCACAGTGTCACAGTCCCTAACTGTTGGCAGGGAAGTGGGGAGTCTATGATCCTGATAATATCTCCTGCATTCAAGACCATTTCATTTTTTTAAATTATTTAATTATTTGTTTAATTATTTATTTATTAATTTTTGGCTGCGTTGGGTCTTCGTTGCTGCGCACGGGCTTTCTCTAGTTGCGGCGAGCGGGGGCTACTCTTCGTTGCGGTGTGCTGGCTTCTCATTGTGGTGGCTTCTTTTGTCGTGGAGCATGGGCTCTAGGCGCACAGGCTTCAGCAGTTGTGGCACGAGGGCTCAGTAGTTGTGGCTTGCAGGCTCTAGAGCGCAGGCTCAGTAGTTGTGGCGCACGGGCTTAGTGGCTCCACAGCATGTCGGATCTTCCTGGACCAGGGCTCAAACCCGTGTCCCCTGCATTGGCAGGCGGATTCTTAACCACTGCGCCACCAGGGAAGCCCCTGGACTCCTTATTTAAGTGACATCTGCGCTGGCCCACTGGTCTGAGAAACACCATTCCTGCCCTCACAAAGGTCATTGACACAGGAGAGGCAGACAGAAGAGCAGCCGGCTGGGGCACGTCAGGATGTGTCAGGTGGAAGCAGGCTTGAAAAGAGCTGGAGGACTTGACCACAGGGAGGAGCGATTCTTAGGGCAGAGAAAACAGCACGATGGGGGTCCCCAATACCTGGGGGGTCACCCCACCCCCAAGAAAACCCCCTTTTTAAGTCTTTTCACATCCTCTCAGCACCTGAAACCCAGGCCTGGAGGAAGGAGGAGGGCAGTGAGCCTGGGGGCGGGGGCACCCAGGGGTCACCCCTGGTCCTGCACATGCAGCAGGGCCAGTCATCTGTGCAGGGAGGTCGTGGCCGGAGCTGAAGCCAGCCCAGAAGCCTCAGCCGCGGTTTGATCAGGCTGAGATGATCTAGCAGTGTGGAAACCAGAAAACCTTCCAACGACATGGTCCTTCTGAGTATTTGGAGTCACAGATGCCTAAGAACCTCTATCAACAATTAGCTGTGGGGCTTCCCTGGTAGCGCAGTGGTTAAGAATCCGCCTGCCAATGCAGGGGACACAGGTTCGAGCCCTGGTCTGGGAAGATCCCACATGCCGCAGAGCAACTAAGCCCGTGAGCCACAACTACTGAGCCTGTGCTCTAGAGCCCACGAACCATAACTACTAAGCCCGTACGCCACAACTACTGGATCCCACTTGCCTGGTGCCCGTGCTCCACAACAAGAGAAGCCACTGAAACAACGAAGAGTAGCCCCCGCTCGCCACAACTAGAGAAAGCCCGCGCACAGCAGCAAAGACCCAACGCAGCCAAAAATAAATAAATAAATTAAAAAAAAAAACAGCTGTGAATTAAAAAGAGACCAAACCCCTTGTTGTCCTGGAAGATATGATCTAGCAGAGGGTAAATGATAGAGTGCATTAGAAAGTGCCGGGAGGGACTTCCCTGGTGGTCCAGTGGTTAAGAATCCACCTTCCAATGCAGGGGATGCGGGTTTGATCCCTCGTCGGGGAACTAATATCCTACATGCCACGGGGCAGCTAAGCCTGCGCCACAACTACTGAGCCAACATGCTCTGGAGCCCGTGAGTCACTAGAGAGAAGCCTGTGCACCACAATGAAGATCCCGGGTGCAGCAGCTGAGACCTGATGCAGCCAAATAATAAATACTAAAGAAAGAAAGAAAGTGCTGGGAGTTATGGAGAGAAATAAATCAGCGGGGGATGGAGGGGCTCTGGTCAGATGTTTGTGGGTGTAAAGGGGAGGTCCAGGAGGCCTGGCTGGGATGGTGGCATTTGAGCAAAGGTGTGTAGGGAGGAGGGAGCAGCCTTGCTTCTCCTGGCCGGCACGTTCTCCTGGGGTGACCCACGTCACCGTATCATCTCCCTTTCTCACTCCCTGCACTGCTCACATCGGGCAGCCTCCAGGGTCTGAGATTCTGTGACCTCCCTGAGACCCTGCAGCCCTTTTTTTTGTTTTTTTTTAGCATTTATGCATGCATGCCTGCTGCGCCGGGTCTTAGTTGCGGCACGTGGGAGTTTCGTTGTGGCACACGGGCTTCTTAGTTGCGGTATGTGGACTCTTAGTTGCGGTACATGGACTCTTAGTTGCAGCATGCAGACTTTTAGTTGTGGCAGGCATGCGGGATCTAGTTCTCCGACCAGGGATCGAACCCGGGCCCCCTGCATTGGGAGCACGGAGTCTTATCCACTAAACCACCAGGGAACCTGGCAGCCCTTTCTTGAGAAGACATTGCCCAGGCGGGAACTGCTGGGTGTCCATCCTCATTAGGTGAGGCCAAGTTGCCCCCACTGGGACCGTGGCAGAGAACCCAGCTGGAGCTGGGACGACCCAGGCCTCTCAACCCCTCCAGCCTTTCTTTTTTGGCTCGATTTCTCTCCAACAAGTGAGGATGCGATCCTTAGCTCGTGGGCACTTCCTGGTGCTTAAAGATCCGAGTGAACATTTTAAGGTTCTCAGAGATGAGACTACGGTGCCGGGTGGGTGATTGTCCCACCGCCGTCATTCTGTGCAGCCCTCGGGATGGCCGGGGAGGCACCTGCATGGGCGTTCCTGTCCGTGGCAGGGTAGCTGTGGGCAAGCTCTGCTCTGGCTGAACCCCAAGAGGATGTTGGGGGTGGTCCCTGCAGGTCCAGGCTGAAGAAATGAGCCCTGGCTGCCCGGGCCCAGGGTCCCAGGGGAGCCGAGCTGAGTTCCCCCCCCCGCCCTGCACCCTGACAGGCGGCGCTGAGGCCATGTCTCCATTGCTTCCTTCCAGGTCTGTTTCTGAACAGAGATCGGAGGATCACTAGGGTGAGTGCTACTGTCTTCCCACCCTTCACAGTGTGCCTGGCAGCTTCTTTCTTTTTCTTTTTTTATGGTAGTAAAACATACATAGTATGATATTTATGCTATATGTAAATTCTGTGCCCAGTAATCCCAATCCTAGATATGTACCCGGCAACAGTGTGTGCTGTGTGCTCCATAAGAATTGTATGAGAACATTCCTGGCAGTTTTATTCATCATAGCCCCAAAGTAGAAATCACCCAAATGTCCATCAACAATAGAATGCATAAACTGTTATACATTCATACAATGGAACACCACACAGGAATGAAAAAAGCACATTTACAGAGCAAAAGAAGCCCAAACCAAAAAAGAACACAATGATTCTATGTATATGAAGTTCAAAAAGTGGCAAAATTGATCTAGGGGGGTGCCCTTGGAGAAAAACCCTGAAGGGAGCCTGCTGGGTGCTGAGGGGTTCCAGGCCTTCATCCGGGTCATGGCTGCACGGCCGCATCCGTATGTCAAAGGCCATAATGGGCTGACACCCAGGTCTGTGGACTTTGCTGTAAGTTATACTTGAATTACAAAAGAAAAATACAGATCTGAGGATGTAAGTGGACTAGGAAAAGGAAGTCAAAGGAGAGATGGAGAGGAAGAGAAAAAAGAAGCCAGAGGGACTTCCCTGGTGGTGCAGTGGTTAAGAATCCACCTGCCAATGCAGGGGACACGCGTTTGAGCCCTGGTCCAGGAAGATCCCACATGCCACGGAGCAACTAAGTCCGTGCACCACAACTACTGAGCCTGCCCTCTAGAGCCCGCGAGCCACAACTACTGAGCCCACGTGCCACAACAGCTGAAGCCTGTGCGCCTAGAGCCCGTGCTCTGCAGCAAGAGAAGCCACCGCAATGAGAAGCCCGCACACCTCAATGAAGAGCAGCCCCCCGCTCGCCGCAATTAGAGAAAGCCCGCGCGCAGCAACGAAGACCCAATGCAGCCAAAACATAAATTAAAAAAAAAAAAAAAAACGAGGCTGAGAAGCTGGGGTAGGAGGGGGTGATGGGCAGTTCACGCCCGAGCTGAGTCCTGGCACCACCTCCTGTTAGCTGTTGACTGTGACATAGGGACTTAGCGTTTCTGATCCTTCGGGGAGGAGATAATGTGTGGTGAGTCTGGGTGCTCAGTAAATGCTCATTCATTGGGCCTCGTGGTTGATAGGGGGGCCTCTGCTTCTGGAGAAGCCCCTGAGGTCACTGTGGCCCGAGGAGCAGGAGGTGGCTGGGAGGGGTTAGGGCAGAACGACGACAGTAAGTGGCTGACCAGGCAGCTGTGTGCCTGTGTCTTCACAGGAGTCGTAGCTTCATCGTGATGCTGTAGCACAACGCGACAGTCAGTCTGTGTGGGAGCTCTCTTGAATTAACCCACTCAGTACACCCTCACTGAGCCCCGCCTCTGTCGCGCCGTGTGCCGAGAGCTGTGAGCACAGAAAATCCTGAGAGCTTCTGCCCTCAGAGGCTTCTTGGCCTGGAGCGGCACAGTCCAATAGAAGTATCGTGTGAGCTCGTGTTAACGTCACGTCTTCTAGTGGCCGTATGAACAGTGAAACAGGTGAAATCAACTTTAATAATATTTTCTAACTCAGTGTATCCAAGGTGTCACCACTTGAGCATGTAATCAACATAAAATATTGAGGTATTTGACATTGTTTTCTTATACTAAGGCTTCGAAATCCAGTGTACAGTTTACACCTACAGTGTCTCAGGCTGGACTAGCCCCACTTCAAGCTCTCAGTAGCCACAGGTGGCGGAGGGTTACCGTGTGGACAGTATAGACCTAGACCTCTTAAATGGTCGTAAGACGGGGAGGTCAGGGCTGTGACAGAGGCCAGCAGTGGCTGCGGGGACGCCAAGGTGCACTCTCTGCACTGTGGCTTAAGCAGGTTTCTTTCTCATGGAAACAGTCAGTGGAGGTAAGTGGGCTGTGCTTGCCGAGAGTCCAGAGCCCAGGCTGGCTGGGCAGCGTTACAAGGCAGCCCGTGGACCAGGAAAGGAGGTGTGGAGGGGCCACGCCTCAGTCCCAAACCTAAGCCCAGAAGTAGCCCAGGTCACTTGTCTGCATTTAGTTGCATGGCCACACCTGGCTGAGGGGAGTCTGGGACATGTCTAGCTGGGCAGCCATGAGCCCAGGAAGAGGGAGAACAGATTTGGAGGTGGAGGGGGGAAGTCTCTGGCCTGAGGGAGTTAAAGCCCTCTGTTGAGGCAGTGATACAGTTGGACAGTGGGCTTGGTCCTGATTAGGTGGCCGAAGGGGCCCCCACTGTTCCCAAGAGAGACCGGTTTCTGCCCCCCGGCAATGCCAGGGCCTTGTGGTGAGAATTCACTGGGGTTTTGTCTCTGCAGCCAGAGTATTACTTCAATTTCATCAGCAGGGAGCTGTTTGTGCATTCCATCAGGAAGCTGCAGGCCCGCGTCCTGTTCATCAAGTAAGTCTGAACCAAGCGCCCCAGACAGAGGTGAGTGCCAGGAATCTCCAGGTCTCCTAGTGTGAGACCTCTCCACCATCTTTCTTGGGCAGCCCCCTGGCCGCTGGTGTGTGGAAGGCAGGCAAGGCAGTGGGAGGGCTTGGGCAGCTAGGGATGGAAAAGGACTGCACCGCACTTTTCAGCAGGTGTCTGTATCTGTGGGGGGCACACCCAGGTAAGGCAGAGAGACTGGCAGACACTGGAGTCTGGCCCTTGCCCTCCCCAGTCCTCCAGCCACCCCGGGCTCCTGACATCCCCAGGCCTACACTGCTCCTGTCTGCTGTCCTCCCTTCCCCCACCTGCTAGCCAGAAGCCATCCACTGCCTCTGGGTGCCACAGCACAGTGAACATCCTTTGGTGTGGCTTAGGTGCCACCACCCACTCCACTGCAGCCATCCTGGACTGGCAGGAACTGTGACTTCCAGGGACACATGTGCCGAGCACAGGGGTTTAGAAGGCATGGACTCGATAGGGCCAGATCCAGACCACAGTGAGATACACCGCACACCCCTAGGACGGCCAGACTCTAAAAGTGAGATAACAAGTGTTGGTGAGGATGCGGAGAAACTAGAACCCTTGCATGCTGCTGTAGGATTGTAAACTTTTTTTTTTTTAAATGGCTGCATTGGGTCTTCGTTGCTGTGCATGGGCTTCCTGTAGTTGCGGCGAGCGGGGGCTACTCTTCGTGGCTGTGCGCGGGCTTCTCATTGTGGTGGCTTCTCTTGTTGCAGAGCATGGGTTCTAGGCGCGCGGGCTTCAGTAGTTGTGGCGCACGGGCTTAGTTGCTCCACGGCATGTGGGATCTTCCCGGACCAGGGCTCGCACCCGTGTCCCCTGCATTGGCAGGCGGATTCTTAACCACTGTGCCACCAGGGCCCCTGGTATTGTAAAATGGTGCAGCCGCTTTGGAAAAGTCTGGCAGTTTCTCAAGCCATTAAATTACCATGACCCAGCAGTTCCACTCCTAGGTGTGTTTCCAGCATCTGTGCACACAGCAGCATCTTTCATAATGAATAGTGTTGGAGGCAACCCATATGTCCATCAATGGACAGATGATAAGCAAAATATGCTCCATCCATACAACGGACTATCGTTCAGTGACAAACGGAATGAAGCACTGATACTATGACATGGATGGACCTTGAAAACATTAGGCTAATTGAAAGAAGCCAGTCACAGAAGTCCAGGTAGCATATGATTCCATTCACATGCAAGTCCAAAGAGGGAAACATACAGAGACAAGGCCGATCAGTGGTTGTGGAGGACGGGGAGCTCTATGTGGAAACTGTAGGTGCGGGACTTTTTGTTGTTGAGGTGATTCATTATGTTCTAAAATTGACAGTGGTGATGCTTGCACAACTCTGAATATACCAAAATCCATGGAATTGTACACTTTAAATGGGTGAAATTATCTCCATAAAGCTGCTAACAGAGAAAGAACGCACGGACTCTGACCCCGTTCAGATCCCAGCCCTGCCATTCAGTGGCTGTGACCGTGGCCAGGTCCCCTGAGATAAACCTGAATTGCTTCACTTAAGCAGGCCTCAGTGAGCTGTGAGTGCCTGCGGGGACTGAATAACTCAATCCTGAATTAAACCTGGGCTCCAAGGGACCCAGCGGTGGGAAGATTGGAGGGACGCCCAGGCCCGTCTCAGTCTCAGAGCCTGGAGCCCAGGGCTGGGGGAGAACATGCAAAGAGGTGGTCCCAGATGAACCTTTCTTCTCGTTTCCCAGAGCAACCCAAGGGTTTTACGATCTGAGGAGAGAGAATGATGCCAACACGGAGCTCGTGCTATTCGTGACCAGCTCACTGAGATCCACCCTGAAAGAGGTGGGTACGTAGAGCTCAGGGCAGCTGGGCTTCAGGAGGGGCTGCCAGGCCGCCCCAGGCTCCAGCTCACCCCTCTCTTTTCTTGCACTGGGACCTCTGGTCTGGCCCTAGGTCTAACAGGTGACCCCCAGGAGCTACCAGGCCTCACTCCCTGCTGCGGTCCCTGGAGACCTGCGGTCACATATAAATCAGCGCAGAAAGCAGACTTCTCATTGGCAGAATCTCCTGGCTTTACTGTCCCCACGTGTTCCCTGTGCCACACCCAACTCAGCACTGCCACAGTTTCCTAGGGTCCCACATGGGAACAGATGACCAGTCTCATCAGTGGGTGCTGGCCTCCCAGTTGGAGGGCTGGGACATGTGCTGTGACTTTGCCCTTTGCCTGGGTTCCTGGGAGCACCTGGCATTTTATGACCATCATCCACCATAAACACCTGACCCTGGGGCCTGTGCAGACGACTGGGTGTCACTAGAGGGAAGCCCGTGTGGCTGGCTGGCCAACTGCAGTGCCTTCCTGCCTTGTCAGCCTTTCTCCCGAGCAAGGGCGAGTTTGAAAGGCTGATGGTCTATTCTTTTTGCAAGTGGACCTTATAAGATGCTCAGAACCAGCAGCAGCCCCGACTACCAGCCCCCTCCCCAGCCTAGCTCTACAACTTCAGCTCAGAATGGCCTAGAACCCCAGGGTTTGGGCTCTTCCCTCCCAGACAGGCCTTTCTCACTGGTTTTGAGCCAGGCCCTGACACCCCCCAGGGGGTGCTGTGACTGGGGCCCGCGAGGCCACGGGTCAGGCACTGCCAAGGCTCCTGTGGTGGACACTTGGAACCACTGGGAGGCAGCAGGCCATGGGAAAGCCCCAGTGCGCCAGAGGGGCCCACAGAGCCCTCCACTGGGTCACCTCACCACGTGTCCCCTCCCTTCCCCAGAGGTTCCAGTACGTGCAAGTCCCCGGCAACCACTACGTCCACATGAACCAACCCCAGCACATGGCTGGTATCATCAGCTCCTTTTTACAGAGCAAGGAGAGGATCCCAGCCCACCTGTAGCCCTGGGCCAGGGGCTACAGACACCTGCTCAGCCCCAGACTCCCAGTTCCCAAGCCCAGGCCAGGTGTGGTGGGGACAGGGCCCCCTGGTCCTGAAGACCAGCATGGCCAGAAGAGAATTCTGTGGCAGAGCTGGGGGGAGGACGGGGGAGGGGATACAAGATTCTGACACTAACATCTGTGACTTCAAGGGGGAGACGGTGTCTGGGTGTGGGAGTTACCTGTTTTGTGACTGGGTAGCAGGCAGAGGGAGGGGCTGGGATAGGCCCACCGGCCTTTTGTAGCCTTCTCTTGCCGCCCAGCTGGATGAAAAATAAAATGTTCTTGTATTCTTTCTGCGTTTGAGGCTGTCTCACTGCCCATGGGGCTTCTCCGTTAGGAGGAAGGGGAGAACACAGCAGACACTTAGCCTTGAGAGGAGAGTCCAGAGACAGGCTGGGGACAGAGCCCATGACAGGGAAGGAGCCACTTCCTGGGCCAGTGGCTTCCAGAGTCCAGGTCCTTGCGCCGGGCCCCAGGACTGCCGAAGCACAGGAACCAAGGGGTGACACTGTCCTGTACCCCACATCACGTGGGCTCAGATCTCTGGGGCTGACGTGTGGTCCCTCAGCCTGGGCACGGCCACTGAGATGAGTGTTGCAGGCCCTGTGTCCTCGCTGGCCACGCACTGCCACCCAGTCACCACCCCTCTCCACGGGGCCCGAGGGTGGGTGAGGCTCAGTAGGGTCGGAACTTGCGCTGGGCCCGCATCAGCTCAATCCTCTGCTTGTCCTCCTGGAACTTCTTGCGCAGCTGCGCGAGATCTGGGGCGAAAGGGGGTAAGACGAGACAGGGCCGGGATCAGACAGGCCGGGCGGAAGCTGCCCCCGCTGCCCCCCACTCGCGAGGGCAGCAGCCCCTCCCTCAGTCCCCACTCCCCGCTGGGGGCGCTCCGCACAGCCGCCCCTCTCCCCTGTCGCCTCTGCGGTGGGAACCGGAACCAGACTGCAGCCCAGTCGGAGGGCAGAGGCTGAAGTGGAGCAGAAGGGACACCCGAGGTTTCAGGCGGAAAATTCACCAGGTCGAAGAGAAAGCAGAGAAAGCCAAAAGGCACTTGCCCCCTTACCACCCCGCCTCCAACACGCCCCCCAAGGTGAAGGAAGAAGGTTCTGGGGCTGCTGGGAGACTCCCGGGACACCTCTCCCAGCCCCTCCTCACGGCAGCTATCAGGCGGGGGACGGGCGTCAGGAATTAAGTAAGGGTCCTCCACCCCGAGACTGCCACAGAATTCACGCGGCGACTCCAGTCACCAAGGGTGACCGGGTCGGGACGCCGGGTGTGGGGTTTTGAGCCCAAGGGGGGAGGCTGGTGGAGGCCCGTCAGGCGGGCCCAGAGGAGCGCAGAGCGAAGGAGCGGTGGGCATGGTGTGGGCAGAAGCAGTGAGGCAGGTGAGGGCGCGGTGTGACCGGGCGGCGGGGTCAGGGCCTCCCCCGTGCAAGGCCAGGACCCTCTCCCGGGTCCACGGGGAAGCCGTCCTGCCAGCAGGAGACCAGGTGGCCCGGGCCGCGAGCTCGGCGTCATAGCCCCCGAGAGCAGCCACATGTGGTCAGGGGCTCCCTCTGCGTGTGGCTCCTTGCTGGAGGCTGACAAGGGCCTGGAGGCGGGGCCTACATCCCAGGTGCCTGTGTAGCCTCAATACCCAGAGGCACCCGCAGCTGCCTCGGGAGCAACAGGGAGCCCACGACACAGGGACGCTGCCAGGCTGGGACCGTAACCCCAGAGCCTGTTAGGAAGTCTGCGCCCAAGAACACCCTACCCGCCCGCAGGCCTGGCGCCTGCCGTCAAGAACTCCGTGTCTCGCCAGGGCTGGCAGAGCGGCCACAAGACCGCGTTCACAGCCTGGGCGCCCAGGGCAGGGGGCCGAAGAACAGGGGCCTGGGGCGCGCCCTTACGCTCCATCTTGGTCTCGCGGTGCTGCCAGGCATAGAAGTTGAGCAGCTCCTTGCGTGCACGCTTCCGCTTCTCCCTCTCCAGCACCCGCAGGCTGGCCGCCTCTGTCCTCGGGAGCACCGGCCGCCGGCCGCGGCGGGTCACCTTCACCCAGCCCTCCTCGTCAGGGACCCCTTCCTCCTCCTTGGCCTTAGCCTCCTCCTGCAAAGAACGTGGCCCTGGGATGGGCAGGTGCCTGGGAGCCGCCCTGCAGCCCCAGGAGCACCTCACCTCCCCATCTCCGCTCTCCCTCCCGTGCCCAGGACCGCCCTGGCGCTGCACCCAGCACCGTGTGAGCGGCTGAGTGTGGGGGAAGGGCGGGGGGCAGACATGCCAACGCTACCTCCTCCTCCACCCTCGACCGTCCTTTCCCTAGAGACCATTCCGAGACTAGACGTTACCCAGCCAGGAGGCCCAGGGCTCAGCAGAGAGAGAGGAGCCTGGACTCCACCAGCTGCCCATGCAGAAGCCCCACCTCAGCCATCTTCTCGTCGTACGTCTCCATGAACGTGTCCACCTCGACTCTCAGGGCCTCGGGGTCCGGCACCGAGTCTGCGTAGTCTCTGATCCACTCTGAGGGAGGAGGGAGCGAGAGAGAGACGGATTCCAGGCCCGCCCTTCGGGGCCCCGCCCAGGACCTTGCAGGCCAGGTGGGATCTTCTTGCACAGGCCGCAGGCAGGGAGACTCGTGGGCCAGGGTTCAGGGCGTGAGGAAGAGCCTAGTGGTGGCAAGCTGGGCCCTCACCTATGCCCACCCCGAGTGCCAAGCTCAAGCCTCCCACATCTGCTCTGAGGGCGAGGGGACACAGCAGACGCCAGCCCACAAAGCTCCCCTCCCCGACCCAGAGCCCTGGAAGGAGGCGCCCGCTGGCACCCGAGGTACTGACTGTGAATGCCGCTCTTCACAGGGTGACTCTCTGTCGAGACCAGCAGAGGGCCCTTCAGGGCCAAGGCAGCTGACACCCCACGTGGCTTCTGGAACACCACGTAGGCCACCTGGAACCCCTGGGAGGAGGAGAGATGTCAGTGCCGGGAGCCTTCCCATCCTCCCAGCCATCCCAGGCCTGGCCCAAGGGCTCCCCCCTGCCCTCAGCCTGACTTGTCGCTGGGCCGGGGGAGATGTGCTGGGCTGTTCCTGAACGTGAAGGTAACCAGGAGGTTGTTCTAATCCAGGGGAGGGGCGGCCACACTCCTATTTATGCAACTTCTGCTAAAAATGACCCGATCCCACCTCTTCACCAGGGAGAGGTGAGACACTCAGGACTTTTGTTCCAGGTGTGGGAGGGACTCAGGGAAGAGCATGTCTCCCTGGGCCAGGAGTGGACAGACAGATGGGGCGCTCACTAGTTCAAACTCCACTAAACAGGAGGAGGTGTGGACTCAAGGCACACAGGGAAACAAGGCCCAGGCCACCAAGCTTAAGAAAGAATCGACCTCAATGCGGGACGCAGCGGGTGGCTCAGGGAGGCCCCTTGGGCAGTGAGCAGAGATGCCCCTGACCTTTCACCCAGGACAATGGAAAGAGCCAGACAGGACACGGCAAATCTGGGAAAGGAGTGGAAGTTGTTTACCTGACAGCCGTCCTAGACCACACAGGCCAGGACTGGCCTGAGCACAGGGAACGCTTGCAAGTCCCACTGCCACCCCTGACACCACCTTCCCCTTACACACTGGGGACACTGCCCTAGCCCGACCCACACCATCATTCAAGCAGACCCCAGTAGTGGAGGCTTACAGGAACTGGCTTGGGGTGAAAGAACTTTGACTTTGGCTCCTTTGGGCTCTCAGCAAGATCCGGCTTCTCCTGTAACTCCACCGACTGGACAGGGCCGCAGGGGGACAGCAGGCGGGACAGGCACTCCTGCCGTGGCCGGAGAGAAGCACAGTATGAGCGGCTACAGGGCCTTTCTGGAGCCTCCCTCTGCCCTGGGCAGCACTGCCAGGGGACCGGGTCCCAGAAGGTCTCGGAGTCCAACCTGGGGGCGTGCACAGACGGCCTGGGCAAGCCACCACCTCCTCAACACAGAGGTCACAACCCTGGCCCCCCACGGCCCCAGACAGCAACCTTGTGAATTTTCATGTTCAAAGCTGTGGGTAAAAAGTCCACTGGCAGGGGACTCGGGAGGGAGGACACAGAGGTGAGACAAAATTCAGGTATAAGCTTTTCAGCTTTATGACAGGACCCTGCTAGAAGCACGTGCCCAGGATACGCTTGGTCTGTTCCTGAAAGGGATTTCTCCGTTTGAAAGTGAATGATCCGGGACTTCCCTGGTGGCGCAGTGGTTAAGAATCCGCCTGCCAGTGCAGGGGACACGGGTTCGAGCCCTGGTTTGGGAAGATCCCACATGCTGTGGAGCAACTAAGCCCGTGTGCCACAACTACTGAGCCTGCGCTCTAGAGCCTGCGAGCCACAACTACTAAAGCCCACGTGCCTAGAGCCCGTGCTCCGCAACAAGAGAAGCCACCGCAATGAGAAGCCCGCTCACCGCAACTAGAGAAAGCCTGTGCGCAGCAACAAAGACCCAACGCAGCCGAAAATAAATAAATAATAAAATAAATTTAAAAAAAGTGAATGATCCGTAAAGTAGGAGTGGGTTCTCAACTTCTTTAAAAAATTATTATAAGAACAGGTGGGGACATTTTTACTTTTATTCTGAGTACTCTGATTTTATACGAAAACCAACTAAGTTTTACTACCTGAATCAGCCATTGAAAAAGAGTTAAATCTGGGAATTCCCTGGCTGTCTAGTGATTAGGGCTCCATGCGTCCACTGCAGGGGGCTCGGGTTCAATCCCTGGTTGGGGAACTAAGATCCCACATGGCGCGAGGCACAGCTGGAAAAAAAAAAAAAAGAGTTAAATCTACTCCGTTGGAATCAGGATGCTGGTTATCCTTGGTGGGGGTAGGGGCAAGACGGGACTTCTGGGGGTGGGGTGATGTTCTGTTTCTCCACCTGGGTACTGATGACACAGGTTTACTCGGTTTGTGAAATGAGTGAGTGCTACACTTGGGTCCAGGCCCTTCTCCACACATACACTAGTCTTCAGGAAAGGTTAAAAATGACACCCTCTCCTCTCACTGTTACTTTTTCTCTTTAACTGTAGAGGAATCTTTTAGAAATTAGTATTTCTTTTCTGTAAAAAAACATCGAAAATCCAGCAATTCCCTTAGTTTCTCTTCTGTAAAATAATGAAATACTAAATTTAACAGCTTTTGTGAAAAAAAATTAACAGACATGTCTGCATAGTAGACTCAGAGGTAATTTTATTTTCTTCTACTTTTCCTATTTTTTACTATGGACATGTATCAGATTTTTATTTTTTTTAACATTTACTTATCTATTTGGCTGTGCTGGGTCTTAGCTGCGGCACGAGGGATCTTCGTTGTGGCATGCAGACTCAGTTGCAGCATGCGGGATCTAGTTCCCCAACCAGAGATCGAACCTGGGCCCCCTGCACTGAGAGCACGGAGTCTTAACCACTGGACCACCAGGGAAGTCCCGTCCCTCAATTTTTTTAAAAAAAGACAATGATTATGTTGTCAGATGTCACACAAGTAGTTGGCGCAACTTCCACAATACTCGAGAAAAATGTTTGAGAACATGTGTCTCTGCCTTCGCATGGAATTATGGTAGACGGAGACAGTTATGCATCGATCGCTTGAAGCAACAGAACATTTCAGCTGTATTATTAACAGTACCTGCAATGGACATGTATCAATTTTATAATCAGGGGAAAAAAATACTAACTCAAACAATTCTGGGTAACATACAAAAAGCTCTGGGTTCCCTAGAGAATTATATTTTCTACAACACGCCTTTAAAAGGCCAATCTCCTGTCACAAGAGAGGCAGCCTTACAGATACCACCCCTCAGGGCTTCAGTTAGCTGTTTCCACTGCACCACTAAGGACTCGGTGGGGGGCCCGTAGGAGCCCAGTTCTGCCTGGAGCCCCCGCCCCAGGCTCAGGTTCCCTCCCAGACACCAGTTTACCTCTGTGCAGTATGGGGGCACATTGAGGACAAAAAGGGTCCGTTTCTGAGGCCAGGAAGACTTGGTGCCTTCTCGAACTTTGTGCTCTCTCACATAGAGGTAATGAGAAGACTGCTGCTTTTCAGAGAATTTGATGGGAACGGCTGGAAGGAAAATGGGGGCGGGGAGGGACAGCATGAAAGTCAGGTTCAGGCTGTCCGTTTCCAGTCCTGTGTGTCTGTCTGTCCATCCATCCTTCACTGAGCCCTTCCCTAGGCAAGGCCTGTGCAGGGTATTATGCAGGCTGGGAGGGTGAACAGATAATCTGCCCAGAAAGGGCTCCCAAGCTTGCGGGAGAGAGAATGTGAACAGGATGCGAAAGGAGAGAAGTTCCAACTCCACTGCTCTTGGGGTAAACAGCCAAGTCCTTACCGTGGCCGCCGCTGCAGCCTCTTCTCACTCCACCCTCCCCCCTCCACACCACATGCTGGCCCCTCCGGCCTCCTCTCTGTTCCTCCAACAAGCCAGGGCCTCACACATGCTCTCCCCTTCCTGAAACATCAACCCTCGTCCTTCCACCCATCCTTCAGGTTTTCACTTCACTTCCTCAGGAGAGCCTTACACGCCAGGTTAGATCCACCTGCTCTGCGCCTTCTTACCTTCTCTCATGGTCTCTATGTCTCTATTTGTGTGATTTTTTTTTTTTTTTTTTTTTGGCCACACCATGGCATGCGGTATCTTAGCTCCCCGACCAGGGATCGAACCCGTGCCCCCTGCAGTGGAAGCGCGGAGTCCTAACCACTGGACCGCCAGGGGAGTCCCTTGTGCGATGATCAGGATGATAGCTGGCATTCCCATAAACTTTAACCCTCATCAAGCTAAGGACGGTTCTGCTTTTCTCACCACCTTCTTCAGAGCACTGAGGATACAGTTGCAACCCCTGCGCTCAGGAAGCTCACATGGTGAAGGGAGAAAAGGACAAGTAAGCATGTAACAAGGTCGTATCAAATAGGAAGGAAACACACAGAGTGAAGTAGTGCAGGGTGATGGGTGGCAGAAGCCTGAGGACAGGCCATCGATGGGGACCAGCTCTTCGAGGAAGAAACATTAAAGCTTAGACCAGAATGACAGGAAGCCGCGTAACAGCGCAGAGCTGTCTGAGGAAGAAGACCCAGTAAGTCACAAAAACGCTGAGGGTGTAAAGAGCTTGTTGCCTCAGAGGAACAGAAAGACAGAGCTGTAGGTTAGCAGGAGCCAGGCTATGCGGGGCCACGCAGGTCAATGGTGGGAAGTGTGGATTTTGTTTTAGGTGCTAACTTTAGCCTCTGGAGGGAGTTCAGTGGGTATGGGCGTGTGAGGCAAGCTCTGATTTAAATCTGACTTTAGAAAGAACATTCTGGCTCCTGGGTGGAAAACGGAAGGCAGGAGAACCAGTGCGGAGGGCACAGGCCAGGTGAGCGCTGAGGGGGCTGGACTAGGAACTGCAAAGGGGAGCTGGTAAGCGGACGGGCGCACCTCAGGGGGAGAGTGTAGACGGACGCGGGTTCGCCCTGGGAGAGTGTAGACAGGGGTGGCTTCACTCAAGGGAAGCGTTAACCAAACTAGGCTCGTCCCGGGCGAGTGGAGCCAGATGGGAACAGGGCGCCGCGCGGGTCTTGGGGGGCCCCGGGCCTCACAACCTTCCGGGCCTCATGTCCAACTGTGTGGCTGCTCCTGGGGGCCCAGAGCCACTGCCGACCCCGAGCCTCCTCCCGACGAAGCCTGGCCATCCCCCGGCCCCGCGTCCCGCAGCCCCTCACCTGAGTAGCCCGGCGGGCTCAGAATCCCCTTCTCAGACTCCCGCGCCGCACGCTTCCTCCCGCGCGCCACCATCTTGCCAACCGGAAGCCGCGGCGGCCGCTGGGAGTTGTAGTTCGGCGCAGGGAGCCGTTTCCGTGACGACGGCGCCGCCTGGGGGCCCCGCCCCTCGGTTCCAGGCCCGCCTATCCCGGCCCCTACTCCCCGACCTCCCCGCCCACTCCCTCCCGCCGTCCTCCCAGGGCGCCACCTTCATTTGCTCGGATTAAAGTCTGCGCGTGAATGTGGGGGTAAATTCCGTAGAGCTGGGCCGCTCACGGGTGCGACCTCTACTTTCCGTTCATTCATTAATCCATTCCACAAATAGCAGTGAATACTCCTGGCACTGTCCTCAGCGCTAGAGATACAGGGGTGAAATAAAATAGAGCCTTCCCAGAGTTTATTTTCTAACGAGGGAAAGAAACTATGACCACAGGGACTTCTCTGGTGGTTCAGTGAGTAAAACTCTGCGCCCCCAATGCAGCAGGCCCAGGTCCAATCCCTGGTCGGGGAACTAGATCCCGCATGCATGTCACAACTAAAGATCCCGCATGCCGTAATGAAGACCCGGCGCACCCAAAAATAAACAAATAATTTGAAAAATAATAATAATAAAAAAGAAACCAGTAAACATCTAAGAAGCAACATATAAAGCACACGCAGCAGTGCAAAGTGCGGGGAGTGTGGTGAGAGAAGGTGTTGTCATTTTAAGTAAGACGAAGCCCTCATTGAAGTGACATTTGAACAAAATACTGAAGGAGGTGGGGGAGCAGGGCGTTCAGGTGAAGAGATTCTGGGCAGAGGGAACTGGCGAGGGGCCCTGAGGCTGGAGCCTACCTGGTGTAGTAGAGACATAGCGGAGAGCACAGTGAGCCAGAGGAAGAATCGGTCAGGGGGCAGGGGGCTTGGTGGGTCAGGTAGGATCAGGTAGGCCACTGGAAGCACTTTAACTGTTACTCTAAGTGTGATGGGGGCCACTGTGGGATTTTGAGCAGAGAGGAGTCACTGTATTACAGTTAGACTGTGGGGGGCAAGGGCAGCAGCGGGGCTGTTTAGGACACCATCGCAATAATCTGGGGGAAAGATGATGGCTTGGTCACCAAGGAAGTAGTAGTGGAGGTGGTGAGAAGTAGTTGGATTCTGGGTATGTTCTGAATAATTCCAATGGGATTTGATGACCGATCGGGTATGCAGTGTGAGAAAAAAGAGAGATCCAGGACTACTGCCAGGTTTCAGTGTCTGCGCAACTAGAAGAACGGTGTTGTCATTTACTGAGATGGGAAGACTGTAGGAGAGGTGGGCTTGGAGCAGGAAAGGGTGGGCAGATCTGGACTTTGCTGTGGACCACGTTGAGATGCCCATTAGACATCCCAGGGGAGAGGTCAGGTGGGCAGAGAGATATGAAACTGAAGATCACAGAAGAGGTCTGACTTGGGAAATACATGTGGGAGCTGGTGATGTACAGATGTTACTGAAAGCTGTGAGAGAGGGTGCCATCACCCAGGGAGTGAATGTAGACAGAGGAGAGAAGTCCAAGGACTCTATTTATCCGATGACCAAAGGCCCACTCAGACCATGTACCCAACTCCCCTTGAAATTTCCAGTATTCCCCTTGTCCCAGTGTACGGTTACTTCTTGGAAGGGGCTGTGGGTCCCTTTGGGGAAGGCCTGGTGGAATTGCTACTACAAATGTTTGCTCTGGCATTATAGCATTCTTCTCAAGGGAACCCAGCCTCCCTTTCAATCAGTGACCTCTGGGTCTGAGGACTGACTTGGGCCTGGAAACTGGATGAGGGGTTGAGATTCTTCCATTAGCAGCTGGCGTTAGCCTCCTGTTTACTTGTTTTCCATCTTTCTTTGATGATAAAAGTCAAGAAATATCATGGTTGCCATAGTCCCTGGGAATACCATGGTCTGCGAGCCATCAGCACAGAACCCTGCAGGCCCACGCTCCCTGGCCGCCGCTTGGCCTTGCTCCCGTTCTGGTAGTTACATCAACCCCAGCCTCTGCTCTCTGGAATCCTGTCATCCCCACTGACCTCTGGGAGCCCAGCTCCAAGGTACTGTCCACCCCTCTGGCCTCAGAGGCAGCCCCCCGAGCCCCCTGTGGCATCAGTGCTCCTCACTCGTGCATCCCTTGTGCTTGAGTGAAGGCAGCTCCTGTGGGCCCTCTGAGCATGCAGCCAGCTGGGTTCTCTGGTCTTACGTCCACCTCTGAGCCTTTTGGTCCCTTCTCAATACCCTGCCAAGATTGTCCTGTTACCTCCCTCTTATTTAGTGGGGCCACCAGTTCTTCCACACTTCAAGGAGCCATCTCAGTGGCATATCAGGACTGGCTCCAGGGGTCTTGCCAGATCACATCCTGAGCCTCGGGGGAGTGGCTCCATGTCTGTAAACTCTCCCTCACCCAACCTAATATTCTGCTCTCTTCCCACCGGAGCCCTCAAGACCCACCTTGGACATGGTCTTGTTCTGCTGGCACATCTCGGCCAGTTTCTGCAGCCAGTGTGGGGAATCATCTCAATTCTCTCATGGCAGGGGCAGGACTCCCTCAGTTGGGCTGTGGGGAGACTCGATCATAATTATTGGTCCAGAAGCAAAGAGGGAATTTAGGGGAGCAGATCTTGAGGAGGGAAAGCATTGCTTCAAGGCTTCTACCTTAGGGGGTGTATTAGTCAGGGCTCTCCAGAGAACCAGAACCAGTAGGATATAGAGATAGATAGATAGATAGATAGATAGATAGATAGATAGATAGATAGAAGAGATTTATTATAAAAATTGGCTCATGTGATTATGGAGGCCAAGAAGCTCCATGATCGGCTGTCTGCAAGCTGGTGGTTTGGTTAAGTCTGTGTGTGGAGGTCTGAGAACCAGAAGCGCGTATGTCTGAGGGCAGAAGAAGATGGATGTCCCAGCTCAAGCAAAGGGAGCCAATTTACCCTCCCTTTGCCTTTTTGTTCTGTTTGGGCCCCCAACAGACTAGGTGATGCCCACTCACACTGGTGAGGGCCATGTCTTATCCAGGCTACCAATTCAAATGCTGATCTATACTGGACACACCCTCACAGACACACCCAGAAAGAATTTGTTTACCAGTTACCTGGGCTCCCTTATCCCTGTCATGCTGACAGACAGAATTAACAATCACAGGGAGCTCCCTGCTGGCCTAGTGGTTGGGATTCTGGGCTTTCATTGCTGGGGTCCAGGTTTGGTCCCAGGTCAGGGAACTGAGGTCCCGCAAGCCTCATGGGAAAGAAAAAAAAAAGAATTAACCATCACAGGGGGGACTTTGCGTGGTCTCCAGGTAAGAGGCTGCTATTCTTAAGCAAGAGGGAATGGGCCACTTCTACTGGCTCAGGGGGTTAATGGGAATCTGGGGTTCAAGATCCTTAAGCCCATCTACCAGATGTCCCCCTGCTAGGTTTCAGTGTCCCACTCCTTCCCTTCTGTGACCACGACTGGAGCACAGGCTTTAGCAGAGTCATCTTTTTGGCCTGCTTCAGAACTCCACTCTTCTCAGGCAGGTTCTGGGCCTTCACCAGTACAGGCTGCAGTAGACAAGAGTCTTTAAACACTGATATTGAAACCTCCTGGCTTTCACACTGGGCCATGGATTGATAAATGTCTGTCCTGAGCCTGTTATTTTCTCCCTCAGCACATCATTGCCACTTAATAATAATCAAGTTCACTTTCCATATAAATTACCATTGCCCCATGTATCTCAAATGTTAGAGACATTGCCTAAGCCAGTGTACCCCTTCCCCAATGTGCCCCATCCCAGGGCAGAAGAGATGAGTCTTAGTAATTATGAGATTCAGCATGCCAAGTGTTATCACAACAAGTTTCAGCTAGCTATTGCTGCATAACAAATTTCCCCACAACTTAACTGCTCAAAACAATAGCTGTTTTATTACCTCTCATGATTTTGTGGGTTAGGAATTTGGGCCAGGTGATTCCTTTGCTCCATATGGCATTGACTGACGTCATTCAGTTTGCATATGGTCTGGTCTGAAGGGGCCAAGTCAGGTTCACACATATGTGGCATCTTAGCAGGGATGGCTGGAAGGCTGGGCTCACGTGGGACTGTCAGCTAGAGCACCTACCCATGGCTTTCCCAATATATGGTCTCAGTAGTGAGTCTTCATACGTGGTGGCTCAAGGCCACCAGAGGGCGTTCTGGGGGTAGGAAGTGGGGAAGTGGCCAACCTTTCAAAGTCTGGGGCCAGAAGCTGGCTGAGTCATGTCTGGTCAAAACAGTTACAGAGGGAGACGCAAGAGGGAAGAGATATGGGAACATATGTATATGTATAACTGATTCACTTTGTTATAAAGCAGAAACTAACACACCATTGTAAAGCAATTATACCCCAATAAAGATGTTAAAAAAAAAAAAAACAGTTACAGAGCCTACTCAGATTCAGGAGGGGCACAGACCCCACCTCTTGAAGGGAAGAGTGTCAAATAATTTGCAGCTATCTTTAATCCACCATAATACCTACTCCAGTTACTGTCACCAACTGGATCTTTGTTGCCATCTAGCTGTTGAGCCTTCCAATTCCAGAATCTAATTCTGAGTATCTATTTCTTAGACACCCTTCTGGTACCAATTGTTCTAGAGTGGGTTCTTCCAGAAGCAGACCTTGGGACAAGGATTCAGGCGCAAGTAGTTTATTTGGTAGGTGATCCCAGGAGACACCACTAGGGAATTTAGTGCATGGCTGTAAGTTCCAACACTCCATCTTGAGTAGACTGATAGCTTTGCCTCCTCTTCCCTCCTTAGCCTTTGAAATCCAGGATTTAAGTCCTTGTATCAACAAATACCTGTAGGGTAGCTATAGCTTCACTGCTAACTTAACATTCCAATATCTAGATTCTTCATTTTTGTGCCTGGAGATATTCCTTATTTTCACAGGTGTACAGCACTAAAAGGAAGGTTGTTATATGAAGAGTTTCTAGATGTTTTGTAAGGAGAGGGTTTTCCATATGACTTAGTTCTGCTTATTGCCGGAAGCAAAGGTCCTATTTTTTCAGCTTCATATGATCTCTGGGAGATTTTTTCTAAAGATGGCTGCCAACAATTCCTCCCATTCCTGTAAATACCTGCCACTCCTTTCATCAAGAGCTGGAGGCTATGTCCCCACTTGAATCTGGCCAGTCTTGTGACTTGCTTTGACCAACAGATTGTGACAGAAGTCATATACTGGGGTTTTCAAGCCCAGGATTTAAGCTTATAGCCTCCAACCTCCTGGGATCTAGCCATATAAAGAAACTTGACCTAGACTTCTGAGAGAGACCACATGGAGAGAGGGAGGCTGCCAGCTGAGTCGTGTGAATTAAGTTGTATCAGTTGTTCTAGCCCCAGCTGTACTGATGGAATGAAGCTGTAGGAGTGAACCCCACTAACACCATGTGGCGGAGAGACGAGTCATCCCTGCTAAGCCCTGCCCAAGTAGCAGAATACTGAGAACATAAATTATTCTTGCTGTTTTAAGTCACTACGTTTTTCATAACAGCTTTATTGAGATATAATTCACATACCATAAAACTCGCTGTTTCAAAGTATGTAATTCGGTGGGTTTTAGTATGTTCACGAGGTTGTGCCACCATCACTGCTATCTAATTCTAGAACATTTTGAGAATCCTAAAAAGAAACCCCATATCCATTACCAGCCACCCAGTCTTCTCCTTCTGCCTTCAGCCCCTGGTAACCACTAGTCGCTGTGGACTTGTTTATTCTGGACATTTCATATATATGGAAATGTACAATATGTGGTCTTTTGTGACTGGCTTCCTTTGCTTAGCATAATTTTTTCAAGGTTCATCCATGTTGCAGCATGTATCAGTACTTCATTCCTTTATTTAAAATTGTGGTAAAATAAACATAAAACTTACCATTTTAATCACTTTTAAGTGTACAATGTAGTGGCATTTGGTACATTCACATTGTCGTGCAACTGTCCCCATTATCCACCTCCAGAACTTTCTCACTCTCCCAAATTTAACGTCTGTACCCGCTTTCCCCTTTTCCCAGCCCCTGTTAACCACTATTCTACTTTGTTTCTATGAATTTGACTACATTAGGTACTTCATATAAGGTCCTCTTGCATCTTATTTCACTTACCATGTTTTCAAGGTTAATTAATGTTGTAGCATGTATCAGAAGTTCCTGTCTTTTTAAGGCTGAATAATATTTCATTGTATGTATATACCACATTTTCTTTATCCATTCATCTGTCAATGGACATATGGGTGTTCCTACTTTTGGCTGTTATGAATAATGTTGATATGAATATTCATGTACAAGTTTTGTGCAGACATGTTTTAATTTCTGTTGGATATATATCTAGGAGTAGAATTTCTTGGTTATATGGTAACTCTATGTTTAACTTTTTGAGGAACAGCCAGACTGTTTTCCAAAGTGACTGTCCCATTTTAAAATCCCACCAGCAATGTATGAGGTTTCCAAGTTCTCCATATCCTTACCATGACTTGTTATTATCTATCTTTGATTAGAAGTATCTTACTGGAAGGTACTGTACTGAAGTGGTATCTTACTGGAGTTTGATTTAATTTCCCTAATGACTAATGAGGTTGAGCATCTTTTCATGTGCTTGTTGGCCATTTGTGTATCTTTTTTTTTTTTTCCTTTTGAGAAATGTCTATTCAAATCCTTTGCTCATTTTGGGAGGTTATTTGTCCTTTTATTTTTATTATTTTAAACTATATATTTATTTGGCTGTGCTGGGTCTTGGCTGCAGCACGCAGGATATAGTTCCCTGACCAGGGATCAAACCTGGGCCCCCTGCATTGGGAGCACAGAGTCTTAACCACTGGACCACCAGGGAAATCCCAGTCCTTTTATTGCTGAGCTTTCGTTATTCATCTTTTCTGAATACAATTCCCTCATCAGATATATGATTTGCAAACATCTTCTCCTATCTCCTGTGAGTTGTCTTTTCACTTTGTCAAAGGTGTCCTTTAAAGCACAAATTTTTAAATTTTGATGAAATTTATTTTTTGTGGATATCCAGTTGTCTGCACCATTGTTGAAAAGACTATTCTTTTTCCTCACTGAATTGTCTTGGCACCCTTGTCAAAAATTGATTGACCAGGGGAATTCCCTGGTGGTCCAGTGGTTAGGACTCCACGCTTCCACTACATGGGGCACTGGTTCGACCCCTGGTCGGGGAACTAAAATCCTGCAAGCCACCGGACGCAGCCAAAAAAAAAATTAATTTACCGGATATGTGAGGCTTACTTTTGGACTCTCCACTGCATTCCATTGATCTATATGTCTATTCTTATACTAGTACCATACTTTTTTTTTTTTTAATTTTCTCTTGGGCTTCCCTGGTGGCTCAGTGGTTAAGAATCCGCCTGCCAATGCAGGGGACATGGGTTCGAGCCCTGGTCCGGGAAGATCCTACATGCCACGGAGACGCTAAGCCCTTGCGTCACAACTACTGAGCCCGCGTGCCTAAAGCCTGTGCCCTGCAACAAGAGAAGCCACCTCAGTGAGAAGCCCATGCACCGCAACGAAGACCCAACACAGCCAAAAATAAATAAATAAAATAAAATTTTTTAAAAAAGGAATTTTCTTCCGTTTTCAAGACTTTCTATACTTTAATAGTTGGGGTTTTTTTTTTTTGGGCCACGCCACACGGCACGTGGGATCTTAGTTCCCCGACTAGGGATCAAACCTACATCCCCTGCATTGGTAGTGTGGAGTCTTAACCACTGGACCACCAGGGAAGTCCCATTACCACACTGTCTTGATAGCTTTGTACTTAAATTTTGAAATCAGGAAGTGTGAGTCCTTCAATTCTTTTTCAAGACTGTTTTGTCTACTCAGGGTCCCTTTAACTTCTTTAAAAATATGTTTTATAGTTTTCAGACTATGCGTTTAACCCTTGTTATATTTATGTATAAGTATTCTAACACTTGTTACATTTATGTATAAGTAGTTTATTCTTTTTGATTCTATGCTAAGTGGAATTGTTTATTTTCTTGTGATTTTTAGATTTTTCATTGCAAGTGTATCGATATCCTGCAACCTTGCTGTGTTTATTAGTTCTAGTTGCCTTTTAGTGGATTACTTAGCATTTTCTATATACAAGACAATGCCATCTACAAATAGAGATGAATTTACTTCTT
>NW_020172451.1:6444707-6471896 GCF_003031525.2 Neophocaena asiaeorientalis asiaeorientalis | reverse complement strand
CCCTGGTTAGAACCTCCAGTACAAAGTTAAAAAGAAGTGGTGAAAGTGGACATCCTTGTCTTGCCTTTGTTCTTAGAGGGAAAGCTTTCAATCTTTAACCCAGGGATTATTGATTCCACTGTGACCAAGGAGGTTGTATGGTCTCAATTCTTTCACATTTGTTGACTTTTGTTTTATGGGCCAGGATATGGACTATCTTTGTATACATTCCATGGATATTTGAAAAGAATGTGTCTTCTTTTGTTGGGTGAGGTATTCTATATTAATTGGATCATGTTGGTTGATAGTGTTGTTAAGTTCTTCTACATCCTTACTGGTTTTCTGTCCAGTTGTTCTACCTATTGTTAAGAGAGAGGTGTTGAAGTCTCCAGTGGAAGTGTGGATTTGCTATTCTTCTTTAAATTCTATCAGTTTTTGTATCAGTTTTGCAGCTCTGTTGTTTCGTAAATACATATTTAGGATTGTACCTTCTTGGTGGGTTGACCCTTTTTTCATTATATAGTGTCCCTCCCTGTCCCTGGTAACTTTTCTTTGCTCTGAAGTCTAATATACCTGATATTAATATACCTACTTCTTTTTTGATTGTTTGCATGATATATTTTTCTATCCTTTTACTTTCAACCTTATAGTTATATTTGAAGTGAGTTTCTTGTAGATAGCATGTAGTTAAGTCACACTTTTTCATCCACTTTGCCAATCTCTGTCTTTCAATAGATATATTTAGACCACTTGCACTTAATAGAATTAGTGATGTTAGGGCTTGAGTCTCCCATCTTTTTTGTTTTCTGTTCTTTTCTTTTTTCTGCTTTCCTGTGGGTTACTTGAATTTTTTTTTTGAATTCCATTTTGATTTATCTATAGTGTTTTGGGGTGTATTATCTTCTTTTAGAAGTTGTTCTAAGAATTACATCAAATACACATAAGTTACCACAGTATACTGTTGACATTTTATCAATGTTGTTGACATTTCTAAGTGCAGAAACCTTCCTTCTCTTGATATCCCTTAGTACTTCCCATTTATAAAGTAATTGTTTTAAATACTTCCTTTACATACATTGAGAACATCAATTTTATAATTTTTGCTTCAACCATCAACCATAATTTAGAAAACATAAAAGAAGGAAAATATTTACCCAAGTTTCACTATTTCTGCTGTTCCTTCTTCCTTCTTGATGCTCCAAGTTTTCTTCTTTTATTTTCTCCTTTATGTTCAGAGCTCTTCTTTAGCCATTCTTTTTTTTTTAATAAATAAATAAATTTATTTATTTTTGGCTGTGTTGGGTCTTCATTGCTGCGCACGAGCTTTCTCTAGTTGTCGCGAGTGGGGGCTACTCTTTGTTGCAGCGCGCGGGCTTCTCATTGTGGTAGCTTCTCCCGTTGCAGAGCATGGGCTCTAGGCATGCAGGCTTCAGCAGTTGTGGCTCGTGGGCTCAGTAGTTGTGGCTCATGGGCTTCAGTAGTTGAGGCGTGGGCTCTAGAGCACAGGCTCAGCAGTTGTGGCGCACGAGCTTAGCTGCTCCGCGGCATGTGGGATCTTCCCGGACCAGGGCTCGAACCCGTGTCCCCTGCATTGGCAGGCAGGTTCTCAACCACTGCGCCACCAGGGAAGCCCTAGCCATTCTTTTAGGGTAGGACTGCTGGCAACAAATTCTCCCAGTTTTCCTACATCTAAGAATGTCTAAGTCCCCTCTACGTTCTGAAGGATATTTTTCACTTGATATAGAATTCTCAGTTGACGATAATTTTCTTTCACTCCTTGAAGTGTGCCACTTCCTTCTGGCCTCATGGTTTCTGATGAGGAATCTCCTGTCCCTTTATAGGTAAGATATCATTTCTCTTTTGCTGCTTTTGAGATTCTCTTTTCTTTAGTTTTCAGTTTAGCTGTGATGTGTCTTGGTGTGCATTTCGTTAGGTTTACCTTGTTTAGGCTTCTCTGAATTCGCAGGGCTATTTTTTCTTTTTTTAATCTTTTGGCCATGCTGCACGACATGTGGCACCTTATTCCCTGACCAGAGATTGAACCCAAGCCCCCTGCCTTGGAAGCGTGGAGTCTTAACCACTGCCAGGGAAGTCCCATGCAGGTTTTCATCTTTTGCCATTTCTGGGAAGCTTACAGCCATTCTTTCCTTCTTTTTTTTTTTGCCATGCTACATGGCTTGTGAGATCTTAGCTCCCCAACCAGGAATTGAACCCAGATCACAGCAGTGAAAGCCCAGAATCCTAACCACTAGGCCACCAGGGAACTCCTGACAGCCATTACTTCTTCAACTGCTTTTCAGCCCCACCCTTACTTTTCTCCTTCTGGGACTCTGATGACACAGACTTTAGACTTTTTGTTTTAGTACCATAGGTCCCCATAGTCCTTCATTATTTTTTAAGTCTATTTTCTCTGCTCTTCAGGTTGGGTAGTTTCTATTGTTTTAACTTCAAGTTCACTGATTCTTCTCCATTTGCAGGGGGGGCGGTAATTGTATTTTTCAACTTTATTTGGCTGCACCGCACAGCTTGTGGGATCCTAGTTCTCTGACCAGTGATAAAACCCACAGCCCCAGCAGTGAGAGAGCTAAGTCCTAACCACTGGACCTCCAGGGCATTCCCTGTATTTTTTTTTTTAATACATTTTTAAAATTTATTTATTTTTGGCTGTGTTGGGTCTTCGTTGCTGCACACGGGCTTTCTCTAGTTGCCACGAGCAGGGGCTACTCTTTGTTGCGGTGTGCAGGCTTCTCATTATGGTGGCTTCTTTTGTTGCGGAGCACAGACTCTAGGCGCGCAGGCTTCAGTAGTTGCGGCATGTGGGCTCAGTAGTTGTGGCACGCAGGCTCTAGAGCGCAGGCTCAGTAGTTGTGGCGCACTGGCTTAGTTGCTCTGCGGCATGTGGGATCTTCCCAGACCAGGGCTTGTACCCGTGTCCCCTGCATCGGCAGGCGGATTCTTAACCACTGCACCACCAGGGAAGCCCTGTATTTTTCGACTTTAAATGGTTCTTTACATTTTCTATTTCCTTGCTGAGACTTATTGCAGCGTTAATTGCTCATCAACACATTTATGATGGCCACTTTTAAATTCTTGTCAATAATTCTAACATCTCTGTCATCGTGGTGTCGATGTCCATTGTCTTTTTCTCCTTCAGGGTGTGATTTTCCTGATCTTTGGTATGAGTTGACTTTTGACTGAAACATGGGACATTTTGGGTATTACGTTAAGACGACTCTGGATCTTATTTAAATCTTCCTACAGCACACCTCCTCTGACGGGCATGAAAAGGCACTGCTTCATTACTGCCAGGTGTGGGTGGCAGTGAGCTCCATCATCCCACCACACCTCTACTAAAACCCTGGTTGGGAGGGGCTGGGGTGCCCCATTTCTCCTCACGTGGCCTCCACGGACATCAACTTAAAGTCCCAGCTCCCTATCCGGCCTTCTCTTGACTCCAGCCCTGCAGAGATTTGGGGGTGCCCCCAGTACAGCCTAGCAAGGATTGGAAGTCTAGGACCCAGGATTGGAAGTCTAGGACCCAACTTGGCATTTACTGGTGAAGGAGGGGCTGCAGTTCTTCCCGTGGTGTTTCACTAGAGTTTTCTTCCCGTCTTGTTAAGCTAACCCCTTTCCGGTCCTCACTTGGGTTTTTTGGTTGTTGGTCTGCTTCTCCAGCACCCAGCTTGGCTTATATGAAGGAAAAAGAAAACCCAGGGAACTCAATGCCAGTCGTTCATTGGGTCCCAAGGTCCCCAGCCAGTCTTTCTTCTCTCCACCTTCCAGTCTTATGTTTGTTTTATATAAAATATCCAGGGTTTTATTTAGTGGAAAGGATAGGGATAAATACTTCCATCCCATCTTCCCATATAGGAATGTAAAATGGTGCAGCCACTGTGGAAATCAGAATGGCGATTCTTCAAAATATTAAAAATAGAACTGCCACATGATCCAGCAATTCCACTTCTGGGTATATATCCAAAGAATTGAAAGCAGGGTCTTGAAGGTTTTGAAGAGATATTTGTACACCCATGTTCATAGTACTATTCACAACAGCTAAAGCATGGAAGCAACCCAAGTGTCCAACAGATGAATGGATAAGCAAAATGTGGTATATACATACAGTGGAATATTACTCAACCTTAAAAAGGAAATTCTGACACATGCTACAACATGGATGAACCTTAAGGACATTATGCTAAGTGAAATTAGCCAGTCACAAGACGACAAATACTGTCTGACTCCACTTACATGAGTAGTCAAAATCATAAAGACAGAAAATAGTAGTTGCCAGGGGCAGGGGAGGATCTCAGGAGAGGAATGAGGAGCTGGTGTTTAAGGGAGAATTTCAGCTCCTACAAAATGAAAAAGCTCTGGAGGTGTGTAGTGGTGATGGCTGTACAGCAATGTGAATGTATTTAATACCACTGAACTGTCCACTTAAAAATAGTTAAGATGATAAATTTTGTGTGTATAATTTCTTTTTTTCTAATGCATAGTTGATCTAAGAAGTAAATTTCACCCGTAAGTGTAACTTCAAGGCAAAGGCTCCTCTGCTCCCCATGAACAGACCTAACGCTACGTTGGAGCTGACCATGCTTAATACACAGTGAGGCACTTTAGGCCCAGCAGGCGCCAAGCTCCTCTGCCAGGTGCTTCCAATACACTGATGCTCACATTCTCTCAGCTGCAGAGACTGCAGTTCAGTGAGTCCTGGGAACAACTGTCCCAGGGTCATAGCTGGTGAGCCGTAAAGCAGAGGCAAATCCTCGTTTCCTTGTGCCAAATTCCATGAGGCCTCTTAGCATAATCTTTTCAGAAATGACAGCTCAAAAGTAGGAATAACAAATGTTTATTCAGAAATGGGTAACACAGCCTCCTCCATCCCTTAATGCCTCTTCCTCTCCTTTTGAACAAAAGAGACACAGACGGGGAATGCAGGGGAGTGGGAGGTGAAGGACACAAGGATTGGCCTACCACCTTCTGTTTCCCACGATGCCATCCTGTAGAACAGGGGGGCAAACAGGCTCTGCCCTGCAATGTACCATATGGCCAGCCAGAGGACAGGGCCCAGATGGCCAGGCAGCTGCAGGTGGGTTCACTGAAACCCTGTGATAAGCAGAGCAGCCTGACATGGTACTGGAGGGGAGACAGGAGGATAAAGCCATGCAGTCGGGATACATACCGTCCCTCCCGAAAGCAGAGTCCACGCAGTGATCTGTCTCCAGTACCTGCGAAACCAGGTCCTAGTGTCTTATGGACATTCTCTGGGGCCAAGGAAGGGAAAGTGTAGGAGGCGTGTCTCCCAGCTGCTGAAGAGAACTAAGTTTGCACCCATTCAAAGGGGGAGAAGGGAACGAAAGCAGCCTTCTTTAAAGTACTAGAAAGTGGAGCAGCAACAGGCAGATTCCTCGGGCTTCCCAGGCCTGGGCAACCTCAGACCTGGACGACTGAGCTCGGTTCAAACCCTGGGTCCCCCCTGCTTGACAGATTTAACTCTGTGGAAACATGAGTTTCCAGGTTTTTCTTCACTGGACTGGCCCCAAGTAGGTCATGAGAGATTCTTAGTGTCTCAGGTCCCGTTTATACTTTCTAGGCTTGTGCCTTCCATACCACCTGCTACTGATCTGTAGCCCTCCCAGAATCGCGCTCCCCAAAACACGCCAGCTCTGCTAGGCTGGCTTCCCTTTACAGTCCCAACAAACCGGCAGGAAACTGAGAATGAATGTCACTGGAGCAATGCTGTGCTGGTATACTCTGGGGCTGCCCCAGGTTCTACAGTTTTGCCCCAAATGCCTGAAACCATACTGAGGGAACAACTCACCAGCTTGCCTGGAAAGGCTGCTTTGCTCTCTCACCTCCCTCCCCACCACCCATCGCTCCCCTACCCCGACTGCCAAGGCAGGAAAACACCCTCCCGTCAGGGTGGGTCCCTCACAACAGTGGAGCAGTGCCCCCTGGTGGCTGCTGGATATATGCCGCCTCTCAGCATCCCTAACTATTGTCCTGTTCCTGTACCTAAGGCCAGAAGAAAAAATCTAGCAGTAAGTCAACAACTCCTATTCAAATAACCCCCCAGGCCCACAGAGTCACAGGACGGGAGGCAGGCCCTTTGAAACACCCAACGAGCAGAGAGCTGGCATGTGCACCAAAACCAGGGTGTGACAATGCTGTACTGCTGAGAAATGGGAGGCTAATGCTGCAAGCCCCTCCCAGCAGTGACGCCCAGAAGGCCAAGAGAGCTGGGGTGGGGCACTCGGCACAACTCAAGGGAAGAGGGGAGTGTGAACTCAAGAATTTACTCTAGGTTGACTGAGACAGTACAGGTCCCCCAAACCAAGAGCCAGCGGTGCACTCTTCCTAGCGAAGCAAGTCTCACCCTGCCCTTGCCACAGGGTCCTCTCCAGACCACACTGGTCTGGAGCCAACTGCGGTGAGAGGACAAGGGGCCTGTGACCTGATCCCCACCTAGGCCACCTCCACTGACTAGGAGAGTGAGCGGCAGAGATCTTGAGCTGACCTGGTTCCTATCAGGATGGCAGGGGCTTCCATTCCCCACTTCAAAAAGTTTAAAAAAGAGAAAGGGGAGTCAAACCCTCACCCCTGAAGAAAGAGCAGTGTCCTTCAAACAGCCCTTGGCCTGCATTCCATTGGGCCTCAAGAAGGCCACCCAGAGAATTCAGGGAACCATTTCCAGACAGAAAAAAACAATTTAGGGCTGAGTTTAGGGGGAGACACTCTGAGCAACACAAGCTTACCTTGGTGATGAGGTGGAGAGAGAAGAGACATACTACAGGAAATGTTAACATACAGAAGAGCACAGGGTAGAACACAACACAGAAAGGCGGGTACCATCCAGTGAGGAAGCTCTCTACCCCCGGCGACCCTTCCCACGCTCAGGGGCCTCCAGTCCAATGGCCCATAGGTCACAAGCTTTGTTTTGGGAAACAGAGCCACCCTCCTCTGCCCCCGCTTCTGGCTGTCTCGCTCCCCCGCTCAAAGTTTGATTTTGAATTCTGTGGGCTGTGTGGTCACAGAGGCCCCTGAGGACTTGAAAAGTGCCTTCAGAATGGTGTCAGGGTCCACTTCGGCAGGAGGGTTGGATGAGGCGGCAGAATTCACCCTGCGAGGCAGCTCACTCTCCTTTTTCACTGAGGGGCTGTCGCTCAGCCGTCTGTAGAGAGCACAGAAAAGTCAAAGTCCTTGTGGGTTTCCCTAACGTAGAGAGCGGTCCCACTGTTAGCTGAGGATCTCTCAAAAGCTGAGCACCAAACATAATGCTTTCCGTACCCTTTTACTCCATTTCTTATAGCAAACCTATCATTTTTTAAATTTGCTGATGAGAAAATTGAGATGCAGTCTGCTATGATCTGGGTTTTAAGTTTAGGAAACACTGCATGTCCCTCAGGGATGGTCAAACACACATCGGCATATTACACATTCTGAGAAGTCTTATAGATTTAACTGGGTTTAGCCCAGTGGTTCCCAAACTCACTAGGTCATAAAACGCACATTTTTCAGAATACAACTTAATCCTGCAACACGGTTTAAGAAACTTATGTAAGTCACACGACGCAACATCCAGGGTTCAAAGTGCCGTCTTTCGGTATTTCAAAGTCTATTTCAGGCCTGCCCCACACTACCCCTCCCACCTTGGCAAGGCTAACATTCTCCCTGGGTCTGTGTATCCTTGTCTACAAAAGGACTTCCTTCTGAATGTCAGTCTAGACATTTTCTGCATCTCAGGCTTCAAAAAGTCCTCAGTCCTGGACCAGGCAATGTATGCCTGGGTATGTAACAAAACAAGGGGTAGCACCCAGCACTGTCCCCCAGAGTCAATCATGAGGAGGCAGGGTTTTCCGCTCACCCGGACAACGCACACACAGTTGTGCAAAGAGGGACACAACTGGCCTGCTCGCCGCTTTCTTCTCAGGTGTTTCTAAATTATAAGGCTGGGAATGAGGTCTTAATGTTAGCCCCTGTGGGGTCAATCCCCTGCAGAAATGATGTGACAAGCCACTTTGTACAAATTTAAGCCTCCTGATTGGCTGCCTGCTATCAGAGCAGAGGAAATGGAATGGAGCTGTATACAGGCAGTTTACCCCTCAGAACAGAGAGATGGTCATGCAGAGTAGGCAAGCAGAAAAGCTCCACTTGGTCCCCAGCACCCCACCTTTGGAACTTACAGCAGGATGGGCTGGTCTGAGGTGATAACATTCCCATTCATGTGGAGGTTGCATTTCATTGGTTGCCCTGAAAAACCAAAAAAGAAAAGGCTCTGCCATGGGACTTCAGCTCCTCACACAAAAGGACATGGACTGCCATTTTCATTACCAGGAGTCAAAGCATACACCACTGGCAGCTCTGGCTGCACAGCTAGGGATGGGGCTGTCAGGTTTTGGCAAAGCCAGAGACTAAGAAAACCCCAGGGTTATGAGGTCCATGAAACCTTGCCAATGATGGCACCAAGAAGCCAAGTGGCAACAGAGCTAGCTTCATGCAGGAGATCAGAGTCAAAGTAAGGGAAAAAGTGGACTCAGCATGAAGCACTCCAAACTTGTTTGTGAAACAAGTAGTAAGGGAAAATGCTTACGGTATAAAATTAAGTGAAAAAAAGATTCAAAGCCTATGTTCAGATGTCTACTTTGTCCATGAAGGATTAACCTTACAAGGACTGGATTCCCACTTTATATAGCATGTGATAAGTGTAAGAGTAACAGCACAAAAAAAGGGGAAGAGGGAATAGAGCCCTATAGGAGTGATATTTCTAAATCTCACTGCAACTGCGTTAATACTAACCTGAAATAGATTCTGATAACCTACAATGTATACTGTAAACCCCTGAGCAACCATTAAGAAAGTGACTCAAAAAATACAGTGGAAAAAAATCATTAAAAGAACTAAAATGCTGCACTAGATTTTCATATAATGCAAAAGAAAGCCACATAAAATGTGAACAGATTAAATAATCCAATAAAAAAGCAGAGGCTGAGATAACCAACAAGGATCTACTGTATAGCACTATACTCACTATTTTGTAATGACCTATATGGGAAAAGAATCTGAAAAACAATGTGTGTGTGTGTATCTATCTCTGAATCACTGTGCTGTACATCTGAAACTAACACTGTAATTCAACTATACTTCAATTAAAAACATAACATCTCTGCTTGCTCTTAGTACACAGGTGGCCCCGGAGGGTTTAATGCACCAGGAGGTCCAACCACCCATCTCAGAGGAAGGCCTGCTGTGAGCAGTGAGGAGCAGCAAGGTGAGGTGGCTGCTTTCTCCCTGACTTACCATCCAGACACCGGTTGTTATACTTCTTATATGCAGTGATGGCATCGTCCTTCTTCACGAAGACCACCTCTGCTACCCCAGGATGGACCAGCCGAGCTCGCTTCAGGGCTCCACAAACACAAAAAAGCTCCTGTGAAGAACAAGAGGGGTTAGTTAGGGTTGGGGGAGCATTTTGGGCAGTCATCATCCTTCCAGCCTGCCATTCACACACTCCAGACAGGGCTCTGGGTTGACTGGTGGCCGCACTCTGACTGAACATGCCCAGCAGCCAAGATTTCAGGGAGGCTCCATTTTAGGTGGTCCTGGGACATCCACAGGCCTCAACCTGGGACCAGATGAGGGGAAAAGCTGTTCTGGCAGTGAGAAGTGAGTCTGGGCTTACAAGCCTTGGAGTCCCTGTGACTCCAAGTCACCCCCAAAGTCTTCCTGCCTCAGTGCCCACCTCCTCAACAAGGGAAATAGTTATGGAATACGGAATTTCTGTCAAGAGTGTCTGTAATGAGAATGGACAGACATATAGGCTCATCAAAGACAGTGGCTAATATATCATCTGGGAATCAAAACACAAATTCTGGAGTTCTATGCAGGGTGACCAATCATCCTAGTTTGGCTAGATTGAGGGATTTCAACTGAAATCATTTTCAAGGCAGTGCTTTGTACACCTGTGTCATCATCATCATTTATTCCAACTCTAATCCCTCCTCTTTCACAGACTGAGGCCAGAGAGGGAACCCAATATGGATACAGACTGCAAAGGCCAACTAGCACCCAAGCCATTTCTTCACCTGCAACTGCCTTCACAAGTTGGTTATGGGGACAAAAAGATTTACGAAAAGGTCGTTGAAATGACTTTTTTCTAATGATAAAAGGGAAAATGCTACATATCAAAACCAAGATACGGAACTGAATACTAAGTGTAATTCTAACTCTATTAGTTTTTCTTTTAACATTACTTATTTGGGTAGAAAAGAGGTGAGGATGACTATTATTGGCAGTTCACTATGATTACTGGCAGTTTACTATGAGTAGTAATCATTACAGGTAATTCGTTTTTCATTCCTATGTAATTTCAAAGATCCTGCATACAAAATGCCTGCCACACAGTAAGTGTATAAATAATAATAGCTATAATTAACTCAATAAATAAAAGCTATTATTACTTTTATAATCAGGAAAAAATTGCTTTCTTTCTAATTTGTCAAGTCTTATACAAAGTAGGCAACAATTTCTATTCTCATGTGCACTGTTCACAAAGCGATCACCCAGCACTCACATTTCACAATCAAAACCATTAACAAACGTGGCGGCCAGCGTGGGCTGTTATAGAACCTGGGACTCAGCTGCAGGGAGAGGCTGGAGTCCAGCTGCATTCATTCTGTGATCTAACAGTTGAGTAAAAAGGGCGCCTGGGTTCTTTAACAGTCTTATTGGTGTCTGAATGAAAATGAGGTTGAAAAGTCCTGGCTGAAAGACAAATACCGTATGCTAACACATATATATGGAATTTAAGAAAAAAAAAAGGTCATGAAGAACCTAGGGCTAAGACAGGAATAAAGACAAAGACCTACTAGAGAATGGACTTGAGGATATGGGGAGGGGGAAGGGTAAGCTGTGACAAAGCGAGAGAGAGGCATGGACATATATACACTACCAAACGTAAAATAAATAGCTAGTGGGAAGCAGCCACATAGCACAGGGAGATCAGCTTGGTGCTTTGTGACCACCTAGAGGGGTAGGATAGGGAGGGTGCGAGAGAGGGAGACACAAGAGGGAAGAGATATGGGAACATATGTATATGTATAACTGATTCACTTTGTTATAAAGCAGAAACTCACACACCATTGTAAAGCAATTATACTCCAATATAGATGTAAAAAAAAGAAAAGAAAAGTCCTGGCTAAGTCTGGGCCACCCTTCACTAGGTACCTGAATTGGGTTTTGCCCATGACTGCCAAGGGTGGGACAGGATGGACCAGAAGCGCAATCCAGAGGGGCCAACCACTAGGTAACACCAGTCCATTTCATCCCTTTTACTTTGGAGCTATCATGAAAACCCCTAAAGGAGGAAGAAATTCCAAAGACTGAGGAAAATATGAACCACGGGATTTTGCACAGTGGGACTAAATGATCCCATTCTAGCACAATTCCATGGCCCTGAGATTTAGGTTGGGCACCTGGCTCTGTTTTTGTTGTTTTCGTTTTTTTTTGGGGGGGGGGGGCACACTGCATGGCTTACAGGATCTTAGTTCCCTGACCAGGGATTGAACCCAGGCCCCGGCAGTGAAAGTGCCGAGTCCTAACCACCGGACCGCCAGGGAATTCCCCTGGCTCTGGTTTAGAAGCTGTGAGGAAAACGGTTCACATACCTGGCCTGACTGCTCTTTGGAAGGTCTGCTTCCAAGGCTGGCCCTTGGCTGGCATCTGGGAACTTAGATTCTGGGAGGGCTCCCATAACCCTAACCGATAAGAGTGGCACACTGAGCCTAAACTGTTTGTGCCGACAATGCAGTTTATGCTAAACACTTGCTTTCCTTCTGAGTCTGGAATTTTGGCGTTAGGCAGAGGGTGCCTACATGACTCGTCCCTGATAAAAACCCTGGGCACTGAGTCTCTAATGAGCTTCCCTGGTTTCACACATGTCATTACAAGCAACTGCTGGGGGAATAAAGTATATCCTGTGTGGCTCCAATGGGAGAGGACTCCAGAAGTTTGAGTGTGCTTTCCTCCAGCCTTTGCCCCACGAACATTTTCCCTCTGTTGATTTTGCTTTGTTCCTGTAATGAATCTTAGCCCTGATACAACTCTATGCTAAGTCCTATGAGTCCTCTTAGAGAATCAGCTAACCAGGGGGTGCTCTTGGGGACCCTTGAAACAGAAGTGGCTTGAGATTTGAAATTCTGGCAGGCCACAGTACTCACAACAATGTCCTCCTCGGTGACTCGAGGGTGCAGATTATTCACGGTCATCTTGGTGCCTTCCAAAGGGCTGAGGACAGGCTGCCACAGACAAAAGAACGTTACCGGAAGTCAGTGAACAGCAGAGCTCACTTCAGGCAAACAACCAGGAAGGCCCAGAGGAAACCCCCATGGAGAGCCTGTCACAACTGGGCCCCTCTAATCATGCCCCCATCACCCTATGCTAGGGAATGGAACCTCTCATCATTTCCCAAATACACCAGGCCCTTTCGGGCCCGAGCCTCTGCCTGGAATGCCATTCACGTTTCAAGACCCGCCCGGCTCAGATGGCACTTTCTCTTTAAAGCCTTCCCGTATCTGTTCAGTTGAATTAGATGCTCTTTCCTCAGTGCTCCTGGCAGCCGTCTGTTGTAACACCAGGCACAGTGCTCTGTCTGCAGCTCTGTTTTCCCTATTTGCCTGTGAGCTCTCTGAGGGCAGGGGCCACTGGATCTTGGTTTGCTCATTTGTAAAACGGGGGTGGCAACGCCCACCTCAAAGGCACCATGAGGACCCAACAGGATGCACACAGCACACTGCCCACCCAGCACAGGCTAACTCTCAACTAGCGTGGTCACTTCCTCTCCTTCACCTTCACCTCACCTCAGCAGGCGGCAGCTCTTTGGGGGGATCCTCCTTGTTCACTAACGTCCGGGACATGTTGGTCAAGGCTTTTGTTCGAACAGAGGAGGGGAGAGCAGGAGCTGTGTATGCATCATTCTGAACCACTTTGGTGAAAGGAAGCGCCTTGGACATGGAAAGCTTGGAACTGCTCACCCCAGCCTAAACAAAGAGGAAGAGAGGAATCTGAAAAGCTAGCGACCCAGACACCCCAGGGGGCTGACAACCCCCAGTATCTCAAGGCCTCCCACCTCCCAGTTCCATTATCGATCTAAAGCCAGAAAGGTGCCAGCTGCCAGGGAAGGGGCAGGAGGAGAGAAAAACGGCCTGCACGTGTGTTCACAGAAGCCACTTTCCAGTGTGGGAAGCCCTTTCCAAGAAGCTTCCACGCAGTCCTGAACAGGAGCCACAGGCTCACCCATACCGTGTAGACTTTATAAAAACCCTACAATTTGGAGTTAAGAGGCCAGAAGCTCGGGGTCAAGTCCACTCCTAGATACGCTTCTATCACGATGGGCTGGCTGGGAATAGGAACTCACTCTTAAGAAGGCCTGGACTCCCAGCTTTTTGGTCCCTGTTCTGCACAGAGGAACGATGTGTAGCCCTGCCTCCTCAGCTCCCAGACTGTCAGGGACATGCTGGCAGAGTCAGCATGTGCAAACCAGCAGAAACAGCTCCATCCCTCACTTACCTGTTACCCCTAAGTACGGACGTGATCCCTTGGAAATATAAACCAGTGAACTTCCTGGTTTTAATGTGTCTGAGGAAAAAAAAATGCATGAGGCAGAAGTGGCAGGTGGTCTTGCCGTAGGAAAAAGGAGGAATGCAGCAGCCAGACAGGCAGATGATGGGACAGGGTCAATTCACCAGCTTCTGCCAATCCAGGTGAATCTAGCTTCATGCTGGATGCCACATTTCTCAAGCTGTTTTCTGAGTCTCAAGAGCCAGTGAGTGTAGTGGTTAAACACATAGCCTGGGAGCCAGACTGCTTAGGCTTAAATCCTTGATCCACTACTTACAAGCTGAGCAGATTTATTTCACCTCTCTGTGCCTAATTCCTCATCCGTAAAATAGGGGTAATAATAGTACCCATCTCACAGGGTGGGAAGGAAAGGAAGTCTTAAATAAGTTAATATAAACACAGGGTTTTTTCCAATTAGGGTTAGCCACTAACTGAGTTAGGAAAGGCCCAGCTCCTTTGTAACAAACTGGCATCATTCAGCTTCACACATCACATTAAGAGCTTCAACGGTAACCAGGAAATTAGTCCACATATTCAGTGCAGTGACCAAAACTGAGTCTTTGGGTCTCTGAAGACCAAACAAAGGCACTTAGCTTGGGCACCCACTTGCCTCCCTATGTGTAATCTGGCCGCATGCACTGAGCTGGGCATGATGTTCAGAGGTCCCTGATATTCCGAGGAACTACTTTCTTTCCTTCTCTGCATCAGCATCCTAGTCCATCGAGCTTTCCCTGCATGCAGGCTGCACCTGGTGGAGCCTTCAGGCAAGGCTCAGTTTATTCTTGCTAACACACTAACCAAGGGAATCCAGACTCAAGAATGGAGCCAGAGCTGCTGACCATGGAAGGAAGGGGACCAGGCAGAATGTCCTGCCACAAAGGAAATAAAATGTGATTCTGTCCTGTGGGATCACTCATATTTCCCCTGCAGTGACTCAGACACAGCAATTGGGAGCTGCAGCTCTGCACTTCACTATCTGTGGGACCTTGAACAAGTCAGTGGACCCGCTGCTGGTCTCAGCATTTATAAAAGCCAGGGGTTGGACTAGTTCCGGTTTTGATAATCTCATGACCCAAATGAAGAAATATTTCTGAATTGAAAGGCCCTACTCTCCACCACCTCTCCCATGAACCTGATCAGATACACCCAGAGTGTAGGAAGAAGGTAAGATGTCATACCACGTGGTGGAGAAAGCTGCCTGAGGCTGCAAATTTCATCTGTTTACTAGGAATGGGAGCTATAACATCATCATCTTCATCCAGGTCATATAAATTCTGAAAATAAAGAAATATAAGCTAACGTGGTATGCAGGCTCTTAACAGACATTTGGAGTAAGGACAACAGGGAGATGAGGGCTGGAGTAAGTGAGGTGGGGGGAGAAGTGGGTGCAGGGGGAGTGCCTGGGGGAAACTGGTCTGGGAGACTGGGGCTCAAGTCCTGGCAGGCTGCCTCCCTGCCCCCAAGGGTGCAATGAAAGTGCTGCAATTCCAGTTACATCAGAAGTACCTTTCTACAAGTGGGTACCTTGTAGTTACCTATCAAGGGCCCCTAAAATGTCTGTTTATATCCTTTGGCTTTCAAAGTCTGTGCCAGGCAATCTGGCCTATAGAAATAAACCCAAACTCTAGAAAAAGCTTTCTTCCTCCAAGATGTTCATAGAAGGATTTCTAACAGTGGAAATTACAGGAAAATGGTTGAAATAAACTCGAATGTCAACTCAATGGATCAAGCAGTTATTAAAATGTTTACAGTAAATGTGAAAACAAACAACATGAAACTGGATAATAACATAATCACAACTACAGCTATGCATTAAATAAATAATAATCACACACACACAACACAGGAAGGAACCAGGGCAGAATTTCAACAGGGGCTGGCTGTAGAGAGCCAGAGCGTGAGGACTTTTTTATCCCCTTCCTTAACCTTTCTCTGTTTTGCAAAATTTCTGTATAAGCACATACTACTTTTATAAAAAAAATAAAAATAAAAATAAATTTCAATTTGCCTCTCTCTCCCTATGCATTTAAGAAATTTCTTTTTAAAACTCATACACTGCAAAAAGTGTCAAATGTAATTAATCCCTCCTCCAACTCTTCAAATTGGAACCTTGGGCCAGGCCTCAGTTAATCCACGTGGAAGGCCGCATCAAAACACACAAGTGTGGGGGACTTCGCTGGTGGTCCAGTGGGTAAGACTCCGTACTCCCAATGCAGGGGGCCTGGGTTTGATCCCTGGTCGGAAAGCTAGATCCTGCATGCGTGCCGCAACTAAGAAGTCTGCGTGCCGCAACTAAGAGTCTGCACATCGCAACTAAGAAGTCCGCATGCTGCAACTAAGACCCAGCACAGGCAAAATAAATAAATAAATATTAAAAAATTTAAACAAACAAACAAAACCACACACGTGTGTATACACACACACACAGTCCACCTGTTTGGCCTGGTGGTTATTGACGACGTTGATCTTCATTCCAGCAGGATGGGCATGAGTTGGTGCCATGGCCTTCTGCTGTGGAACCTAGAAATACCCAGTGGTCACAATTCATCCCACAGGGCCTGCAAGTGTTCTCTATGTGAGTAGAGGATCACTTAACTTAAAATATGGTGGGCACTCAGTTTTGGTCTGTGGTAAAAGGCCCTACAAGACCGCCTTATGCCCAAAGCAGGAAAGCGACAGGAAGACCCATCATCCCAGAGCTCATGTGACGATGCATTTGCAGGGCTCGATGAACCTGGCTTAATAAATGTTCACTGCTGCTGCTGTTCCTTTTACCAAAGATGCTGAGAAGATTAAATGATATTGTTTCCATTCCCTTTGGGGCAGCGGCTGTGCAGGTGGCCAAGACCCTGCACTAAGAGCCAGGTCTGACTGGGCTTCTATCCTGGTCCTCCCTCCCACTGACCGGCTGTGTAACTGTGCTCAATTACTCACATCTCTGAGACTTAGATTCTTCTTTTATAAACTGGGGTAATAATCCACGGTTGCAGTGAGGAATACATGTTAAGTACCTGCTACATAGCACGAGCTCAGTCAATGTTTTGTCCTTTCCTCTCACTTCCCTCTACTACTATCTCACTTAGAAAATCACTTAATTTCTCTGGACTACCCCCCACCCTTTTCTTTTACAGAAAAGTGAGATGATATCTTGCCTACCTCATATGGTTACTACACAAACAGCTGGGGGAACTGGCACTTTGCCTAAACACTCCTGGTCCTTGGCCTGAAACTACAGCTGTTACTGGTTTCCAGGAATCTGTGACAGGAGCCACAACCTACCTGGATGGTTTTAGTGAGCTTCAGAGCAGGGGTCACTGTCCCGATGGGTGGGCTCATGAAGGCAGCAGGGGAATTCCGCTTCAAGCTGATCTTCTCCCGGGCATCAGCCACCTGGTGGGGCTTCTGGGGCACCGTGCTCTGCTGCTTGCGGGAATTCAGCATCTCTCTGGCATCTTGCACTTTCCCTTTGATCCGGAACCTGGCATCTTTCTGCAAAAGCTTTTCCCGGGCATCCTTGACTCCCAGCTTGAGCCGGGCATCTGAGAGGCCAATCTTCTGCCGAGCATCAAACCTCTGCTGGAAGGTGGCTGTGCGTGCTGGCTGGCCGAGAAGGCTCTGTTGGATCCCAACACGAGATCGGACACCTCCAACTCCTGGTCTGGCATTGAGCCTGCAAATAAAAACTGCAACATTAAGAGGATCTGGATATCAACAGCAGGCTGTGGAAGTAGAGCCATGGTAATACCGGAAACAAAGAAAGTCCTGGAGAAACCAGAAAGCTGCTCCCTGTCAGAGGAAACAATTAATAGAGACTTCTTTCGTAGTTTTATGACTTTTAACTCTGCACTGTAAACAAAGTTAGGAGGGAGGGCCTGCTGGTTTCTATCACTAGGTAAGACTGTTTTTGCTCCCGGACCAGGTGTTTTTAGACAGTATGATAGACACCTCCAAACAATACCACAAAAAATAAGAATATTCCCCAGATATCAAAACCCCACACACCTGAAGAGCAACTTCAGTTTCCAAAGTGCTTCCACATCCGTGCTCTCAGTCAGCACTCTCAGCACCCTGTGGAGCAGGCATTATTATGCCCATTTTACAGCAGAAGAAACAGGCTTAGAGAGCTTGAGTGATTAACGAAGGGTGCCCAGCTGGCCTCCGGCAGCCTCCTGCCTCCAGGGCAGGTAGATATCCCCACTGGGCTGGGACCAAGAAAGCCAACACATAGGTCTGGCTTGGAGCCAGAGGGCTAACAGACTAAGATATAAAGACTTGGTAGAAAGAAAAATAATCACTCTGAACTGTTTCTATTCACAATACTCTGACTCCAAATGTGTAGGTTTTTTCCTCACGCCAACTAATTCTCTAAGTCTCTAGACACCAACTGGGTGTCTGACAGCTCAATTCTGACACTAACTACCTAGAGTTGGCACAGACTCCACAGGTTAAAGGCTCAGTCCCACAAGACTGTCCTCAAGTCAGAGGTCAATTCCAAGTCCTGGGCTTCCTGTTCATATGATCGACGGGCTATAAATGGAGGGTTCACACGACCCCCCCCTCCTCAAGTTACATAATTTGCTAGAATACCTTATAGGACTGAGGAAACAGTTTACTTATTATTACCAGTTTATAACAAAGGATACAATTCAAGAACAACCAAGGAGAAGATCTGTGTAAGGCAAAGTACAGAGAAAGGGTATGGCAACACCACCCTCCTGGCACATGGATGTATTCACCAACCCAAAGTTTCTCCAAACTCAATTGTATAGGGGTTTCTATGGAGGTTCCATTACCATAATTGATCAAATCACTGGTTACTGATGATAAGCTCAATCTCTAGCCCCTCTTTTCTCCCTGGAGGTCCAGGGTAGGGAGTGGGGTGGAGCTGCAAGTTCCAACAGGCTAATCATGCCTAGGTCTTTCTGGTGACCAGCCCCTGTCCTGAAGCTCCCTAGGGGCCTACCAAGAGCTGCTTCATTAGAACAAAAGATGCTCCTATCACCCTTATCACTCAGGAAATTCCAAGGGTTTTAGAAACTGTGTGCCAGGACAAAGATCAAATATATACTTATCACAGTCTGCAACAACAAAAATGTCAATCCAGAAACTGTTAAAACTGGAAAGGAACAAAACTCCATAAAACAAGTCCCATTCTCTTCTGGGGCTCCTTCGTTGGCTCTTCTAATGGCTTGCGAGGAAACAGAAGACGCTTCTAGTCCAATCCTGGAAGTCCTCTCTGGGATCTGTGGGCTTCTGCCCACCCCACCATAAGGCTTCCAGCCACACAAACAGTCCTGTGGCAGGTGCCCTGCCTGGGGACACCAACTCCCACGCCTCCTCTTTGGGAAACCCTCTCTGATTCTTCCAGGACAGCCCTCCTTTGTGTCTATTATCCTTTGTGTTCTTCCCTTCTCTCCCTACCCTGGACTGGGAGGGAAGTGGCGGATGGGGCTCATTCCTGATTCACTGCCCCATGCTTTGTAAGTGTTGCTGAGCCCTGGCTCAGTATCAGAAACATCTAAGGAGCTTCTTAAAAATATAGATAGCTCTAAAAAAAGGAAAGAAAACTAACAAACAAAAAAATACAGCTCTCTAAACCCCACCCCAGAGCTACTGAGTCCAAAATCTGGGTGAAGGCCTGGGCATATGCATTTTTCACTCGACAGGTGATCCTGGAGAACAGCAGTGTTGAAAATCTCTGACCTGGAGTTAGAAGGTAAAACTACTGAATAAACAAGTTCCTATACCATGTCCCACATCACTGCGCAGGCCTCCCAGGAGGCATCCTTCATAGTGGGCAAGCCACTGGGTTCTCCTACTGCCTCTTTCTTCCTCAGCCAGCTGGAGTGAGACTGTCCACCAGCTCCTCTGCTAACAGCAGGAGTGCAACCAAAGGTGAGTCTTCCTGGCACCAGTAAAAGAAAACCTGGACCTTCATCTTGTTATTCTAAGCATAGTGGAAAAACACCTGCTGCCACTACTATGCCAGAGCCAGACCTAAGGCAGTGATGCATAACGTCAGTTTTCTTTGAAAAATGGCAAATTAGGATTTAAGTACTTTCCGGTGGGTTTATACAAAAAACAGGTGGAAGGGACTTCCCTGGTGGTCCAGTGGTTAAGACTCCGCACTCCCAATGCAGGGGGTCTGGGTTCGATCCCTGGTCAGGGAACTAGATCTCACATGCCACAACTAAAAAAAAGATCCTGCAGGCCACAACTAAAGAAAGATCTCACACGCATCAACGAAGATCCCGCATACCACAACTAGGACCTGGAGCAACCAAATAAATAATTAAATAAGTAAATATTTAAAAACAACAACAACAAAAAAAAAACAGGTGGAAGAGAGAGTGGAAGGGGTCATTTACAGAATCAATCAGATTAGGTTTAAGGTGGGTAGGTGGGACTGCTTGTCCATCCCTGCTCTATTTTCTCATGTAGAGACTCTGGGAGACTGAGGGGACTTCCCTGGTGGCACAGTGGTTAAGAATCTGCCTGCCAGTGCAAGGGACACTGATTCAATCCCTAGTCCGGGAAGATCCCACATGCCGTGGAGCAACTAAGCCTGTGCGACACAACTACTGAGCCTGCGCTCTAGAGCCCACGAGCCACAACTACTGAAGCTGCGAGCCTAGAACCTGTGCTCCGCAACAAGAGAAGCCACCGCAAAGAGAAGCATGCACACTGCAACGAAGAGTAGCCCCTGCTCGCCGCAAGTAGAGAAAGCCCACGTGCAGCAACGAAGACCCAGTGCAGCCAAAAATAAATAAATAAATTTATATATGTTAAAAAAAAACCCCAAACTGAAATTGAGTTATTTGTAGTGAGGTGGATGGACCTAGAGTCTGTCATACAGAGTGAAGTAAACCAGAAAGAGAAAAACAAATACTGTATGCTAACACATATATATGGAATCCAAAAAAAAAAAATGGTTCTGAATAACCTAGAGGCAGGGCAGGAATAAAGATGCAGACATAGAGAATGGACTTGAGGGCACGGGGAGGGGGAAGGGTAAGCTGGGACAAAGTGAGAGAGGGGCATGGACATATATACACTACCAAATGTAAAACAGATAGCTAGTGGGAGGCAGCCGCAAAGCACAGGGAGATCAGCTCGGTGATTTGTGACCACCTACAGGGGTGGGATAGGGAGGGTGCAAGGGAGACGCAAGAGAGAGGGGATATGGGGATATATGTATATGTATAGCTGATCCACTTTGTTATACAGCAGAAACTAACACAGCATTGTAAAGAATTATACTCCAATAAAGATGTTAAAAACAAAACAAAGTCTGTGGGGCCATGGGAGGGCTTAGAGGTAGCCCAGGGTTTCTGGAAAGAGTAGTGTCAAAAGGCACCCTAGGCAGACCAAATGTGGAGAGCGCCCCCTACAGCCCACAGCTTGTAGCATCTTTGCTCTCGCAGAGGGGGAGGGGGGAAGCTGAGGAGGGGTTTAAGTTCTCCCCATTTCCCCACCCTCAAGAGCATTCCTTCACTTCTCCCATATAACTTCCACAGCTGAAGGCTCTCTCCTTGGAGCCCTCAAAGCACTGAATAAAGCTTCTATTAAAGCACTTACCACGCAGCATCACAATGATTTGTTTACAACCCTGCATCATCCACAGGATTAAGAGCTTCCCAGGGGGTACATCCTACAGCTCCTCCCCTAAGTCAACAGTGCCCCAGGGGAATGACAAAGGCTCAAAGAGCTATGTCAGGGATCCTACAGGGCTACTAACTTACATTCTCCTTTTAGGCTCACAATCTCTGAGATCACCTGCCATCACTTCCATTTTACAGAGGAGAAACCAAATCAAAGAGCTAGTGGCATGGCTGGGACTGGACCCCAGACTCCAGACTCTTTCCATTATAACAGATTCCAAGCTTCTCTCTTTCCTACTCCAAGCCCCAGGGGAGGTAAGACGGGAGAAGGGGTGGCTGCCCTGGAAGGGCTTCTCCTAGAGAAGACTGCCCCTGCAAAGCCAGTCCTCCACCCAGCCCTCACCAACTGGTCCAGTGCCCTGCTAGGATCCTGGCCACCAATCGCTCTCCCAGCTGAGAGAGGGGCACCCACACAGCCATGGCACAGGGCCACTCTGGCCCTTACTCCAAAAGTGGGACCCACAAGGATCTTGCCGAGCTGCAGGAGCTTCAGGAAAGGTCTCCTGGAAGAGAAAGCAGCTGGTCTTTTTGTAATGAGTGGACATTACAAAGGGAACCAGGCTGCATACACACTGGCAGTGGAATACTTCATTGATGACCAGGTCCACCACACAGTGGAGGTCAGACACATCCTAACCCAAACTTGAGCCTGGCCTCCTGAATGAAGATTTCCTATCTTCATCTGTCTTCTCCAAATCCCACCTCCTCCCATCACCAGGGTACCCCTACCAAAGGTTCCTGATATTTATAACTACAGGAGGTGGGATGATCTTATCGTGTGATACACCATGATTTTACAATACCATAAAATTGGGCAAATCTAGACCCAATGGCATAATTATGCTTTCAAAAAGTCAAGTTACCCAATTTCACCAGTCATTCAAGCAATTAAACATTATTGCCAAGAAAAAAAAGAAAAAGCTACTGAAAGCAACTATTTTGAATAATTAAAGGAACAATGAGATTCTTTTTTAAATGGATGTAGGATTATCAGCTTATCTCTCTTTTTTAAAAAAACAATTATTTTATTTATTTGTTTTTGGCTGCGTTGGGTTGCGTTGGGTCCTTGTTGCTGCGCGGGCTTTCTCTAGTTGCAGGGTGTGGGCTTCAGTAGTTGTGGCATGTGGGCTCAGTCGTTGTGGCTCAGGGGCTCTAGAGCGCAGGCTCAGTAGTTGCGGTGCACGGGCTTAGTTGCTCCGCGGCATGTGGGATCTTCCCGGACCAGGGCTCAAACCCGTGTCCCCTGCATTGGCAGGTGGATTCTTAACCACTGCGCCACCAGGGAAGTCCCAACGATGAGATTCTTGAAAACAAAATTCATATCCTTGAACAGAGAATGAAGAAAGGGGCAGATTCAAAAGGTTTCTGGTTCATTCCAATTGGGTCTGAACAGTAAACCTTTGCAGAAGGAAGGGCGGGGGAGATTAGGCTTCTGAAACCTTAATTTATTCATATTCCTCAACAATTTCCCTTCTCTGATGATTTGTAATGGCTGTTTGAAGTGCTGCATTGAGAATTCACAGAAGTCTATGGTTGATAAGCAATGCCTGCCATGGCCACACAAGGGGCAACTGGCTACCACGGTTTATGAAAGCTTTTACAAAGAAGGCACTCTCAACTAACAGTTTTGAGCACTTACTACAGATCCATAAACTTTGACCCACCTCCTTTAACCCTCACAACTCTGAGAATTAGGTTATTATCCACCTTTTATAGATGAGGAAACTGAGATTCAAGGAGAGTAACTATCCCAAATAACAGAGCTATAATGGTGAAAGCTGGATTTGAACTTCACTATACCTAGTTAAAATACCAATAAATCAAGCGTGGGTCAAAAATAAAGAACAGGACTCAAGGAGTTAAGGAAGGGTGAATACTGTCCCCAAGCTAAGGAAAAAATTAGGACTCCAGTCACATCCAGGGATATAGCGTACCCTCTAGTGACGAGAGGGTGAGCACACACACTGAGGCTGGCGGACAGGGTGCTCACCAGAGACCCACACACCATACTGCTTGTCTAGCAAGGAAGACCACCAAGATGTCTCGTGCTGGTATTTTTATCTATTTGAACAGCACAAAAAGGTACATTTTGGGGAGGGAGGTGATACAGCTGTGGATGCAAGAGCACGAGTAAGCTACTTTCCCTCAAGTCCATGTATTCAGTTCCCTGGTTACACCAGTTCTTTCAACTCCTTTCATAAGCAGCTTTAGGGGGTTTCAGTGTTCAGGCTTCTTATAATCATTGCTCCTCTCCCTGCATGAAAAGACAGCCATTCATCCCAGCAAGCAGCAGTACTGCTTATATGGCAGGCATTAGTCATCAGGAATTTTTCAAATAAACACTCCTGCTAGAAAGCAGGTCTCTAAAACATAGAACCAGTTATGTTACCCTCCTGCTCCAAGAACTGCTAAGAGTTCTCTAACAAAGCCCAAGCCCTCAGTGGAACCACTAGTCTGGCCCCCGCTGCCTGCAGCCTCACCTCCCACGGCAGACTATCTGATGTTCCCGAAACACATTCTGCACTTCTGGCCTCAGTAAATGTTCGGGATGGGGAGAGAGGGAGGTTTTGGGCAAGTCTCTTAACTGCCTGGCCCCATCACACCTGAAACAGTGCAACTGTACACTGTTTCCAGACGCTCCCCAGGCACGCCACCAGGTCCTAGGAAGAGTGGTGTGGGCGAGAGGGCAAATGCCCTCTGGAGCCTGTGCCCCTCCCCCAGTCCCCTGCTGGAGCCTGGCATACACATGACCAGGGAGGGTCTGTCTGAGGCTAGGGATGCCTCACCCTCTTGGATCTACCTGTGGAGAGCAGAGTGGCAGCTGGCTCTGGACAGATGTCCAGTCCAAAGGATTCGGGCCCACAAGGGGGACCCTGGACTATTCTAAAGTGGATTTTAATCCATGGGGGTCTCTGGGTTAGAACGTGTGTGTTGAGGTCATCTTAGGGAGGAAACACAGTTTAGTTCTAACAATTACTGAGGGTCAATTCTGAACTATGTGCTTTAGAGACACAAGGAAAAACAAGACATGACCCCCTTACCCTCCAAGAGAGTTTTGTGCAGATGTTTCATTTTAAATTATAATTCTTCCCTTCTAAGCTAATGTAGCAACTCATTTACCTCCTCCTTGTTTTAGATCTAATTTCCTTTACCTTATTTCAATAAGGAAACCAGCAGTGAGTACCAGGACCAGAGCCCTGGCCTGAACTCAAAAGTTCCCTAACCTCCTCTCCCCATGGCTCCAAGGACTCTCACATATGCATCTGGCCCAGAGCTGCTCACCTCCAGCACACTCAAGGCCCAACTTCCCCACTAAGGCTGCCGTGTCACCTTCATCTAACGACATGGAGGGAGTGACAGATAGCTATCCTGTGAGGGGTGAACTGAGCAAACCAAAGACGGGGTGACTTGACTAACCAAATCAGTGATACTCTCACATCTAAAGGAAGAAATCGACAAGAGGGGCAGGCCCGCGCCACAGCTGGTGCCCAGTGCTGCCCTGGAAGGACTCACCTATGGGTCTTGAACAACTGGAGCCACTAGAGATGTGCCGTGTGTGAGGAAGGAGAGCACCTCACCACGGCCTGGATAAAGTACCATGAAATCATTGTCCCCTTCTCTAATTTCATATTAATCAAGGAACCGTTTGATGATTAACTGGGGGCCATGTAATAACGATGATGATGACACCTTTCTTGACTCACACAATCCGATGGACACAAAACAGAATGGCTGCTCTGAAGAACAAGCAAATTCCATGACCTGTGAAAAGGGGTTACTCACACTTCCACGGGCTCAGTCCTTTGCTATTTCCAATAAGAAGAGGAAAGAAGTTTTCTGAGATGGTCACAGGTTCTTTCTTCCTAAATTATTAAGCACAAAGTTCTTCCTGGGACATCCATGCTACATTAAACCAACGTTTCCAGTAAGGTGATTTCTTCTAGAAAGCATGTAAAATAGCCATTTGTTTACTGTAGGAACTGACGTTTGTTCACTGAAATTTGTTCAGACCTTTCAGTCCTTGCTGGGGACTCCCTCCCCACCCCATCTAGTTTTTCCCTTTGCTGGCTGTGCAAGCAAACTAAAAATGGAGTTTCCAGCAGGTTTAACCCAAACACAGCATGCAGTCCAGTTTCTTCTACACTGTCTCTTGGCCTGCACTTCCACCAATCCAATCTTCACATAAAAGCAAAGCAATATTCTCACACTGAAGACTGGATGTTACTTCTGTACTTAAAAGCCTTCCTTAACGATGATGATAACTAACATCTATTGGGCACTCAGTACCCATCAGATGCTTTCTGATGTACTTTAGATACATTGATTGACTAAGTCCTGACAACACCTAATAAAGTGAATATTATCCATATTTTATAGATAAGGGAAGAGAGGCATGAAGTGGTTAAGTAACTTTCATAAGATCATATGGAAAGTGGGAGAAGCAGGGATTGAAACTTGGCAGTCTGACTCTAGGACCCCAATGCTTAGCTATTATGTACCCTGGGGGAAGGGATTTGGGCTTCTACTCCTTTAAAGTCATTTGCTAAACCCTTACTATCTGGTACAAACTTTAAAATATACATTCTTACATTCTCATTTAATTCTCTCAACCACCTACCAGGAACCATTATTACAAATGAGGAAACTGCCCAGCTCAGAACTCACCTGGCCAGGGAGGCACAGACCCAACAATGGGCCTTGCCAAGGGACCAGGTCTGCCTGGCTGCACAGTCTCTGCCCTTCCCAGGGGTCCACATATCCTCCCTTCCCTGCATGCCCACCCAATGCCCAACACAAGACCGCACACATCAACACCAAAAAAAGTACAGACCGCCTGCAGTCAGGAACTGAGGGAAGTGACTGCAGGAAGCGCAGGTCCTGGGAAGCTGGCTCATTCGGCAACTGTCGAGCAAACCTGTGAAACCGGGATGGGCTTAGAAGTGGCCCGAGGACCCAGCACCAATTCCAGTTACTGGAAGGAAGACCTAGGAGAGAACTACTCACACGTAACGGTAGAGTAAATTAATGCTGGGTGCCTGTCACGAACCAGAAGCCAGGTGAAGTGCTGGCTGGTGAATTCCGTGGTGGCGGGCGCAGTGGCTATGTGTGCAGAGGTGAGGGTGGGGGGATACCTTTCAGAGAGTAAAATAATCCATTTTCTAGCCACAGGCACGCAGGCCGTGTTAATAAATTCACGTCTGCTGAGTGAATGACTGAGAAAACTACACCCACCTTCACAGCCCGCTGTTTACAGACGTGTGAACTAATTTAACGCGTGCTGGAAAACTACCGGCCGAAGTCCCCACTCTTTCAGACAGGTGAACTGGAGCGCACAAGGCTGGAAATGACTAACAACATTTGAAGGCCCAGAGGAAGTCCGGGACACCTAACTGCGAACCATGCCCGCGACTCCTCACCCAGATACACAACAGTCTTCTCTGCGAACCATCGAGAAACAGCCGGCCTCCAGCCCCGTCCCACCTGTTTCTCTGCCCAAGCCTGAGGCCAACTCAGCCAGCTCATAAAGTGCACTCGGCACCGATCTCAGCTCTCCGTGGCTTCGGGCAACTCACTCCGCCTCCAGCTCCTCATCTGGAAAATGGGGAAACCCTTAAGAGCGGGCCAGCAGGGCTGCGAAAAGAGCAAAGACCGCCTGGGCAGCAAAGCGCTTAGAGAACCTGAAATGCCGCACAAAGGGAGTCGAGTGTTAGAGGAGAACCAGGCGCAAAATTTGGAAATTAAAGGTCTGGGTGTGGATCTCGGCTTCGGCACTAACAGACCGGCAGAGTCTGAGCAAATCACTTGCCCGCGCAACTCCAGTCGTCCTAACTCTGAGGCCGCGCTGAGACCGTGGGGCAGCGCCCGGCTCCTCAGACAAGGGGCTGCGCCGGAGACCCTCCGGGCCGCGGACAGCGCGTCCCCTCCACAACCGCAA
>NW_020172451.1:6429149-6444414 GCF_003031525.2 Neophocaena asiaeorientalis asiaeorientalis | reverse complement strand
CCCTCCGCGTCGCGCCCAGACCGTTCCCTCCTCCGCCCCGAGCCTCGCTAAGACTCGGGCCGTGAACCCCGAAAGGAGAAAAGGCCGCTCACCGCCCCTTCGCCGCAGCCCCTCGCTTCCGGATGAGCTCGTCCAGGGAGATGTCCGCCATCTTGTACCGCCGCGCGAGCCGCGAGCAGTAATCGTCCCTCAGCCCTCGAGCCCGCCCCTTCGGCTGCTACGGAGCAACTAGCGGCTTCCGGCGTTCGGCTGACGAAATCTCGCGACAGATCAAACCGAGCAAGAACCGGAAGGGGCGGGGCTCTCCCCGTGAGCCTTTGCGACGTCCGCTGCTTATCTGCATACGGCGGGTCGTAACCCTACCGTTCCCTCTTTCTCCAGACGAGCAAATAAAATGCAAAGCAACAGAAAAGAATTAAATGAGTAAGACAGTCTTCAAAGGAAAGAGGTTCTCGGTTCGACGGTCAACTTTGCCACTCACCGTAGGGCTAATGAGAATGGGATTCATTACCTAGGAAGTAAACGTTAGGAGGAGTTTATGCCTTAAACTTATGAGTAAGGAAAATAACGATTCGGGGTGACGCCCGAATCCTCACTGCTAATGTGAGACGAATTTTTGAGCGGGTAAAGGTTGCCCCTATGGTGACCCGCCTACTTTGCGGGATGCCTGGGAGTTGCGATCTGCCCGTACCCCTTGCATCTAAAAAGTAGAATTTAGTAATTAACCGAATTGAGGAAAGTTGAAGACGAATCGAGGAATTACGTGTAGTTGTCATTATCGATTAACTGTGGTGGTCAAATCTCGCGCCCCTACCCGGGGTTGTTAACCCGTAAAACGGTTGAGATTGGGTTTAGGTAATACAGTCAGTTCTTTGGAGCTTTCGAGGTGCGTTGACTGGGAGTGTTACCAGTTAATTGTTCGGGGGAGACAACGTGCAGTACATAGGAGCCTCGTTGTGTAGGTTATAATGCAGTGCTTACGTACCACGGCTCACACTTGTAGGCAGTAGGACGTTTACAATGTTTTTGCTAGCCTGACCGTTGTCTTCCTGATCTGCACAATGGGGCACAGGAACTACGTCGCTGCGAGGGCCAAATGAAGTGTTCCGAATCTGTATTTTTTTTTTAATTGATGTAATTTCAGTCTCCAGCACTGATCCTGGTGGGAGGTTCAGTATGTCGAACCAGTGAATGAAAAATACAACAACAGCAGGAAACGGAATTCCTTGGCGATCCAGTGGTGAGGACTGCGCGGTTCTGCTGCAGCGGGCCCGGGGTTAGATCCCTGATCGCGGAAGTAAAACACCCGCATGCAGCGCGGTGTGGCCGAAACACCCCTAACAGAAAAACAGAAACATAAAACAAAGACTAAACGTGCAACGCGTTTTAGACCAGCGCCGAACAAAGATTAAGTGCCCTATGAATCACTGCTGTAAGTACAACGCGTGAGTGGAGTTATGTGTTCTCGACAGAACATCACACCGCAGATGAAAACCTGGCGTCAGAAAGAAGGTCCGTGGAGAGACGAGGTGGTGAAGATTGGGCACCGGAGGAGGGAAATCCAGGTCCCCGCCCTCGCAGCCGTGATTGGCTGCTGGCTGGCTCTCCTTTTCTCAGCCGTGAAACAGGACCATTAACTCCTCCCTCCGCGTGGTCCCGGGAAGGAACGCGGAAACCAGGAACCAACCATTGGCCGGCTGCCCAGCGGAGGGCAGGCAGGTGCGCAGGAATAGGAAAGGGCCAGAGGAGCGCGAGAGTTAAGGCCCTTTCGCACCTCCACGCGAAGAAAGCGAAGTGTAAAAATAGCGCTTAAATAATTTCCTTAAACTACCCCAATAGTGGAGTCATTGATGTCATGTAATTCTGTGACTGCCGGATTGCCCTCCTCCAGAAGCGTTTCGGAACTTCGTGGGGTCTTATTTGGGTGTCGGAACGGCAGGGATCCGGTCACGTGGAGGCGGGGACGGGATGGGACGTCCCGCTGGATCTCCCAACGCTCGGGACATTCCCGGGGCGGAGGCGCCGATTACGATTCTTTGATCCTGGGTTTCGCTCCATTTCTTGTATGAACACGCAGGACTTTTTTCCTGGTGTAAACAACTATGGGATTGCCAGCAACGCACCTGCGCTGTAGCCAAAGGAACTGGGTCCTGCCTTACTTGGAGACTAACCAACAATTGTGACCCGCCTGGGAAAACCGCACCCCTGTCGGCAGAGCGGGGAAGGCGGGCGGCATGAGAGCCAGTGCAGGGACCATGCGTCCATGCAGACTCCTGATGCTTCCGTCTACGGGCCTTGGGGCCACCAGCATTTACATGCTGAAATGTGCATCATTTTATGAAGTCCTTTCCTTTTTTGCTTTTATAATATGTTTGGGTTTTGCATTTTTGTTTTTAATATTTATTCGGCTGCGTTGGGTCTTAGTTGTGTTGTGTAGGCTCTTCGTTGTGGCGCTCAGGGCTTCCTCTCCAGTTGTGGAGCGCGGGCTCCAGAGAGCGTGGGGTCAGTAGTTGCACGCAGGCTCTAGAGTGCGTACGGTTAGTTACCCCGCGGCATGTGGGCTCTTAGTTCCCTGACCAGGGATCAAACCTGCGTCCCCTGCATTGGAAGGCAGATTCTTAACCGCTGGACCACCACGGAAGTCCCCTTTGTGTTGATTTTTTTAAAAATTCTGTATAGGTAGGTGGTATCAGTGGTGACTTCAGGAGCATAAAGCGGCTGTTATAAATGTTGTTTTTAAATGGTGTCACGTCTGAGAGGGTGGGGAATCACTGGCCTATTCACTCACCCATTTTACAGGTTGGGAGACAGACTTATAAGAGGGTAGGGACCAGGTCCAATTTACATCCTTCTTCCCAGCTTCAGCAGACAGCCTCTTGTGGGCTCAGGCAGTGTGCAGCAAGTCTCAACGCTCAGGCCCGTTTTCTTATCCTCCAGACGGGGACAGGCACCAGGAGACCTAATGTGTATCAAGCGCTCAGCAGAGTCCTCAGCAGACGGTAGGTGTGGAGAAGAGCCATCAGGGCCTGAGAGGCCCAGGCTGAGTCCTTCCCCTGCCCACTGAGGAGTCCCAGCCCTGCTCCAGGATGTGTGAGGGCCAGAGACAGAATGGAAGGTGAGAGATGAAAGGGGAGAGTGGCTCCCTAGCCCCGAGGCCTCCTGTGAACTCCCCCATCTTCTCCTCTTCCCCACTCTACTCCAGCCACACTGGCCCTCACTGTGTCCCAGGGCCTCCGCACTTGCTGGTCACTCCCGCTGGAGTACCCCTCTAGTCCTGCCTCCCTCTTCAGTCTCATCCTCACTGTCCCCTCAGCCACCTGCCTTCCTTGATCTGTTTCTGAAAGTTTCTTCCACAAGCTTGTTCTAGCCACAAGGCCTTCACACTTGCTGTTCCGCCTTGAACACCTACCCCAGCGGGGCCAGCTCCTTCCCTTCACATCGCAGCACAAAGGTCACCTCCTCAGGGGGAGTTCCTGCTGCCCAACTCTGAGAACAGCCCTCATTCCCACACTGTCCCGTCTTTTTTTGGTTTTTAATTTTATTTTTACTTTTGGTTGCGATGGGTCTTTGTTGCTGCACAGGGACTTTCTCTGGTAGCGGTGAGCGGGGGCTATTCTTCATTGCAGTGCGCGGGCTTCTCATTGTGGTGGCTTCTCTTGTGGAGCACGGGCTCTAGGCACGTGGGCTCAGCAGTTGTGGCTTGCAGACTCTAGAGCGCAGGCTCAGTAGTTGTGGCGCACAGGCTTAGTTGCTCCGAGGCATGTGGGATCTTCCCAGACCGGGCCTTGAACCCGTGTCCCCTGCATTGACAGGTGGATTCTTAATCAGTGTGCCACCAGAGAAGCCCCACACTGTCCCATCTTTAACTTCCATCTTGGCATTTCCCATCACCTGTTACTTGTCTAGTGTCTTTCTTGTGAACACCCCAGGAGCAGGGAAGGGTGTGTCTGGAGCAGCCTTGGCCCTGGCCCTGGCCCTGGAAGAGTGCCTGAATGAATGAAGGCACTCCCTTCCTCACCTGTAGCTTCCCCAGGACAGGGCAACACCTGCCTTGCCTCAGGCCCGACCTCCACCCTGAAAGCCATTCACTGCCCTGAGCCTCAGTCTCTCTGTTGCAAATAGGTGCTACTGACTTCTCTCTACTTCTCTCAGGGCTCTCCAGAGGACAGAGTAAAAAGGAAAACACTGGGGACACAGGGGGTTGTCCAAAGTTGGGACTGGGGACACCTTTTAACGCGGCTGAGATGATGTGAATAAGGCTGGGTGTAAGGGGAGGGTTAAAAGTTGGACCCCCACTGTCCACACTCCATCTATTCCCAGGAATCTACCCTAAAAGAAGTCATAAGGAGGGTGAAGGACTGCCCCTGCTGGCGCAGTGCCTAAGAATCCGCCTGCCAGTGCAGGGGCCACGGGTTCGAGCCCTGGCCTGGGAAGAGCCCACATGCCGTGGAGCAACTAAGCCCGTGTGCCACGACTACTGAGCCTGCGCTCTGGAGCCCGCAAGCCACAACTACTGAGCCTGCGTGCCACAACTACTGAAGCCTGCGTGCCTAGAGCCTGTGCTCCACGACAAGAGAAGCCACCACAATGAGAAGCCCCCGCACCGCAACGAAGCGTAGCCCCCGCTCGCCACAACTAGAGAAAGCCCGCAAGCAGCGACGAGGACCCAACGCAGCCAAAAATAAAAATAAATTTTAAAAAAAAGGAGGGTGAACACGGCCACTGTTATTTACAAAATCTGCAAACTGGAAACAGCCTAACTGTCCAACAACAGGGATTTGCTACATAAGAAAATCATGACCCATGTGGGCCTATGGCGAGCTTCTGACCACAGCGGGAAAGCACATCTGACAGTAGGGGAAAGCAGAGGCCACACAGTGGATGACGTGGTGTCATCCAAGTTCTAAGTGCTGGCCTCTAGATTCCGGCACTTTTTCCCCTGTGTATACTCCTCTGAACTCTCCCAATTTTTTTTTTTTTTTTTTTTTGGCTGCACCACATTAGCTTGTGGGATCTTAGTTCCCCGACCAGGGCTCAAACCCAGGCCCCCTGCAGCGGAAGCACGGAGTCCTAACCACTGGACTGCCAGGGAAGTCCCCAAGTTTTCTACTATAAACACAAACGTCAGAAATAAATGCCAGGCCTTACACAGCCCCTTCCTCTCCCCCTCCCTCCCCCACAAGGACATAGGTCACAGAGCCTCCAGGAGCTGCAAAAAGTGTTCAGATTAGCAAAGTTTTACTTCAACATGTGTGCTCATAAATGACTCTGAAAAGCCGATATGCAAGAGGATGACACGCTGTGGTCTAAAGGCAACGTCGAGGCCACTGAGAATGTCCCTCAGACAAGAGGCTCTGCTCAAAATCTCCCCCACCTGGGGTGAGGGCAGCAGGACGGGGGTCTGGGACAGAGGGATAAACACATCATCTCAGCTCTCCCATCAGGACTGGCGGCCCGGGACCCCAAGCTGGTCGATCAGAGGTCAACTGCTTGGAACTCCCAAAGCTGCCCGAACGTTCTGGTGTTTCAGGGAAATGCGAAGGCTCCCGGAGGGCCCGTGTGCCGGATGGAAGGGCCCTTGGTCAGCCCCCTCCTAGTCCAGCCCCAGGGGGAGCCCAACTCCCTGCTGGCCGGGCCTGCTGTGCCCTGGGGTCGGGGCAGCCTCTCACCCCAGCAGCCCCGTCAAGAGGACGTGTTGGTGTTACCGATCACGTAGTGTCAGGTGCCGAGGCCTGGCTGTGGCCCTGAAGCAGGCAGTGGGTAGGGGCCTGGCACCTGCAGCTATGGGCTGCCCGTATATTTATGTTTATTTCCAGAGTGTGGTATGCTCTGGGGAGGGTGGGCAGCATGGTGCTGGCAGCCTCGGCCCAGTAGTGTGTGTGTTTTGTTGGGGGGGGGGAGACATCTCCAGTGAGGCCCAGACAGAAATCTGCCCTAAAGGTGGCCGACAGCGGCCACCTGTAACAGAGCCCTGCTCCCAAAGGGGCCCCTCGGGGGCCAGCCCAGCGGGGTGACCTCCCAGGCACGGGCAGGCCAGGCTGAACCCGGCTGCAGCAGGAGACATGGGGGAGAGTGGTGTTAACAAACGACAGCAGGAGGGGTGGGTATGGACAGGGCGACAGGGCGCGGTGAGTGTGGGGCGAAGCCAGTGGCCAGGGCCCGCACATCAGAAGGCGAAGCAGCGCTCCTTGGGGTGGCCCACGCGGTCCAGGTTGGGCAGGCAGGCGTACTGGATCATGGGCGGGGGTCCGCACATCAGCACCAGCGGCTCCTCCTCTGGGGGCGGAAGGTGGTCCCGGATCATCTCCTCGTTCACGAAGCCCTGGCTGTAGTCCCAGGCTGCGGGGTGGGAGACCAGGTGAGCCCGAGTATGGCCGTGTGACCAACTGCCCACTGCCCACCCGCCCAGCACCCTCTCCTCCGTGACGAAGTTCCTGTGCCATGAATTCCTCCCTTCTTTCCACAAACACTGAAGGCTGAAGAGGCTGAGCCAAGTAAGCCCTCAGCCCGATCCCCTGCCCCCAAGCCGGGCTCACCTGTGCCTCAAAGGCGAGCCCATCAACTTCCCCCACCACGCTTCACAGCGTGCAACGCGTTTCACTGCCACTGGCCTCTCATGTGGCCCTCAGAACCGCCCTGTGGGCGGACAGGGCAGGGGTTACTGATCCCATTTTACAGATGTGGGAACTGAGGCCAAGAGGACCCAGAGTTGAGTTGTCCCAGGTCACACAAAAAGGCATGGACAGGGCTGGGACGTTAGCCCCAGGTCCCAGAGGTCCCCCAGCCAGTGCCAGGCTGGTCAGGGTGACATCTCCTACCCCACCACCCTCCATGCTACCTACTGGCCCTGTGCCCACTGTCTGACTCTTCCCTCCACTGCATGTCGGTCCACAAGGAGCTGTGTCTGGTCCACAGCTGTAGTCCCAGTGCCCAGACAGCCCCACACACAGTAGTTACGCAATAAGCAATGAGTAAAGGAACGTGTCCCAAATAAGCAATCGGTGAGCCTGAAAACAGCAAGGCCAGGACCCAGGCTGAAGCTCCAGATGCAGGACCCTCGTGGCAGCCACAGCTCCTCTAGGTCCTGCGGCCTCCCTGTCTCACACACGCACGTGTACATGCGCAGTGTGTCTCCAGGTTTCACCTGAGATCCAGAGCCACCTTTTATTCCTACAAGTCACTGCTGGTGCCCGCGGCGAGAACCTGGTGCCCCGAGGCTGGCAGGGCTCTAGTCCCACCCGGGCCCTCAGGACTGACCTGCCAGTAGGGGCTGCTCAGGGAGGGGAACCAGCCAGTTCCAGGAGCACGGTGGGCCCACGGGGACGGCAGGCTGGCAGGGCTCTGCCAGGAGAATGGGGCTCTGATGACTGGGGCCCGAGGAGAGGGGGAGGAGGCGACACCCAGCCCGGCTCCACTCTGGCTCCGATCTACGCCTTGGCTTCCACGTCTGCGTTCAGGGCCGTAACTCCCCCATCACGGCAGACAATGCTCTCTGCATCACATCATGTACACTCCATGGGGGGGGTCCCTTGCGAGGGGCCAAGCCAGTCCCAGCTGGTCTTGGGATGAGGAAGAGTCTGCTGTGCTGAGCAATGGGGTATTCTTTACCTCATGGACACTGAGCTGAGTAACTGACCCCATCTCCCTTTTCACTTTGGCTGCTGGGAAGCTCAGAGTGATATACATGGCCACCCACAGCAAGTGTGCATCACAGCCCATGCTTCTGTACAAACCTCATTCCCAATTCCATTCTATGGCCCTGCCCTTGTTTTTCTTTCACTCCCACTTTCCATTTATACCACTCCGACTCACTCTATGAGTCTTTGTAAGGTACCTAAAATCCCTCTGGAACAAGGCGGGACATAGGTAGGTAGATAACATTTTATTAACAGATCTAAAATTACTTTGAAAAAACCTGCATGGGACTAAACCATATTTGCTAGTGTAATGAATGTACAGGTATGTAAGACACATCTCAATTTCACAAGGACGTTTTTAGACAGTGTATTTTTCTTTACTTGTATACTGAAGGTGACTTTGTAGGGGAAACAGAGTCAGCTGGCCCCTCTCCCCTGTTCTTTTGCTTAGCTCCACAACTGCCTGCTGGCCTGGTACCATTTTCCTCCTCAGCGTCTACCCTTTTCAGCTTACACCTTAATGTTACGGCAATACCCGAACTACTCTCGAACTGTGGTCAGGGTAATAATAAACGTAAGTGTAAAATACCGGGAGACTACCCAACTGTACTTCTCCTTGGTCAGTAACTGGTTACTCTTAAAACTGTCCCCAGGAGGCACTTCGGTATAGGCGTTGCCAGGCGTCACCACCAGAGGGCAGTGTCCACTCCTCCTGCGGCCAGGCCATGTGCAGGCAACAGGGGTAGAGACCCCTGCAAGGACACTCCCATCGTGGCCAATGAGCCTACCTGACCACACTCTAGAACCTGCAACCAGAAGGGAGCTAAACCAGCTTTCATTTCCCCCTTTTGAATGAGACGTGGGTACAAGATAAATTCCTTTCTTGGGCTTCCCGGGTGATGCAGGGGACACGGGTTCGTGCCCCGGTCCGGGAGGATCCCACATGCCGTGAAGCGGCTGGACCCGTGAGCCACGGCTGCTGAGCTGGATGGGAGAGGCCACAGCAGTGAGAGGCCCGCGTATCGCAAAAAAAAAAAAAAAAAAAATTCCTTTCTTTACTGGAAGCTCGGAGTCCCAGAACCAGTGCCTCCTGTGCGACCTCCAGTCTCTATGACTCTACTTTGTCTTTTCTGGGTCTCATTAATCACCTGCTACTGTACTTTATAATTTACTAATAAACCTGTTTCCTGTTCGTCTTCCCCAACTAGAACATCAGCTCGGGCCAGGCTGGTTTCGGGAACACACAGAGTGAGGGGTCCGACCAGGAGGAGACCCACTGAGACACGGGTGGGCCCAGGACGGCTGGTCCAGTCAGAGGCCCCAGAATAAGACTGTCAGGTCCTTGGATCCACCAGGGGCCCAGGATCCGATTTGGTCAACCCAGGAGGGTGGCTCCTCTCTCAGGGATGGACCCTGTTGAGATGGGTACCTCCAGAGCCCGCCTGCTCATTTCTGGGGGAAGCAGAGGGTGGCCTGTTCCCCACACTGCGGTGGGGAACAGGGGACCGGGTGGCTGTGTGAGGAGGAGGAGGCAAAGCAAGGGCAGTGTGGCAGCAAGCTGGTGCCCATGTGGGTGCTTTGAAAATGTCCAGTTTCTAATATTTAAAAATTTCCCATGGAAGTGCAGGCCCCCAGCTTCCCCTGAAAAATGGGAAGGCTGGCCTCCAGGGCGGTACTCCTGCACAGCAGGGCTGCCCGCAGCTGGGAAGGGGCTGCCCCTCTGCACAGGCAGATGCTCTCCAATTCGTCACAGTCCCCACCACTCCCTATAGTCTCCTAACTCTGAAGCCAAACATCACTGGTGTTATCTACCAAGAAGCCTCAGCTGCTGCTTTTCTTACAACAGAGAAGAAGTTAAGATATTTTTTGTAACCACATCTACCTAAGGAGGAGAATGGAGTACAGTTTAGCTCCCAGAGGGCAACCTTGTTTCAGGTTTTAGGGGCAGCCCTCATTCACCACCTCCTATGTGACCTTGGCAAACAGCTTAAACACCTGGATAAGTAGAATGAAGGTAACTGTACATCAGCCCAGCCCACACTCCAGGGCTGATGATGGGAGAGAAAATGGGTGTAAAGTGCCTTACAGGGTATACACTGCAACGTGGAAACACTCACCCTCACCCCAGCACTGGCCCTGGAGACCTGCCCCACAGTGAGCCCCGGCCTAGGGGGAGAACGCCAGCCTTGTTTGTCCAGCTGAGAGCAGGGCAGGCAGGGGAAGGTCTGGGACTCTGGAGGAGGCGGGTGTGAATTCAAGCCCTAGCTCTGGGGTTTTCCCACTGTGTGCTGTGGGGCACTTGCGTTCCCTCTCTAATCCCTCTTTCCTCATCACCTTCCTCTCACAGGGCCACAGTGAGCACCAAAGGAGACCATGCAAGCAGAAGCCTCTACAACGGCAGAGGGCTCCACCAGGTGAGCGTGGGCCGGCACCTCCACCCAGCCCACCCTCCTGGGCGCTCTCACCTTCAGGGGCTTTGTCCACTGTGTACCAGAGCTTGAAGCGCGCAGAATGTTCGTTCCTCAGTTCCTCCAGCTCGGGCCGCAGCAGGATGTCCTTCTCAGTCTGCAGGGGGACAGGACCCAGCGGTCAGGAGGGACAGCGACAGGGACTGCCTTTGGAGACCCTCGTCATCCCGCCCACCCATGGGCCGCACACTTGGCAAAGCTTCCAAGGAAAGTCCAAGTCTTTCTATGTTCTGGCATCTCAGCTTGTACGTCCACAGTCTAGGAAATACAGATACTACTTCCCCAGATCACACCTGTCCCTCCGCAGCCTTGCCCACGCCAATCCCTCTGCTTGGCCTGCAGCTCCCCACTTTCCATCCCCACTGATTTCATTTAGCCAGCCCCACATGGCCCTGTAGAGTTCGGCTTGTCACCTCCTCCAGGAAGCCTTCTCAGACCCCCAGGGAACATCAGCAATCTGCTTCTGAAACAGCCCCTCTTTTTTTTTTTTTTTTTGAAACAGCCCCTCTTTCCATTCCTAACCACAGACTTTGCCCTGCATGTCTGCAGGTCACTCACAGACGGACAGGGCTCCTCAGGCCGGTGGGTGGCGAGACTGATCTCATAAGACTGTTGTGAAACTGGGGGCCAAAGAGCTCTGTCGATCAGAAAAGGTCACTGGCTCACAAACCTCTACTGAGCCCCGGGCTGGGTGAGGGAGACTACGGGAGAGGCGTGGAGATTGTTCTGAGCAACCTCTTTTCCTCTTTTTTTTTTTTTTTAACATCTTTATTGGAGTATTAATTGCTTTACAATGGTGTATTAGTTTCTGCTTTATAACAAAGTGAATCAGTTATACATACACATATATCCCCATATCTCCTCCCTCTTGCGTCTCTGAGCATCTTCTTTATGAACAATGCCTCTCTGACCACCCTCACTGCCCTGTTCCTGAGGATAAACTCGAGGGAGTGGAGTTCAGTGTAGAAAATTCCACATGGTTAGGGCGTTCAACACAGCAGCTGCTTTACAACCCCCAGGTAGGTTACACCGAGGCGCACACCAGCAGCGTGCCCAGGAGTATCCATCTCCCTACACCTCTACCAGCACTGGGTAATGATCCTTTAAGCTTTGGCAATCAGATTAATGGAAAGTAAAGCTTATGTTTTATTTTTTATTATTAATAAGTAAGTTTGTCACCGGTCTAGTAATATCTTATTAGTTTGTAAAAACTTTTTATATGAAGGATATTAATTTTCATTGGTGATGCATTATATGTCTCATCCCCAGTTACTTATCTTTCTACCTTATTTATAGTTTGTGTTTTTCCCCAGGGGAGCTTTTCATTTTTAAGCAGATGGTTCCAACAATCTTCTCTCTGACGGGCTCTCCCTGGTGTCTTGCTTAGACTGACCATCCTTGTTCACTCATTCATCAGTACTTCCTGTAGAAATGCTCACCTTCTACTTTTTTTTTTTTTTAAGAAAAGGGCATATGTTGAACTCATACTTTATTTATTTATTTTTTAATTAATTTATTTATGGCTGTGTTGGGTCTTCGTTTCTGTGCGAGGGCTTTCTCCAGTTGTGGCAAGCGGGGGCCACTCTTCATCGCGGTGCGCGGGCCTCTCATTATCGCGGCCTCTCTTGTTGCGGAGTACAGGCTCCAGACGCGCAGGCTCAGTAGTTGTGGCTCATGGGCCTAGTTGCTCCGCGGCATGTGGGATCTTCCCAGACCAGGGCTCGAACCCGTGTCCCCTGCATTGGCAGGCAGATTCTCAACCACTGTGCCACCAGGGAAGCCCTCACCTTCTACTCTTAAAGCTTCAATTTTTTACATGTGTATCTTTAACCTAAACTTCATTTTTGTACAAGGTAAGGGATCTACTTCGTTTTTTCCAAGTGCATAGCAACTAACTCAACACTCCTTTTCCTTTCTCTTTTTATGTTTGGTATGTCACCTGCATCAGATACAAAGTCTCTCCTACACTTGGGTCTGTTTCTAGGCCAGGGCTGTTCAATGCAGTTTTCTACAATGATGGGAACGTTCTACAATAGATCTGTGTTATCCCACAGGGTAACCACTGGCCACATGTGGCTATGAAACCAATGAAATGTGGCTAGTGAGACTGGGAAAGCGAGTTTTTAACTTCGTTCAATCTTAACTAATTTAAGTGTAACTAGCCACATGTTCCGGCATGTCCCAGCACAGTCTAGATTTCCTGTCGTGCTATCCAGAAGTGCAGTTAAGTCCAGTAAGCCCAGGTCTCACGTGTGGCTCCAGAACCAGGCTATTTTTATCACTGACACTTTTCAGTATGTTTTAATATCCAGTGCGCTAAGTTCTTCCTTGTCACTCTTCTTTTTCAAAACTTTCTTGGCTGTGCATGTGTACTTTATCTTCCAGGCCATACTGCATCATTTTGTCATATTAAAGGGGAGAAAATATCCCCACTGGGACTTCGAGTATTACTTTATGAAGAACTGACACCTTCGGAATCTCTGTCTCCCTGTCCAAGAAGCAGGGCGCCCCGCTGTTTATTAACACTCCCTAGTGCCCTTCTGAAAAGTCGTGCTTCCCTGACTCAGGGACTCAGGATGTCGTCCTCAACCTGCCTCCCCACCAGCCTCCACTCCCATCACTAGGTCACTCCAGGAAGAATGCACACGTCTGCAACGTTAAACGCTCCTATCCAAGGCCATCTCAACCCTCACAACCGTCCCAAGAGGTGGGTCCCCCGTTACCCTACATTACGGATGGGCAAATGGAGGGGCTGTGGCCCCCGTCCAAGCCAAGCACAGAGGTCACTGAGGACAGGGGAAGGAGGGGCAATGACTCAACTGGAGCAAAGCAGCAGTTCCCACAGTGTGGCCTGCAGACCCCTGGGGTCCCCGAGACCCTTCAGAGGGACCTTGAGGTCAGAACGATTTTCATATGATACTTAGTTGCCTCCTTCACTCTCCTCCCTCACGGCTTCCAGAGGCTACGGGACTTGTGACACTGCACTGACTAAAGTGCAGAGAGAGATACAGAATCCACCGCCCCTGCTAATGGGCACAAAGATGCCCGTCTAGGCGACAGAGGGCTGACGGCCTCCACAGAGACTGCCCCAGCACTACCAAGCTGAACGCTGCCCACCCTCTCAATCCCACCAGTCAGCTTGGAATTTCTGGCTGCTTCCACCCACCCCTAGTCAAGGCCACCTCAGTTGGCCTCAGAGCAGTTTTCTGCAGCTGTGTGGGACCTCAGCCCGGGGACCTCAGCCCGGCCCCCCCGCCTCCAGGCTCGATGTCCTCACAGATGACACGGAGTGGAGCCTGGGCCAGATGGACCCAGGGGCAAACTGACCTGAACCACATCTGAGAGGCGCAGGGGGCCTGGGCACGGCCCCCACACAGGCAGGGGGTGCCCCGTCTTAGCTTCCCCCCGAAAGGGGCGTCACTGTAAGATCCACGTATTCCATCACGAAACACTGAACCTAGAAAGACCCTTGTGACGACCTTGCTTCATCATCTCATTCCACAGTGAGGGAGCAAAGCCCAGAAAGGGAGAGTGACTTGTCCAAGGCCACACAGCAGGCTGGGGTGGGCAGGCAGCGGGTGTGGGGAGGAGGACATGCATTCAGGATCCGGGGAGCCCAGGTCCAAACCCTGTCCCAACTCCCCCAGCTCAGGGACCTCGCGCAGGTGGGACCTTGGCACGTCATCTGTGAAAACGGCCCTTCGGGCTCCTCCCACTTCACTGGTGGGTTCCAAACTCTGTGTGCGGTGAAGGGAACCCTGAGGTTCCAAGGAAGCAGCCAGAGGAGCTGTGGGTGCTCCAGGTGCCTCACCCCTCCACCAAAGCAGCCCCGCTCGGGTGAGACGCTCTGAGCTCCGCACTGAAAAGCCTGACCCCACCAGCCCCTGTGAGGGCTGCTGTGCACAGAACATTCAGAGCACCCCTCACATTTCAGCCTCCCTGAGCATCTCCGCAAAGCTGTGCAGACCCCTGAGCAGTGCCTGCTGGGCCTCGCCCCCTCTCAGCAGGAGTCGGGTTTGCAGACCTCAGGCCCACCCACTGACCTGGTTGGCAAAGAGCAGATGGCACACGGTCTGATCATCCGGGTCCTTCATGATGGCACGGATCACCTGCAGCATTGGGGTGATTCCTGCAACACAGCCACCCCCCACACACCGCGTGAGCGCCTGCTGCATACGCGCAGGCCCAGTGCCAGGCAGATGCCCAGAGCTGCCAGGACCACTGGGTCTGGGTCCCTGACCTTGGGAAGCTCCCAGTCACTTGTAATCTGTGCCACATCCCACACCCTGGCCCTGAACCACGACGTCTGCCCGCTAGGGACTCAGTGAGGGGCTCCTGGTCCACATACCCGTTCCTCCTGCAATCATGCCCACAGACTTCACCGTTGTGATGACAGGGCTGGATTTCTTGTCCGGACGGATGGCAAACGTTCCTGGGGAGAGGAGAAGGGGTGAGGCCCAGTTCTCAGACATGCTGTGCCTCGGGGTCGGAAGGGCTGGAGAAGCTGCCCCCACCTCAGGGGTTCGGGCGCGGCGGCCACCACAGCCCCCAGCCAGTCAGGGTGAGGGGGATGGGAAGGCGGCACCGGGACCAGCTCAAAGGCCAAGAGGAGCTCGAGGACGAGTGCCTCACTGCTCATGGCTGGGGAGCAGGGAGGCTGGAGAATCAGGGGCGTCCCAGCTCAGCCCTACCCCTTGTTTGTTCTCAGCCAAGCAAAGCTGGTCTGTGGGCCGCATCTGGCCCCCAGAGGCAGCTGGTCTGCAACCCCTGTGCCGGCCACCTTGATTCCTAACAGCCAGGGAAACAGAGGCCCCAGAGAGGAGATGGCTTGTCCTGCGAGAGTCACCCATCCAGACAGCAGCAGAGTCGGGACCTGCACCCAGCATCCACCGCCCCCACTGGGTCCTTGGGGAGTCCAACCCGGATCACCTTTGCCCTGGTAGACCAGCAGCCCATTTGGGCCTCGGAACTCAATGGTGTCTCCAATCTTCATGCTTTCCAGGTACTGGGACATCTTCCCTCCAGCAGGAAACTTGGGGTGGGTGTCTTTGAAGTAAACCTGCAAGACACCCACAGTCCTCAGCTCCCCGTTCCCAGGGCTGCCAGGGTGAGCTCTGGGCCACAGTGGGAAGACGCTCTTCTGGGGTCTTCTGCGGCCGT
>NW_020172451.1:6414545-6428910 GCF_003031525.2 Neophocaena asiaeorientalis asiaeorientalis | reverse complement strand
GCCTTCTCACACGATGCCCCTTCCACCCATCAAAACTTACCCGTCTGTGTCCCGTCCCCCGCAGTGGTCTGCCCTCCCCATAACATCCCCTTGGAGGGCAAAGCATCAGCCTGGTGTCCAAGGCAGCGACCCGAGGGCCTGCTGCATGATGTCCTGCCAGGAAGCATCTGTGACCACCCCCGCCCCCTCCCCCGGCAGGAGATCCCCATGGCTGTCAGCTCAGTAAGGGCTCTGGGAAGCCGGCTCACCAGGCCCTCCTGGTGGATGTTCAATTCTTTCCACTTCGTGCTGCCATAAAAACATCACTCTTGGAACCATTTCCTTCCTTGTGCCTTTTGGGATTTCAGCTTTGGAAAAAGGGATGTGCTACAACGCTCGTACAGAGAGATGGGCAGACAGGGGAGGAGCTCCAGGGCTGGGATGGCTGCACCACGGGGCATTTCTGCTGGGCTTTGAAGGGCAAGCAGGAGCGATGAGCAGAGAAGGGGGAGAGGCAGTGGGGGAGGGACAGCGTGGGCAAAGGCCAGGACGTCTAATAGGGCTTGGGGCCTCGGAGGTGGGGTGGGGAGAAGAGCTTGCGGCTACAGCACAGGGGATGTGTCTGTGTGTCTGGGGTGCGGGGCAGGGAGAGTGGGCAGAGCCCACTGCGTGCCAGGCTGGGGGCCTGACCTTTAGCCAGGGCCAAGGGGGCCAGTGAGGTCTCCAAGCCAGGAAGGGCCTGGTCCTGGTGAGTATTCCATCTCTACTTGAATCCCCCCAACACCTCCTCCACATCTGGCTCGAGAGACTTCAGCAAGAACAGATGCTTGAACTCTCACCACCTTCCCTTTCCTTCCGGACAAAGCCCCAGACTACCAGGGCCTCCAAGGATCTGCCTGGCCCTGCTGACCTCTCCCTTTTCGGTCCCTCAAGTCCTCAAGCCTCCTCCTGACCTCAGGGTCTTTGAACCTGGAAGGTCCTTTTCCTCCGTCTCCACCTGGCTGCCGCCTCCTCAGCCGCCAGACCTTGCCTCACTGTTGCCTGCTCAGGGGGGCAGCTCTCATCACCCCACCCCCGCCCCAGCTCTGGTGCCCATTCTAGGTGCTCAGTCTCTTGTGCTTGTCCCCTGAACAAACACTGACCTCTGTGTGACCACCTGTTCAGTGTGCATTCTCCAGCCAAAGACAAGATACCGAGGCCAGTGGGCCTGGGCACCCAGCACAGGGTCTAAATGACACCAAGCGAAGAGGAGATCCAGGCCAGAGCCAGGACTGACAGGCCCAGCTCCCTTCCTGCCCTCACAGACACAGCGCCCAGCCCAGGACCCTGTAAGACCCAGGGCTGAAGCTGAGGCCCAGAGGGGGTCTCTGCTCCTGTTCCCCCACCCAAGGGTCCAGTGAGGGGGCCCTGGGGCCTGCACAGTGGAGTTGAGAGAGCAAGCCTGATCCCCAGGGGTGCTGAGCCAGGGCGGCCATGGAGGTTTGGTCCTTGACTAGGGAGGGTCTCTAACATCCAGCCCACCGGTCTGGGCTGGTTCACACTTTTGGGTGGGTGTGTGATCAGAGAACACGGATCACTGCTGGAAAGTTTGTGTTTCTCATTTCCATAAAAATGTACCGGGCTCTAGTTGTCATTTCTCCTTCTGTTCAGCATCTTGTTTTTTAAGATCCTTGCTGGTTGTTCTACGTCTCTCTGGTCTTGTTGCTTCTAATGGCTACATCTTCCCACAGCGCACACCCAGCCCCCGAACGGCGATGGATCCCAGAAAGGCCCTCGCCCCGGCTCCCGGACACGGTCCCATGAGCTCCTCACACTGCACCCCCAGCAGGCCCGTGGGATGCTTCCCAGGGGAAGAGCAGGTGCCCAGCTCACTGGGCTTCGCCAGTCCGCGAGCAGGAAGGTGAGCCCTCCACGGGCTGGTGGGCCTGCCTGGTTCCTCTTCTGCAGATGCTCAGCCTGATCCCGACCCCTGCCCTCTGCCGAGACCCCAAAGCTTGGCTTGTGCTAAGAACTATGATCTGCTATTCACTCGGAAACCAGGCACAGCGAGCACAGGGCCTTCAGAGATCAGACTGTGGGGCCTTGGCCGCGAGGTGGTCACCCCGGCGCCAAGCAGCTGTGGCCCCAAGACCTCACCTTGATGACCAGGTCCACAAAGCCCTTGTCGTCATCGCTGGAGACGGGCGTGTAGGGCCGAATGACTAGGTTCCCATCGATTCGAGCCGAGAGGTAGATGTGCTGGCCTGCAGGACAGCAGGGGTGAGTGTGGGCTGACTACCCCTGCAGGGCCCCCTGGGTCTTGTCAGCCCACTTCGCTGCACCCCGTCCAGCATTCAAAGCCTAGCCTGACCTCGGCTCCCGCTGCTCCCTTCGCCACCCCCGGGGACTCCCATCACGTCCCATCTCTTTGCCTTTGCTCGTGCTCGTGCCACCGCCGGGGACACTGAAGCAACTGGCCTCTTATCCTGACACTCACCCCTGAAGGCCCAGGGTGGCTGTCACCTCCTCCCTGAAGCCTTCCCTGCACTAACTGAAATGCAAAGTCCCCACCTCTCTGTCCCAGCACCAGCTCCACGTGTGCTGGGTTGGGGCCGCACTCACCGACAGGGAGGCCCAGGATGTGCTGGGGTGACGGCAGAGCAAAGCGGAACCGGCGGGTATCATGGCTGATGACCTGCAATGAAGCGTGAGCTGCTGGATGGCACCCAGGGCAGAGGGGCCCCCAGACTCAGAGTGCCCACCCCTCCCCAGCACCGGAGTGTCATTGAGAGAAGTGACACTGACATATGGACATACAACCTGCACACGCGTGTGCAAGGGCACAGAGGTCAGGTACACACTGGGTGTGCCTCTGCTCTCACTGGCCCAGAGGAGGGCACTGACCCACCCAGGGCCACAGGGCAAGGTGGTCGGAGCAGGGAGTGAGCTCAAGATCCCAAAGGGAGGGACTTCCCTGGTGGCGCAGTGGTTAAGAATCCACCTGCCAACGCAGGGGACACAGGTTCGAGGCCTGGTCCGGGAAGATCCCACATGCCGTGGAGCAACTAAGCCTGTGCGCCACAACTACTGAGCCTGCGCTCTAGAGCCCATGAGCCACAACTACTGAGCCCTCGTGCCACAACTACTGAAGCCTGCACGCCTAGAGCCTGTGCTTTAAAAAAAAAAAAGATCCCAAAGGGAGGCTGCCAGACAGCCCAGAAAATTCCAGGGACAGGAGGAAAGGATCCACCTCCGCCACAGCTTGAGAAGTGTCCCGGGGTGGCAGAAACAGCTCAGGGACTGGGCCAGCAGTGGGGCAGAGCTGAGACAAGGCCCCATGTGCCCAGGCCTGGGACTCAAGAGAGGGGCTCTAGAAGCCACTACACTAAAAGCCGCCCCCCGCCCCGAGAAGCGGGACAGCATGACCGTGGCTGGGCTGCAGAGGGCAGGAGGCATGGCAGCCTTGCTGCCCAGGAGGTCACTGGGGCTGGCCATGGCCAAGACAGGGTGTGCACCCAGGGTGTGGTCAATGGGTGAAGGCCATTCCCCCTCTAGGGTGGGGCAGAGGCTGCTTAAGAGTGAGGCTAGGCTGAGGAAGGAGCCCAGTCTTGACTGGGGCCAGGGAGGCGAGCAGGTGTCAGAGCTGGGAACCGAACCCAGTGCCCGGACTCCGACCTGGGCTCCGGAAGGCCCCTGTGAGGTCTCCCCTGCACCAGGTGCAGCAGGATGGTGGGTGTCGAGGGGCCGTCCGGAAGGCAGGCAGCTAGCTGTCCAGCACATGTTCACGCCCACACGAGGCAAGGTCCAGTGATGGAGAGTGTTACCACCCGGAGGGGAGACGCCAGACCTCTCCCAAGGGACAGAGCGTCACTCTAAGCATCACTGAAGCGTGTGAGCCAAGGCAGGTGGCCTGGATCTCAGGAGAGACGGCGCCCAGCCACCACTTAGGACACAGTGCTTGTTGGCGGCCAGTGGGCCTCTCCGCCCCACAGTCCGGGCCTGAAGCTGCAAAGGGAGCCCCAGGGCCTCCCGCAAGTGGATCCCAGGATTATCAACTGGTCCTGGGGCTCAAGGTCAGAAACCCATGTGCCAGATATTTTTGGAGGAAGAACAGAAATGAGAGAAAGACACTGATGATTACTAGCCCAGCACAGCAAAAGTCATGAGGCTAACGTGTGTGAGGGCTCGGCACGTGCTGGCCGTGATGACCCGAGCAGTAGACTCGCAGAGCTGTGGGCAACCTTGCTGATCACCTGGTCCAGTCCCGTTCAGAGAGGGGAAGGGCTGACAGCTGGGACCCCTCCCTGAACCAAGGCAAAAGTATCAAGAGCAGGCCCACCTGCTGGCCCACCACTAGGCTACAATGGGGGAGGGGAACTGCTAGCACGCGTGCCTCCTGATCAATCAAAGGGGCCTGGAGGGTCCACCGTGTGACATCCTGCGACAAAATACCAGACAGTCGTCAAAAATAATGAATCAGGGCTTCCCTGGTGGCGCAGCGGTTGAGAGTCCACCTGCCGATGCAGGGGATGCAGGTTCGTGCCCGGTCCGGGAGGATCCCACATGCCGCGGAGCGGCTGGGCCCGTGAGCCATGGCCGCTGAGCCTGCGCGTCCGGAGCCTGTGCTCCGCAACGGGAGAGGCCACAACAGTGAGAGGCCCGCGTACCGCAAAATAAATAAATAAATAAATAAATAAATAAATAAAAAATAATGAATCAGCTTTGGGTTAGACATGTAAAGGTGTCCATATTGCACAGCTGGGTAAAAACTCAGGTTATTAAAAAAGAGAAACTAAGTATACACACACCTGAACCTCCACACATCATGTACACAGGAATGTACTACCAGAAGGGCTCGCGGTGACCCGTGAAGGGGACCCTCTGCAAAGGGGTTATGGGGGAGGGGAACGTTCACACCTCATGAACAGAGCACATATAAACATGTGCTTTTATTTTATAAAAGTAAAATTTTTATAGCGAGCACATATAAATCATACATTACTTTGGGAATTAAAAAACAACAACAAAGAAAAAGAACTTTATAAAAGGAAAAGCTTTTAAAACATTGTTATTTCATTTTAGTGAGAAAAAATTGTGTATAAGATATATTGAGAGGATAAGTGTGGTCTCATCTGGGAAGCAGTAATTTTTTTTTCTTTTTCTTTTCTTTTTGCCTCTCTCTGGTTTTCAACTTCTATGAAATCCTGGTACAAGTACAGTCACAGGAGCCCCAGCTCTCATGGGGAGCCCGGGTGCAGACTAGAGCCCAGGACTCAGGCTTCCGGCAAGTGACTGACTTTCTCTGCCCCATGACTCAGTTTTCCCTGTCACACCCCTCCTGAGGCAGCTGTGGTGGCCAGAAATAGCACATGGGAGGGGCTCTGATGAGAGAGAGTAAGGAGGGAAACAGCCTTACAGGGTGGGCGGCTGGGCAAAGGAGGGAGAGGATGGTTTTAAATCAGGATCAGAGGTCTGAAAAGGAAAAGCATCAAGTGGGGAGGGCAGGAGCAAGTCTGTGGGAGGAGCAGATGGAGCCGCCCCGCCAGCCCGCGGGGAATCTGACAGATGCAAAAGACGCTAGGGGCCCTGAGTGGGTGACCCTGCGGGCAGGGAAGGAGGAGGGGAGGAGACCTTATCTTTAAGGAAGGGGCACTGGGATGGGAGCCGCGAGGCCTAGGCCTAAGTCCTGGTCCTGCCCCTAACTCACAGTGTGACCTGAGTTTCTCCTCTCTTGTCCTCTGTTTTCACAGCCATTAAGTGGTTACTTGGACCCAAGAGTCCTTACAGGGTCCCTCCCACTCTGACCTTCTGGGGAATAGTGAGTGTGGTTCAAAGAACCAGCTCTGTGGGCAAAGACCTGAGTTCAAAGCCCTCTGCCGCTTACTGGTAGCCTTAGAAAGGGACCACCTTGCTTTCCCCATCTGTAAAATGGGCAGATAATGGGACCTACTTCACAAGGGGCCATGCCCTGAGCACATAGTAGGTGCCTGTGAAATGCTGTGATGCTGACAAGGACAGAGAGGTGCCCATGCCCCACGACCCCCTCAGGCCCCACACTGACCTCCTTGTCAATCAGCCGCAGCGGGTACTTGATGTCCGGGTTCTCGAGGGTGATGGCTGGGGTGCAGCGCTGGAACAGCTTCATGAACAGGCTATACAGGAACCAGACTGGGGAGAGGACCACGTGGCCCAACTGAAACAACAGGACAGACCCACGAGGTCAGCCTGCCCCCTGCCCTTCCTCCAAACATACCTCCGGGCCTCTCCCCTACCAGGAACGCCCTCTCCCCATCATGTTCATTCAGGGAACCCCAGCTCCATTTTGGTGCCAGCTGGGAGAAGTTACAAAAATCAGACTCATGAAACCTATCACTGTGTTACTGAGTCATTGGAAAAGCTCCATTTTCCCTGAGGAATGGGGACAAAGAAAGCTACATAACTGAGCATGTAGCCCTTTTCACTTTGGCTGCCAGGAAGCTCAGCATAAAGTTCCCAAGTACCTGTGCTTAATCTTGAGCACTGTGTATCTGTGCTCGCTCCCTCCCTCACTCCCTCCCTCCCTTTAGTCAATTTCCCTGGCCCTATTAAGTGATGTCAAGTGCTAGCTCTATTTAGACAAACAGACAAACCCCTGAGCCCTGGGGTTCTGCCTTCAGATGCAGGGGCAGCCGAGGCACTGAGCTAGACACTAGGAAGCTCTGCTCCTTGCTGGCTGTGTGACTCTGCACAAGTCCCTTCCCCTCTCTGAACTGAACTGGACCAGGTGAACTGCAAGGTCCCCTGAAGCTCTGAGAGTCTACTCCTAGCATCATGCAGAGCCCTGCACAGGGGTTAACCTCATGACAACCCTATGGGGTAGGCACTGTCATCACCACCACTTTACAGATGAGGAAACAGCTCAGAGAGGTGAAGCAACTCACCCACAGTCACACAGCAGGCAGGTGGGGAGCTGCAACTCAAACCTGAGTCCGCCTGCCTCCCCAATCACACTCTTAAACATCAGGCCTCACCCTCATCATCACTCACCCTCTTGCGTGGCTCTGAGAACCTCTTCCTTGCCAGCCCCCTGCCCCCCATATCGCAGCCTCACAAAGACCCTAGAGGCAGTTTGGATTTTTTAAAAACAGAGAAAACCCACATCCCATGGCCAAATAAAACTGCTTAGGTTTATGTGGAGAGGACACCCTTGCAAAGAAAGACAACCAGCCTGCTGCTCTTTCTAGCTATTTTTGTCCCTGGGAAAAGCACTTAGCCTCTCGGCCCTGTTTCTCCGTCTGTGAAATGGGAGTCATAAGCTACACTCTCTGGCTGTGAAGATGGAGATCGGCTAACCCAGGCCGTCCCCCAGCAGGCACTTGACCTCACTGGGTATCTGTGTGCAGAAGCTACCCTTGGCCATCCGGAAGTCGAGTCCTGGGCAGCCTCCACTATCTGGACCACAAGTGAGACTCAGGAAGAGAACAGCAACAGCCTCAAGACCGCTCAGACCAACCCTACAGTGGAGAACCTGGCAGACCCCACCCTAACCAGGGAGCAGCACAGGAAAGGGGCCAGCTGACACTGTGCACCTCTTGACACGAAGCAAGAAGGGCCCAGCACCGCTCTGTGCCTTCCTTCAGGAGCACACAGCCTGCCTCTGACACAAGGAAACACTGAGGGCCTTTCACCGCGAGAACTGGCACCTCTCTTCAAAAATGTCAAAGCCAGGGCTTCCTTGGTGGCGCAGTGGTTGAGAGTCCGCCTGCCAATGCAGGGGACGCGGGTTCGTGCCCCGGTCCGGGAAGATCCCACATGCCGCGGAGCAACTAAGCCCGTGCGCCATGGCCGCTGAGCCTGCGTGTCCGGAGCCTGTGCTCCGCAACGGGAGAGGCCACAACAGTGAGAGGCCCGCGTACCGCAAAAAAAAATAAAGAGAAACGAAGGCCGAGGAATGGGTCCAGATTAAAGGAGGCTCTGGTGGGTCGGAGGGTGCTCCCCTAAAACTCATGTCCACCCAGATCCTGGGGATGGAAAAGGGTTTTTGCACATGTAATTAAACTAAGGATCTTGAGATGAGATCCTCTTGGATCCCCCCGGTGGGCCCCAGATCCCACGACAAGTGTCCTTCTAAGACAGAGGAGAAGACTCAGAGGAGAAGGTTGTGTGAAGACAGAGACTGGAGTGATGTGGTGACACGCCAAGGAGGCCAAGGACTGCTGGAAGCCACCAGAAGCAGGAAGAGGAGGAAGGCCCCTCCCCTAGGCCTCCAGAGAGCACGCCCTGCCAAAACCTTGATTTCACACTTCTGGCCTCCAGACTATGCAAGAATGAATTTCCACTGTTTTATGCTACCTAGTTTGTGGTAATTTATATGCAGCCGTAGGAGACGAATACAGTAAGTCCCCTACATATGAACGAGTTCTGATCTGAGAGCACGTTTGTAAGTCCAATTTGTTCATAAGCCCAACAAAGTTAGCCTAGGGACCCAACTAGCACAGTCAGCTATACAGTACTGTACTGTAATAGGTTTAGAATACTTTTCACACAAGTAATACACAAAAAAACAAACAAAAAATAAACAGTTGAATGTCCTTGTTCTTAGGAGATAGATGCTGAAGTGTTTAGGGGCAGAGAACCATCATATCTGTGGTTTACTCTCAAATAGTTTAAAATACACACACAATAAAGTAAATATAGCAAATGTTAATATCTGGTATATCTTGATGAAGAGTATATAAGGGCTCTTTATACATCCTTTCAACTTTACTGTAAGTCTGAAATTATTTCAAAATAAAAAGTGAAGAAGGGAGTCCACACTAGTGGTTCATATAGTGGGGTCAACAACCAAAAGTTCTCCCAAAATACTGGTTCTCAAGAAAATTGTTTCACAGCTTGTTCACTCACCCTCCCTAGTGTACCTCCCTGACTTTAGTTCTCACAGCAGATGACCGTGTGTATTCTTCTTATCATAACACTACAAATTCCCCTTTTTGCCTTGGCTGCCAGGAAGCTCAGAGTCAAGTTCCTTGCTTGCATGGAAGCCTCTTTGCTTCCTTTGCAGGCCTCTTGAGGTAGCATGTTCTGCAGAGAACAGACCTGGAATGGGCCCCTGCCCTATTGAGGGTCAGGTGAGAAGATTCTCACCTCTCAAGGCCCAGCCTCACTGCTCCCTCCCTTCCCAGAAGCCCTGCCAGGACCCCCCCACTCTATCAACTGGGGAGGACACTCTGGCTGAGTACCTGAGGCCTCTCTGAGCCTCGGTATTCTTGGCTACAGAAGGAAGGTGAGGGCCACTGCCTGGCCAACAGCCCAGGGGAGCTGGGATATGAGATGAGACGGGGGGCTGAGGTCACCGAAGGGTCTATAACCTGTGGAATGTGGGCGTGCACACAGGTTTTTCTACCACCCTCATGGGGCCACCATCACCCAGGAGACGGAATACCCAAATGAAGGAAGGGCAGAGGCACCAAGATCCCACACCGGGCCTGGCCCTGCCCCCAAACCGGCCCAGCTGCTTCAAGTTGCCCGGCCGAAGCTTTGGTTACAGGCCTTTTGTTGGGCTCAAAACACCGTGCCTCTCCCGCAGACAGAGCCTCCAGGCTGGCTGCAGCCACGGCCTCGCCCCACGGGGCCCCTCGTCTGTTAACCAATGGGTCTAAACAGAAGGCCTGAGGGAGCTGGCCCCAGCGCACCCCTCCGGCCCGCACAGGGCCACACAAAGGGTCTCTGGCCACCTGCCCACTTAACCAGCACCTACCATGTCCTGGCTACCAAGTGGTATTTCACCCACCCTGGGTCGCATTTAAGGCCCGTTGGCAGCCCTGGACTCTGGGGTCAGGAGACTTGGGTTTGAGACCCAGCTCAGGACTTCAGGAGGGAATCTTCACCTCTCCAGGCTCCATCTTCCTCAAGTTCATGAGGACAGCCCCACCTAGGGCTGGGGAGGAATCGAGGCTGCAAAAGGCCATGTTAGAGCAAACTGGCCAATGTCCCTGAGCTGGCACTGCTCCAAGAGTGGGACGTGAATTCTCTGGCATAATCCTTACTTCAATCCTAGGCTATAGGTACTGTGATTATCATCAAGTTACAGATGAGGAAAGCCAGTCCTCAGAGGACTCACACCCATTTCTCAGAGAGATTAAGTGACTCACCCATGGCCACGCAACCCAGGCCTGTCTAGCCCAAAGTGTGGTTCTTCCCAAGCCACCTCCCAGGACAGATGCCCTGGAGCCCACGGCCCAAATCCCCTTGCTCCAGCACAGTCCAATCTCCCGGCTCTTGCAGTGAAGCCCCAGCTGCCCAGACTAACAGGCTGCTCCGCCACCCCCAAACACCCACCACGGCTCCCCACTGCCAACACTCAAGGTCCCCACTATCCAGTCACAAGCCTTTCTTGCCTTAGGCCTTTGTACACTCTCCCTTCTGCCCTGAATGCCCTTTCTCTTCCCTCATCCAACAACTCCTATTCCACTTCCAGAGCCCAGCTCAAACGTCAACTCTTACCCTCTAGCTAAGCAAGCCCTCAGCAGACATCCGGAGCCCGCCCCCCCCCCACAACTTCTGCAAACTCCACGGGGATGAGGGCGACTCTGACGATTCCTCTGCTCCAGGCCTCTCCCACATCAATCAGGGAAGCCATATCCATGGAGAACATTGTTTAGGGAAAAAGTTGAGTGAAGCGACATTTGCAGGAAATCACCATTGTTGGGAGTCCTGGAAATAAACTTAAACGACATTAAGAGCCCAAATGGAGTTATGTTTGGTGCTCTCTGGAGTTTTATTTCCCCCCAGCACAGCCGTTTAAGTGGTCAGCCAAGTTTAATAACTAAGACCCCCTGGCCTGCAGCTCGTCTCACAGTCTGCAAAGCACCTTCCCTTCCATTTCCTCACTGACCCTCAGCACTGGGAGACAGGCCAACTGCATTCTTCACTTGACAAAGGAGGAAACTGTGGCTCAGGGAGGCCCAGGGTGGAGTCTGGGCTTCGGTTCCCAATTTTCTGTCGTTCACCCCAAATCTCTCACCTGCCCCAAATGCCAGCCAGCCCATGGTTACATGCTGAGCCGTGAAAATGACTCATTTGTCAACAGTTCTGAAGACGAGTCCTCAACACTGGCCTTGGCCCTTACACCGAACTTGCGGATCCCAGGCGCCAGCTTCGTGTGCCCTGGCTGCCAGTCCTGGGCTCACACGGCTGGGCCAGGTTCCCATGTGAGGTCACAGACAATGTACGACGGCAGACCCAGCAAGGCGGGGGACCTGGTGTCTCATCTCTAGCACTCAGAGCAGAGACACTCGGTAAATATTCGTGGATAAATTCACGAAGGGACAAGAACAAGCCCCCGCACTGCAGTCTCTCTCTGACTTTTCTTACTTTGTCTGTAAGTTTCCGCAACCAGGACAAGGGACCAGATGCCTCCAGGGGGAGGGTGGGGCTCGGCCCTCCACGGAGCACAGGGCTGAGGGGTTGGATCCTGAACTCCTGGCTGTTTCCACACCTGCCTCTCAGAGGTGTGGTGGGACTGCAGCCGCTGCCGGAAGGAGCTGTGCCAGTGAGCGGTGGATAACGTGAGCGGCCTTCCTTCCAGTCCCCGTGCCCAGACGCGACACTCTCGTATCTCGCACAGTCCTTGAGCCCGGGACGCGGGCGCTATGGCCACTCCACTTCAGTGAGGACACTGAGACAGGGTGAGAACTGGCACCCAGCTTGGTCCGAGCACTGAGCCCCAGCCCTGCACAGTCCCTCTGCATCTGCGGACAGTCGGGCCACTGAGAGAGCAAGGGTGGACTTTGTACAAATTCGTCTCTGGAGGCAGCTGTGAGCCGACCCTCACTGTCAGTCAGTCCTTCAGGTCACAAACCCCAGTGGGCACAGCTGCCAGGGCCCGTGTGGGATGCGGCGGACACAGGTCGGGGACCGCGTCCCTGGGGAGCTCAAGCCAGTGTGGGAGATGGACACGGGCAGAGAAAAGGGTGCCGTGGAAAGGCGAAGCTTCGTCTCTGGAAAATCGGAGGCTTTACCAGACTCACAAGGGGTTGGGATGCCCTGTTCCCCGTCCAAGGCACCACTCCCACCCCTGCAAGCAGTGGGCAGAGTAAACAGGAGGCAGGCGGCCAAAGCCAAGGTCCCACCCCAGCTCCTCCTCAGCTGTGCTGCTCTCACACACACACACACACACACCACGTCACCCCAGCTCCCCAGGTGAGCTAGGAGACAGCTGCTTCGCCAGGCCTTGACCTGGTGCCCCATAGGCCACACAGTGCCCACCAGGGAACCCACCACCTGCCTTTCCCCACCTCTGGTAACACAGGAAGGGGAGAGGGAAACGGGGTGCCAGAGTCCCACGATGCCTCCAGGGAGCCCCCAGCTCACCCACCACAGCCGAGGGGCTGGGTAGCCCTACTACCCCCGTGCGGCACCCAGCCAGCTGCTCACCCCCTGGAACTCCCCACCGGGACCCTGCCATCCACTCTACCCAGGTCAGGTCTGGGTGGGCAAAGGGACCTGCCAGGACCCCCCAGGTGCCAGCCCCCTGTGCTGAGGCTTCCCTGCCCGCTGCCCGCCAGCTGTCTAGCTGGGATCTGCGTGTCCACCTCCTTCATGGCCCCCTTCTCGGGAAGCAGGAGCAAGTGGGAGGGAGTGGAGGAAGCTCTGCAGCGAGGGGCTCCTGGCTCTGCGCTTCTGGGAAAGGGAACCCAGGAGGAGGGGCAGGTGGACAGTGGAGCTGCCCTCCACAGGGGGGACCCAACCCTGCTTCCCAGGGGCTGGGTGTCTGGACCACGGACTAGGCACAGAGCTGCCAGGGGCAGGGGAAAAGCCTTGGACTCTACCTGTGGTGGCGGCCTGTCAGGGTCCACTGAGCACTCACAACTGTGCTGGGGGAAGGGGAGCCAGAGTCGGGGACGGCAGGCTAAGCCCCCAACATACCCCCAGGTGGCAGGTTCAAGTGCCAACCCCTCGGCGTCCCCACTTCTGGTGTGTGGGAGGAGGCCTCTCTCAGGGCCTGCACGTCTCAGATAAGACGCCTGGTGCCCAGAGCCCGTGCTGGCCTCCCGCAGACGGCGTGGAGCCGCTGTGCCAGGAGGCCTGCCTGGGGTCTGCTCCAGGTATTTGGGCTCAAGTGGGGACCCCGGCAGGGCCCACGAGGAAAGGGCAACCCTGCCACCCTTTGGATAGAGGAGGCTTAGGAGTTGGTGAAGGTCTCCTGACGCTCAGATGGGGCTCTGCCCCTCATAGAGGGGCTACAAGGGGTCCTGGCTACTCGGCAAAAACACTGAGCAGCCAAATCTTGGGGACACAGAGAGAAACCCAACCAACACGGCTAGAAGGTGAGAAGCACTGCGGGAAAACAGCAGGGGCGGGGGTCTGGGTTCCGGTCCGGAGGCTGAGCAGTGAGGGAGGAAGGGGATTGCTGGGAACACAGTCAGGACGTTACGCTGAGCTGGGGTGATGCCCCCAGGCTAGCCCTGGGCAAAGCTGCCCCCTGGGCTGAACGCCACCCAGAGTCCTGGGCTGGGCCACACATTCACAAGCCAACACCCAGGCCAAGAGGCCTTCTGCCGAGTCCCCATGGGGGAGCCCCACACAGCCAGAGGGAAGAGGTGGAGGAGGACGCCAGGCAAGAGGCTCTGGGCCTAATCCTCCCAGTGGCAGCCCTGCCCAAGTGCCCCCAGCCAGCGCCCAGGCACCCGCATGTGTGGGTGGGGACTGCCCTCTGGCCACAGCCTCAACGTGGAGCGCAAGCCACGCACCACCACTGTGGCTTCTGAGAAATTCGAAAGGCCCGAGGGCGAGGGAGGGTGGCCCTGGGCCGAACCAAAGTGACAGCATGACGATGGACTTTGCAGCTCCACAAGTTCAGACTCCGCCAGCCCGGCCCGTGGCCAAGTCTTGAGTGGCATTTCTTCATCTGTAAAATGGGGCCACCGGCTGGGGCCTCTCAAGTTTGCTGGGTTAAGAGAGACCAGAGCCTAGCTTGCAGCCCACGGAGAGGGTTCAGGGGCTGTCGTCGGTTAAAACTGCAATCCAGCAACACCGCACACACACTCATTCCACATGCACACACTCACTCCACGTGCACACACTCACTCCACACACACACACCTCACACCCACTCCACACACCCACTCCACACGCACACACTCGCAGGTACTCACGGTCACACTCCCGCACACCTGCTCACTCTTTCACTGTCACTCACCCCCATACACACTCCTGCACACGCACACGTCACACCCACACACCCGGTCACACACACGCCCTCACAAACTCACACTCACACATACGCACTCCCTCCTTCACACTTCACACGTGTTCAGTCGCACTCATACTAACTCACACGCGGGGGCACCGGCCACGTTCACCCCCGCACTCGCTCAGCACTAGCGCACACATCCTCACTCCTCGGCCGGCCGGGCTGAGGGGGGCG
>NW_020172451.1:6395082-6414497 GCF_003031525.2 Neophocaena asiaeorientalis asiaeorientalis | reverse complement strand
GGGCGGGAGGCCGAGCTAGCGGCCCGGCTCCGCCCCGCCCGCCCGCTTCCGTCCGCGGGAAGAGGGTTGAAGGGAGAGGATCCGTTAGAACGCGAGGCCGGCCGCCGGCGCAGTCGACCCGGTAGCCTGCGGCGGGGCTCTGACCCGCTGAGTGGTCTCGGGTGGGACGCTGGCAGTCTCTGGGCCTCGTTTGCCATCCTAAAGGGGAGAAGATGGCGCCCCCTATTGATGGGATCTAAAATAAAATCCGGAAACTCCACCGCGGCCTCCAAGGCCTGCAGGAGGAAGCCCCGCTTGGCCTGACCTCAGCCTGCGCCCCTGAGCACGTTGCTGGGCCTCACAGGCCTTCTTGTTCCTCAAACTGCTCGGCTTGGTCCCTCCTCCAGGCCTTTCCCTCTCTGGAACACCATCCCTAACTGCCTCAGGGTCAGCCCTGGCTTCTTGCTTGGGCATCAGGTGAGATGTTCCGTCCTCAGCAAGGCCTGCCCTGACTCCCTCTCCAGGCAACCTCTTGTGGTCTTCCTGGCACTTAGCATTGAGCTAAAGTCACCCTTTGTGTTTCTTCAGGGATGGTCTGCCCCCAGCCCCACCCCATCACAGTGGACTGTGGGCTTCCTGAGAGCAGGACTCTGCTTTGAAGTCCCCTGCCTGCCTGGAACCCAGCACAGAACATAGAGTAGCATATAGTAGGTGCTCAATAAATACTTGTTGAATGAGTGAATTCAACAGACAGTGGGCAGGTGCCTGCTCTGTGTAGGCCGATGCTGGCCTGCCGGGGCTCTCTGGCCTTGATTGCAAAGGAAGTAATCAAATAGGAAAGCTTTACTTGAGCATGTGCAGCCAGTAAGTTCTCATTACTAGGTGCTTCCTAGGCCACCCACGGCACAGGTGCCCTCTCCAGAGACACCTTCCACAGAGGCCAGGGGAGCCACAGGCCACCCCGAACCTTAGCATTTCCCCCAGTCACTTCTCGTTTTCTCCGTGTTCTTTGTTACACCTGGACTGGTGATGGTTATCACGAATGTGGATGTCTGATGTTGGATTTTCTTCTCGTGAAATTTGGAGGTGACTAAGTTGCCTTTCTCCTTTATTTATTTATTTTTTTGCAGTACGCGGGCCCCTCACCACCGCAGCCTCTCCCGTTGTGGAGCACAGGCTCCGGACACGCTGGCCCAGCGGCCATGGCCCACGGGCCCAGCCGCTCCGCGGCACGCGGGATCCTCCCGGACCGGGGCATGGACCCGTGTCCCCTGCATCGGCAGGCGGACTCTCAACAGCTGCGCCACCAGGGAAGCCCACCTTTCTCGTTTTAATCATCACCTAAATGGCCTTAAATAAACAAAACTTAAATACTATTTAGACTAAGGCTATAAATGCTAGTCCAACAAACAGTCCTAAAAAATCACAATTAGGATGGAATCTATTTTTTCGTCTTGTCATTTAAATTATTACATGCACTTGTAAACTCAAAAAGGAAATAGCTTTCCTCCTAAAGTTATCACTGCTGTTGTTGCCTCTCTTAAGATCATATTAACTGTCCATTTCTTATTTATCTGTCTGAATCTTTTCATAATTGTTGCAGTATATAAGATTAACATTATAACAATATAAATTATTGAAGCATTTTGCTCTCACTACAGTAAAAGCTGTTGTGTTTACACCTTACCCCACTGAAACACTCCAGTATGTAAAGCACAAAAGGAGATTTCACTCCTGGTTACATCTGGAAGCTTCCCTAGAAAGTATCCCGCCTGCCAGGCTTGGCCTCGCATGAAGGAGTTGTGGTCCAGTTTCTTTGGGAGGGGCAGGGTGGAGTTCTCCCCGGACTCCGGGAGCTGCTCACCTCCCGTATGACTGTAGGGTGGCCCCAGGGGCAGAGTGTTGGCGGGTGAGGGAGAGCGGGGAGAAGAACCAGAGGTGACATTGGTTAGGTGGCCCATTCCTGCTCTTGGAACTCAGACCAAGTGGGGAGGGTTCAGCTGCCATTCACTGTGTGAGCACAGGCCAAGGCCTTCCCCTCTCTGGGAAAGGGTCAGGGAACAAGGTCTTTAAGACCCCTTCTACTTCTGATATTTTATTCTAGGTGGGTGTTCCTTCAGACTTTTTATTTGGAAAAATGTCCAATGTACAGAGAAGTTGCAAGAATAGTACAATGAACCACCGGATTCACCAGCTGTTATCCTTTGACCCCTTTCCCCCTTCCTCCCCATTTACCTGTTTACTTTGGCTGCACCATGGAGAGTTAGTTGCAGATATGTAGCCCTTCACCTCTACACACTTCACCACACATCTCCCAAGAACAAGGCCATTCTCCTACATGCCACTGTGCAAGTATCAAGTTCAGGGAATTTAACATTGAAACAACACAGTTGTCTAATCCCCAGTCCGCATTCCACTTGTCCCAGTTGTCCCATAATGTCCTTTCTAGCCGTTATTTTTTGCGGTCCAGGCTCTAATCCCAGGTCAGGCATGGCCTTTACTTGGCCAGGTGTCTTTGGTCTCCTTTAGCCTGGAGACAGATTGGATCAAAGGGCAGGTGAAGGGTCACCTGCCTGTTGGCACCTGCCTCGTCTCCCTATTGTAAAGGTAACTTTTACTTTGATACCCTGTGAATGTCCTAATTCCCAACAAACTTTCATCCAATGCTTTTAGTTGATGATCATGTCTGAATCAATTATCATTGAGGTAGTTTAACTAACTGGTTTACGAGGTACTTTGGGAAAAAACAAGCCAAAAAGGACCTTTGTCTTAATTATTCCTCAAGGCCCTTTGGTGAGCCAGAGAACAGAAACGCTCACAAGCCTGTTTGCCTTCTGCAAAGGCAAACATCCGGTCAGCTGAGAATCCCCTACTCTACTGAGGTGTTTGATCCTTGGGAGAGGTTGGGAAACAGGACAGAGAAACCATGAGTTTCATTTTATAGAGAAGGAAACTAGGCCCAGAGAGAGGAGAGAAGTGGGCAGCAGTGAAATAATTCCTCCCAAGGAGTCTCTGGGCTCCCGCCCCTTCCAGGTACCAGGGCAGAGGTTCGGAAAGGAGGCTTTCAGGCTGACTGCGGGGCAGAGTTTTCAGGGTCCAGGTTGGGGCTGTCCGACCCTTGCCAGTCCCCCTGGTCCCTATTACCTATGTAGGACCTAGGTTGCCAGATTTAGCAAATAGAAATTCAGGATGCCCAATTAGATTTGAATTTCAGATAAACAATGAATCCGTTTTTTGGTACAAGTATGTCCAAGATATTGCACTTAAATGTAGCTATACTAAAAAATTAAAAGGAGACTTCCCTGGAGGTCCAGTGGTAAAGACTCTGTGCTTCCAACGCAGGGGGCGCAGGTTCGATCCCTGGTGCGGGAGCTAAGATCCCACATGCCTCATGGCGCAGCTGAAAAAAAAAAAAAAATTAAGCTAAAAAAACCCTCATGATGTTGTCCAGGGTGTTTGGACTGACATTAGGGCTGCCAGGTAAAATATAGAACACCCAGTTCAATTTTAATTTCAGGGAAACAATGAATAATTTTTTCTCCCTGCTGTGGGGAATTAAAAAATGCATGGCACATGTTATCAGATATAGGAAATAAGGCAGGTAAAGTCAGTGGGGCCTTGAATGCTGGGATGAGCTGTCCTTCTGAGAGTAGCTGACAGCCTTGAAAGAAGGGACTTAAGTTTGGAGGCCCTTTGCCAGACAGTTCTAGAAAGGGACCAGTCGGGGGAGACTGCAGTGGCTGGTGACATGCCATGAGGCTCAGGCCAGGGGTCAGGGGATGAAAAGAGCATTCAGGAGGCAGGACTGATGGGGCCTGAGGCCCACCAGCTGGTGTGAGTGGGCGGGAGGCTTCTGGCCTGGCATGGGAGGGGGCAGGGAACGCCTGAGGAGCAATGGAGTCCAGTGTCTAGAGTTCAGCAGGGGCTGGGGCCGAGGAGGAGAGAGTGGCCCTGAGTCAGGGAAGGAGGGACTCAGAGGTAGGGCAGTGTGATGGGCGGTGGAGTAACCTCCTAGGAGGCATTTCTGCCATGGGAGGAGCTGGCTGGACCTCTGGGCCCTGGGAGGGGAGGGCTGGGTCTCCCCACTCCTGGAGGTGGACGGAGGTGAGAGGCCCAACCAGCCAGGCCACCTGCCCACCCCCTCTCATAGCTGAGTGTCAGGAGAGGCCAGTGAAATAATTTAAATAATTTAAATAATTTATTGCAAGCTAAGGTATTAACCCTCGGGCATTTACAATTTGAAGAGAGCGCTTGTTTAAAAAAAAAAAAAGCAGCAGCAGCAGCAGGCACTGGAAGCTTTTTAGCCGGTGACTTTTTAGCCGGTGACTGAGGCATTACTGGTAGAATCAGGCACCTGCTCAGGCTGTGAACGGGCTTCAGCAGGGAGGGGGTGCTGGGACCGGAGGTCGGCTCCACTGTCACCAAGCCTGTCCCGCAGAGGCCTTTCTGGAAGCCACAGTCTGCTCTGGTGCAATCTCTGTGCCAGCAGAGCTGGCAGGTTGATGAAACAGGAATGGGTGCCGCGCGTGCGCTATGGCAACCGCATCAGAGTTCTCCGGAAGTATTCACAGCACAGTCCCAGCCTTCAGGATCCAAAACCCATGGAGCCAGTGGAGTCTGGCCTGCACCCCTGGACCAGCCGAGCCTGAGAGTGAGTCATCGCTTACCCAGGGCATCCTGTCTCCATCTCATAGCGGAGAGGCCGTGGCTCAGAAAGGGAAGGGCCTGGCCCAAGGTCACACAGCTGGTGAGGGTTGCGGCTGGAGTTTGAACCCAGTTCTCCTTGCTTCTGAAACTCAGCTCTCCCCACGGCCACTTGCCCCCAGAATTAGGCATCTGTTTTCCTTTTCCTTGTTGGCTTGAGCCACCTTACAGAGAATGTCAGGGACTGACTCGGGGGTGAGGGTTCTGTGTTACTGCCCCCATATCTTGCCTTCTCCAGACCAGAGATTTTCAAATCTTGGCTCTTGCTGTGTGACCTTGGGCAAATTACTCCCCTTTCTGGGTCTCAGTTTTCTCGGCTGTAAAATGGAGGATCATCTAGAACCTAGTGGAATCCAATAGAGCAAAGGTTGCAAACTGTTGGCCAAAGGTCAGCATCCAGCCCTCGGAAGAGTCTGTTCTGGGTTTTGGCTTCATTTGAATCAGTTGCCAAGTGAGTATTTCTGGCTTCTTGTGACAAATCTGAGACTCTTGCTGTACCAGCTCCCAAAGGCAGGCCCTGCAGGTGCTGGGTTTGCAGCCTCTGGTGGAGCTGATTCTACGACCTTCCCAAGGTGCCCCCATAGAGTGTAATTTTCACACCCTTTGCTCCCTGGGAAGCAGGAGATGGGTTCTAGGTGTGGCTCTGCCCCCAACCAGCTGTCTGACCTTGGGCCAGCCATCATTCCTCTCCAGGTCACATCTATAAACAGGGTCTACACACCCATCTCAGAAGGCTGGGGTGAGGATGAATCGAGATGCCAGGTGTAAAACTGCTTTACAAAGCTGGATGTGTGGAGAGGTGGATATTAGACCTAGCAGCACCATTACCTGAGTGTCTGTGGTATGCTGAGGGCTAGGCCGGGGAATCACAAATGAATGCGGCTCAGTCCCCAGAGACACGCAGAAGCACCAAGCTGAAGACAGTGGGTCCAGGCCACTCACCTGTGAGTGAAGTCAATGGAGACCTCACCAAGGTGACATTTGAGTTGCTACCACCCGATTCATTCATTCATTCCTCATATCTTTACTGAGCCGCTACTTTGTTCCAGGCACTATTCGAGATGCTGGGGGTATAGCAGTGAGAAAGACAGACAAAAATGCCTTTGAGGGCTTCCCTGGTGGCGCAGTGGTTGAGAGTCCGCCTGCCGATGCAGGGGACACGGGTTCGTGCCCCGGTCCGGGAGGATCCCACATGCCGCGGAGCGGCTGGGCCCGTGAGCCATGATCGCTGAGCCTGCGCATCCGGAGCCTGTGCTCCGCAACGGGAGAGGCCACAGCAGTGAGAGGCCCGCGTACAGCAAAAAAAAAAAAGCCTTTGAAAAGCTGACATTCAGTGGGGATGGGGTGTGGAGAATAAACAAGAAACGATTTTTTAAAAACAGACATGTAACTTCGCTGAGAAAAGGAAAGACAGAGCAGGGTCAGAGGGTACAGGTAGTAGTGGGAGTTGCTGTTTTATGTAAGGGCCAGGGAGGCCTTCCTGAGGTGATGCTAGCAGAGACCTGAAGAAAGTCAGTGAGCAGGCCCTGTGGATAACTGGGGAAAGACGGTTCCAGGAAGTAAGAGCAGCAAGTGCAAAGACTCTGAAGCTGGAGTATGCTTGGCTTCTTTTTTTTTTTTAATTAATTATTTATTATTTTTTTGGCTGCATTGAGTCTTCACTGCTGCGCATGGGCTTTCCCTAGTTGCGGCGAGCATGGGCTACTTTTCGTCGCGGTGCGCGGGCTTCTCACTGCAGTGGCTTCTCTTGTTGCAGAGCACAGGCTCTAAGGCACGTGGGCTTCAGTAGTTGTGGCTCGCGGGCTCTAGAGCGCGGGCTCAGGAGTTGTGGTGGTCGGGCTTAGTTGTTCCGTGGCATGTGGGATCATCCTGGACCAGGGCTCGAACCCGTGTCCCCCGCACTGGCAGGCGGATTCTTAACCACTGCACCACCAGGGAAGCCCACTTGGCTTCTTTAAGAAGCAGCAATGATTTCAGTGTGTTCCATTACCGTGAGGCTAGCTTTGACCACTTGGCCAAGCCATGTCTGCCAGGCTTCTCCCTGTAAAGGTCTCTATTTAATAAGTCATCCATGGGATGGTCCTTTGAGACTGTGATTATATGATTTGACTTAATCCTCACAGCAACCCTAAAGCAGTTTTAAAACATATCTGTAAATTCTTTGATGTCCCATCCATTGGGAGATGGGGGTCTGTGTCCCCTCCCCTTGAATCTGGGTTCTGTAACTTCTTGACTAATAGAAGCTCTGTGACACTGCCATTTTGGTGGGAGCCAGACCGTAAGAAATGGGTGGCTTCCACTTCCTGTCTTTTGGGATGCTGGCTCTTGAAACCCAGCCACCATGCTATGAGGAAGCCCAAGCAGCCCATAGAGAGGCCCACGTGCAGAGGAGCCGAGGTCTCTGACCCTCAGCTTGGCTGAGCTCCCCAGCCAACAGCCGACACCAATTTGCTGGCCATGTGAGTACACCCTCTTGGAAGTAGGTCCTCCAGCCCCCAGTTAAGCACCCCAGCTGACACCCTGTGAAGAGATGACCCACCCCCCACAAGCCCTGCTCAAGTTTCACATCCGTAGGCAAATTTAAAGACTATTGTTTTGTTTTATACCACTACGTTTTGGAGCGGTTGGTTACACGATAATAGTTGACTGGAGCAAACCTCATGAAGAAAGCCTCCCCATTTTACAGACGAGAAACTGAGGCAGAGAGGGTTGAAACGTTTACCCAAGTTCTCACAGCCAGTTAGTGGGGGAACCAGCATTTGAAATCAGCTTCTTCATGTTATATTTTGGTGAACAGAGGTTTTTTTTTTTTTTTTTTCAGAGGTTTTTTTATCTTAACGAAGTCCACTTTACCCATATTTTCTTTATGATTAATATGTCTTGTGCAGATATACTATTTTGAAACTTCTTTTTTTCACATATGACTACGTCACGTCTTTTGATGTTAAACACATAATGGTGTTTGACAGTTGCCCGATGTTCTGTTACATGGGATGCTATCATTTATTTGACCAAGCTCCATTGATAGGTATTTAGTTCTTTCCTAACTTTTCACTGCATTGAACAACACTGTGGGGAACACCTTGCACATATATCCCTGCATTGTTCCAATTATTTCATAAAAATAAGTGCTCGACATGGAATTGCTTGGGCAAAGAGTGAGCAAAGTTTTAAAGCTTCCTAGTAATACAGCCACACTGCCAGTGGGTACATTATGTAAGTGGGTATGGGTTTTCTGAGGCTGTCATAACAGATTACAACAAACTTACTGGCTTCAATAAACAGAAATTTATTCTCTCACAGTTCAGGAGCTCAGAAGTCTGAAATCAAGGTTGGTTCTCTCTGGAGGCCCTGAGGGAGAAACCTTTCTGTGCCTCTCTCCTAGCTTCTGGTGGTTGCCAGCAATCTTGGTGCTCCTTGGCTTGTGGCAGCATAACTCCAATCTCTGCCTCTGTTTTTTTTTGCGGTACGCGGGCCTCTCACTGCTGTGGCCTCTCCCGTTGCGGAGCACAGGCTCCGGACGCGCAGGCTCAGCGGCCATGGCTCACGGGCCCAGCCGCTCTGCGGCATGTGGCATCTTCCCGGACCAGGGCATGAACCCATGTCCCCTGCATCGGCAGGCGGACTCTCAACCGCTGCGCCACCAGGGAAGCCCTCTGCCTCTGTTTTCATGTGGCCTTCTTCTCTCTGTGTCTGTGTCCTCTCCTCTTCTTCTTTTTATTTCTTTCTTTATTTATTTAGCTGTCTTTTTATTTCTTTCTTTATTTATTTAGCTGTGTCAGGTCTTAGTTGTGGCACTTGGGATCTTCGTTGGGGTGTATGGGCTTCTCTAGTTGCAGCGCGTGGGTTTCTCTCTCTAGCTGTGGCGCACAGGCTCTCTAGTTGTGGCACGTGGGCTCCAGAGTGTGTGGACTCAGTAGTTGCGGGGTGCGTGCTTAGTTGCCCCGTGGCATGTGGGATCTTAGTTCCCTGACCAGGGATGGAACCCATATCCCCTGCATTGGAAGGTGGATTCTTAACCACTGGACCACAAGGGAAGTCCCTCTCCTCTTCTTTTTTTTTTTTTTTTTTTGCAGTACGTGGGCCTCTCACTGTTGTGGCCTCTCCTGTTGCAGAGCACAGGCTCCAGACGCGCAGGCTCAGCAGCCATGGCTCACGGGTCTAGCCGCTCCGTGGCATGTGGGATCTTCCTGGACCGGGGCACAAACCCGTGTCCCCTGCATCGGCAGGCAGACTTTCAACCACTGCGCCACCAGGGAAGCCCTCCTCTTCTTTTAAGGACACCAGTCACTGGATTTAGGGCCCCCTAAATCCAGGATGATTTATTCTTGAAATCTTTATATAATTGCATCTGTGAAGACCTTTTTCCCAATAAGGTCATAGTCTGAGGTTCCATGTGGAACCCACTACAACCCACTACAAACCTAGTCTTTCTTTGTTCCTTGGTTGAAAGGTTGTTGGGGGTATCCCCAGGGCTTCCCTGGTGGCACAGTGGTTAAGAATCCGCCTGCCAATGCAGGGGACACAGGTTTGAGCCCTGGTCCAGGAAGATCCCACATGTCGCGAAGCAACTAATGCCGTGCGCCACAAATACTGAGCCTGCACTCTAGAGCCCATGAGTCACAACTACTGAGCCCGCGTGTCACAACTACTGAGCCCGCACCACTAGAGCCCATGCTCGACAACAAGAGAAGCCACAGCAACAAGAAGCCCGCGCACCACAACGAAGAGTAGCCCCTGCTCGCTGCAACTAGAGAAAGTCTGCGCAGCAATGAAGACCCAGTGTAGCCAAAAATATAAATAAATAAATAAATTTTAAAAAAGAAAGAAGAAAAGGAAAGGATATCCCCAACTTGAGCTCAAGCTATGGCTCAGACAGATCTGTGCAGATCTGGGCAGGTCTGGATGGAAGTTCCTGATGGTGATGGGGCAAGCCTGGCTGATAGCTGTTTGTGTGAGGGGCTGAGCAGCCCCCTGGGAGGGCAGCTATCCTTGGGAGCAGGGAGCTGGGCACCTCGTATGACAGTACCTGCACTTCCTGAGCACCTCCCAGCACTGTCCAGGCACTTCCTCGGGTGCCATGTGAGGTAAGCTGGACCCCAAAACAAAGTTAACCACCAAGGGAAGGGGCAATTCTGTCTCTCTCATGGTGTCCATCACTGGCATTGGTCTCTAAGCCATCCCTGGGACTGGGCTGCCTGCCATCTTGCCACTACCCATGTGAAAACAAGAGCCCGAGCAGGCCAGTGAAAGAAGGGCTGCCCACTGCAGCCTGATCATTAAGGAGAGTCAGTGTGCAGGCTTCAGCAAGAAGGAAGCAAACCATACCCAGGTATTCTGATGGACAGACGGAACGACTATGGGTACCACATGGGAGGGGTCAAGGGCCCGAGAAGGCGTAGGACCCAGAGCGCTCCTGGTTGAAGAGCTGGTGTTATTGAGGGCTTCCTGTAGTAACTCATTCAATCCCCCAATATGCTGAGGAAACCGAAGCACCGAGCTATTCAGTAACATGCCAAAGGCGACACACTAGTGAGTGCTGGAATGGACTCAAAGCCAAGGCTGGCTTGCTCCAGGGTCCATGTTCTTAACGTGATCGCAACTGCCTGGGACGGAAACCCGATTCAAACCACCTGCGCAGGAAGGAGTTTACTGAAGGCCCCGGCCAGGTCTCCCTGCTCCACTTCTTTGCCTCTTTTTGCCAACAGCAGGTGTCTTCCCAGGGGGTGGACCTCCTGCCCCACAGCTGGGTCTGAGTAGAGAAATCCTAGAGAAGGATCTTGATTGGTCTGTTTTGCCACGTGCCCATCTTTGGACCAATGAGTGATGCCAAAGGGCTGGCACTCTCCAACTGGCCCAGTTTGGGTCAGGTGCCTACCCCTTAGCCAATCACTCTGGTGAGGGAGGCGGAGTCAAGTGGGGAGTTGGTAACTCCCCTTGGGATGGAAGGGGTGGTGCAAGGTGGGTGCAGGGAGGGTTCCCAGGATAAAGGGCAAGCAGGCCTGTGACCACGGTGGGGTGGTGCTGGTGGTTAAAGTGAGCGGTGAGCTGGGTGGCACCCAATGGGAGTCACCACTGGATCCTAGAGCTAGAAAAGGCTCCATCCCTGACTTGACTTGGGCAAGGGGAGGATTGGAAGGTGCTCTGAGAACCTCAAAACACTGTGTGATTTTGTCCAAGGAGGAAGGGAGCCAGCCCCACACGAGCTGCCCTGTGCGTGTGGCAGCGGCCAGGGGCTTTTCCTGTGTGGAGAGATCGGATCAGAGGTGTTGATCTGGGCTCTGCTTTCTCTTGTTTTCCCCTGTATTTTCCTCCTTCCCTTTCCCTGTGCTCACTGCCCCAGGGGAAGGGTGAGGCAGAGCAGAAAGCCAGCAGCCTGCCTGGGGCAGGGGGAGGACTCCCAGCATGGACAGAGCTCCTTGAGGACACACGGAGGAGGAAAGTCTCCCAGCCCTGACTGGAGGGGTGGACCCAGGGCTGGAGCAAGTGGGGAGCAGCTAAGGGAGAGTGTAGATCCTGGAGCCAAGGCATCTGCCCCCAGCGCTACTGCTGGCTAATAGGATGGTTTGTGTGAGTTAGAGGAAGATGCCCCCACCTCTGCCCCATGCTGGGATTCAGGGCTTGGTTAGTGACCACACTGTGTGTCAAGCTGGGTTTCCACTCCCACCTCTGCTGGGTTCTTGCACAACAGGACAACATGGTTCTAACTGCACCTGCTTCCTGGGTGGGCTACACTGCCAGAGAGCAGGGGCCTTCCTGGTGTATCTGGGCCACTGGGACCCAGGCAGTCTCCCCAGAGAAGCCTCTTGAACCCCACAGGGATGAAGAGGAAGCAGGGAGCTGCTCAGTTTCAGCCATCCTATGCTGATTTGTGAAGATGGGTGACCAGCAGAAACCTGTGAGGACCGGTGACCAAGGACCAGCCCCACCCAGTCCCTCCTCTGAAACTCCCCTCCCTCCTCCTCTGAAACTCCCCTCCCTCCCTCCCTCCCTTCTTTCCTTCCTTCCTTCCTTCCTTCCTTCCTCTCTTCTTTCAGATTGTTCAACCTTTGCCTATTGGGAGCTCTTTCAGTTGGCCTGTGTCCCCTTAAGGTAGTGTATGTGTGTATGCGTGTGTGTTTGAGCCCTTCCTTAGTTTCTGGCACTGCAAGGTGCTCCAGGCTCATTTGTTATAATCCCTGCCCTAGTTCTAGAACCAGGCATTTCTCCAAGGAGACTGGGTTCCTTTTATTGGAGAACGGCATTGGAAACCAAGGTCAGGCTGCATAATGATCCAGTGTGTGGATCTATACTTATCCATTCATGTAGTTATGGATGTTTAGGCTCTTTCCACTTTTTGGCTATTATGAATAATGCTGCTATGAACAGCACTTGTGTACAAATTTTTGTGTGGGCATATGTCTTCATTTCTCCTGGTGATAGACCTAGAAGTGGAGGTCATACGACTCTATGTTTACCTGGCTGAGGAACCACCAGTTTTCCAAAGTGGCTGCGTTATTTTACAGAACCACCAGCAGTGCATGAGCTTTCAGCTTCTCCACATTCAAACCAGTGCTTGTCATTGTCTGTCTTTTTGATTATAGCCATGCTAGTGGGTGAGAAATGGTATTGACTTGTATTTCCCTAATAGCTAATGGTGTCAAGAGCATCTTTTCGCTTGTTTGGGCATTTGTGTATCTTCTTCAGAGAAATGTCCATTCAGACCCTATACCCACTGTTAATTGGGTTGTCTTGATTACTGCTTTTTGGTGCCCCTTCCATTTGGGCCTGAGGAGATAGCCTCTCTCGCTTCTTCCAGTCCCGACCTTGATTTTAAAGAAATGAATGGGGCACAGTGGGCCTTGGTAGGGGGCCACCTCATCGATTCCCAGAGGTTTTGGCGACCAGGTGTGTGATGAGAATGTAGCAGCCACGAGGATGAGGGGCCCTAACTCCGTGAAGCAGGGAGCGGGCTGGAGGGCATGCTTTGTCCCTATAGAACGGTAAGAGTTGGGGACCACTGGGGCATCTGTTCTTGAACAGCTGACACAAAACAGAGGCAGAACTTGCTCCCTTCTCTGGCACCCCATCCCTCCATGCCCATAGGAGCCCTACTGGGCTCCTCCCCAGGCCACCCGCACCTGAATGAGATCCAGGACGTTTGTCCCCAAACTGGTTTGTGCCTGCTGAGTCTTTGCTATTGTAACCCCTGAAGTAATTCAGTGTTATGTAAGCTGCTGAAACTTGAGGGCAAACAGAAAAATTGTGGAGGTTTCTGTGAAAATAAACTTGAATCCCACGGAAAAGTTTGATATAGGTTAAGTCGCTCAACAGTATTCTGCGGGACGGGGAACTTCCCCGGCGGTCCAGTGGTTAGGGCTCTGCACTGCCACTGCAGGGTGCACAGGCTCCATCCCTGGTCGGGGAACTAAAATCCCATGTGCTGCGTAGCACAGCCAGAAAAACAGCAAAAAAAGAAACCTGCAAATTAGGTGAGTGAAATGACTGCTTAACATTGAGAAGAAATCATCAAAATCTAGACAGGTTCTGTACTTGGATGGCTTCTCAAGCCTCTGAAGGTTTGACCTCTACCTGGGAGCCAAGCCTAGAAGTCCCAGATGCTGCCTGATGGGGGTGGGTTAGGCCAAAAGCATGATCCTGTCTCCAGGCAGCAGCCCCAGCCTCTAGAAAGGTCTGGGGTCCTCATCGACAGATTCCAAGGGGATGTCCACTTAACACCAGTTAAAGCAAACTGTTTAAGGCACATGTCTGCCGGGACTTCCCTGGTGATCCAGTGGGTAGGACTCTGCGTTCCCAATGCAGGGGGCCTGGGTTCGATCCCTGGTCGGGGAACTAGATCCCACATGTGTGCTGCACTAAGAGTCTGCATGCCGCAACTAAGAAGTCCGCATGCCACAACTCAGTCCACATGCTTCAACAAAGAAGTCCACATGCCTACAACTAAAAGATCCTGCGTGCTGCAACTGAGACCCGGCGCGGCCAAAATAAATAGACAGATAAATAAATAAATAAATATTAAGGCACAAGTGTGCCTCTAAGTCCATGGGCTTCTTCACTAACTGACCATCCCTGTCCCAGCTGGGGAGGACGAGACAGCTTGACTATATGACAGTACCCTGTGTGGGGAGATGGATGAGAGAGACCCAGCGTCAGGGAGAGTAGGGAAGCACAGTGAGGGCCGGGTTTCAGTTTCAGCTTGCCTGCCACCTCCCTGGTCCCACACTGCAGCCCTGTGTGGGATACGGGCAGAGATTTCCCAGAGGCCATGACTGGGGCCCACAGCAGCGCAGGGGCCGCCCATGGCTGACTGGTGGACTGGCGGTGCAGGGCTCTTTCATGCTTCTGGCTCTGGCCCCAATAAAGAGCATCATGGGAACAAACAGGCAAAAAGAGCTGAGTCCAGAGAGAGCCCTGGGGTGGGTCCCGGAGGAGTCGGCCTCCAGGATTCAGTCTCAGTGCAGCTGGTTGGGCACAGGAAAGAACACAGGTCTGGTGTCCAACAGACCCGGGTTCAAGGCCCAGCCCCTCCATCCACTGGCTGCGTGACTTGTGCACGTGGCTAGGCTGGAGTCTGTTTCCCCATTTGCAGCGTGGAGATGATGACACACACATCCTCTGTGTGACGTACACCCCTTCTGTGGGTCTGTGCTCTCTCCTCCACAAGGGGGCGCTTCTCAGGAACACGAGGGCCAGTGGCGAGTGCTTTGGAGACAGAACTGCTGCTCGGGCCCCTGACACTCCAGGGCTTTGCCATCCCAGCCCCCAAACCCAGCTGCCAGCCAAGGTGTGGGCTCCTGGCCCTGTGAGAAGGGGTCCAGGCTCTGAGACACCAGGCGTGGGTATGGGAGTGGGGGGAGGCAGATTCTCACTCAGTCAAGAGGCTTTCACTGTCATGGTCACTTCCCTGCTCGGGGCCTCAGTTTCCTCATCTGCGCAAAGGGATGACACCACCTACCAGGTGTCTGGGACGCTCAAAAGAGCACACGCTCCATTTCCCAAACTCCAGCCATTCCAGGGCCTACGAGAGGTTTGTTCCACTGAGCCCCACCTCTTTTGTTAAGTCTTTAAATGGATTCACTTTTTTCCTTAAAAAAGAAACTATGTCAGGGACTTCCCTGGTGGTGCAATGGTTAAGAATCTGCCTGCCAATGCAGTGGACACAGGTTCGAGCCCTGGTCCGGGAGGATCCCACATGCCCTGGAGCAACTAAGCCCCTGCACCACAACTACTGAACCTGTGCTCTAGAGTCCACGAGCCACAACTTCTGAGCCTGCACACCTAGAGCCCATGCTCTGCAACAAGAGAAGCCACTGCAATGGGAAAGAAGCCCGCGCACTGCAACGAAGAGTAGCCCCCGCTTGCCACAACTAGAGAAAGCCCACGTGCAGCAATGAAGACCCAACGTAGCCAAAAAAAAAAAAAAAGAAAAGAAAGAAAGAAACTATGTCATCACAAGCAGAGAACAAGTATCACTTGCCAGAAATAGAAAGTAACCATAAAGATAAGCCCAGCGGAAATACTGTGACTACATTCTAACTGCCTGCTGTGGTTGGCCAGAGGCCTGAGCAGGGCCTGCTCTCCTCTGGATATAAAGTGTGCTCAGCCCAAGTCACAGAGGTGGACAGGTGTCCTCACACTGAACCAAGCTTTCTCTTCTACCCAGAAAGAAGGCTGGAAAGAGACTTGGAAAGGTAGGAGGTTTCTCTCCATGGAAGTCCACGTTAGTTAATGCCACATCCATGTAGCACTAAATGACCTAAGGACCCCCTGGCTCCAGCGGGACGTGCCCACACTCAGGGGAGCACACCCACAGGTGTGCCCTTCTGTGTAAACTAGGGCCTGGCCGCTCTGGGTTCTTGGTCAGTTTCTTAGGGTCCGGTTAACAGAAAGTCAAGTCCCACAGTCCATTCCTGCTGGGAAGGCCGGGGGCAGAGGACCCCACGGCAGCGCCTCTGTCCTGTCTGGACACACCTGTCTACCCACAAGGGGATCCTGCGCGGTTGGTGCACTCAGTACATTGCCCGGAGGCCCCTGTGGGCCCGCCTTCAGGAGCTGCAGGCATGTGGGCTCAGGCCCGGAAACAGGTGGTGACGCAGAGGTAGATGGGGGTGGGCATCAAGGGAGGGAAGGCCAGACTTCTCCCGTGAGCCTGCGAGCAGCCCCGTGAGGTCACAGCCACCTGTCTGGGCCCTCGGCTTTAGGGCAAAGATGGAGAAGGAAAAGGAGGAGTTCTGGTGATGGAAGAGGTGAGGGGGCAGGGCCCAGGGCCTGGCTGGCCAGCTGAGAGGCCAGAGGTGTAGGGCCAGACCGCCCTTGTCCTGATCTAGGCCGGCTGTGTGATCTTGGTCAGCACAGGCCCGGCCTCTCACACTCAGGGCTCTGCAGGGTGAGCAAAAGATGCCGCCTGGTGGTCTGCCCGGGCCCCTGGGCAGGCGCTGGGGAGGAGCAGGTGAGCGGCTGCAGGAGGGAACAGTGCGGCGCAGAGGGGAGGTGTCCTAGGCCAGTCGGCGCGCAGACCTCTCTGCAGAGCTCCCGCCGCAGCCTTGTTATCCAGCGCCCCCAGGTGGGCAATATGAGAATGACTGAAAACCCTGAAGAGACAGGAAACTGGCATTGCCCTCACTTCCCACGCAGAGCAGCGCCAGGCAACCCCATCTGAATCTGGCCTCCACCTCTGACCTGATCCGGGGCCTCAGGTAGGCCACTGGAATTCTCAGTTTTGTCATTTGTAAAGAGGGGTTCACTCCCAGGAGGCCCTCAGCTAATTGGCAGTCCCTTCCTGCCCCTCACACCGTTTGTTTTCACTGGTGTGGCCAAGTGGTGACAGGATGACGGAGTCCCGCGGTGACCTTGCAGGTCTCAGAAAGTCTACAGAAGGCTGGAATACTAACATCCCTGCCACCCCCACCCCCCGAACAACCCTGGGTAAGTTGCTTTCCCTCCCTGCGCCTCAATCACCTCCTCTGTAAAATGGGGTAAATGACATGGTACGTAAAACACTCAACACTGAGAAGACCTCGTCATCTTCCAGGTGGGACTATTCTGAGGATTTAATTGCAATAAGTTAATTTAAATCAAATGCGACAATGCATGCAAAATATATATATATTTTTTAAAATATATATATTCCTAGGGCAGAGTCACCATAATAAATGCTCGTCCTGCTGGGGCTCTGAGACACCTCCAGGCTCAGCTGTTCCAGGTGGAGGTGGGCAGGCAGCGCCTGGCGGTGGCACCCAGAGCAGAAAGCAAAGTGGGCCAGCTCCTCCCATGCCGCCTACCTCACGTCCCAGCCCGGACCCCCAAGGGGCCTCCTCATGGGTCTCTGTGCCTCAGTCAGCACACAGAGGCTGGGGCCCTGTCCAGATCACACAGCAAAGCCCGGGGCAGAGACCTGGGATGACCAGGGTAGACTTGATATAAAGCCTGAGGTTCTTCGTCTGAGCCCACATGCCCACCGGAACCTGCTCTCTCTGCCCCCTTTAGATCCTGCCTCTGCCTGGAGGGCAGCGGCCTTCTCCTCCCTCTTTATCAAACCCGGTGGAAAGGAGGGAAACGTCTTTTTCTCTTACCCTCCTACTTGTGACCCGGGGCCTGCTCGATACCTCTCCACTCACCAAGGCTAGTCTCCTGTGTTAAGCGGTGTTCACAGGTGACACACGGGTGGCTGCTGAGCTGGGCCAGCTTCTCCTGCAGGAGAGCAGGGCCGTGGGCGCCGCGGAAGCTGTGGACTGTGCCAGCAAGGGGTGGGTAGGGCCTGGCAGGGGACCAGGGGTGCGGGTGTCCCAGGAGCTGCAAGGTCACAGGCATTCAGAGCAGGCAGCATTGGGCTCAAAGAAAGAGACCCTAGCTCTGCCACCTGCCCCTTGTGTGACCCTGGGCAGGTGACCTGACCTCTGTGAGCCTCGTTTGCTGAATTGTAGAGAATCCTATCTTTCACCAAATATATTGATTATGGGAGAAACACCAAATAAGCATCTCAGTAGATGCTAAGGTGGTATTTGATAAAGTCCAACATCCATTCTTAATTTTAGAAAACGACTTTATTGATATAGGAACAGATTTTATGCCTTAACATGATAAAAATATGTAAATATATGACACTAAAAACCAGTATTATATTCACTGGTGAAGCAGTAGATGCATTTCCATTAACTTCTGGAATAAGGCAAGGACTTCCTGTCACCACTACCATTTAATGCTGTTCTGGGGGAGCTAACCCAGGCAATTAGGACACACAAATAAAACAGATTAAGTGTTGGAAATGCAGATGCAAAATTTCACTGTGTTTAGATTGTTACCTGGAAAAGCTAAGAGAATCAATTAGAAAAACTATTAGAAACTTTAAGGAGATTAGAAAAAATTAATACTTAAAAATCAAGTGAAACTACTCTGTGTGAGATTATAATGATATAATATATAATTATATAATTATAATTATAATTATTATAATAATTATAAACACGTCATTACACATTTGTCCAAACCCATGCAATGTACACCTAGAATGAACCCTAATGGACTTCGGGTGACAATGATGTGTCAGAGTACTTCATCAATTGTAATAAATGCACCACTCTGGTGGGGAACATTGATATGCGAGAGGCTGTGCACGTGTGGCACAGGGGGTATATGGGAAATCTCTGTACCTTTCCACTCAGTTTTGCTGTGAACCTAAAACTGCTCCAAAAAATAGTCTATTAAAAAAATCAATTGTCAAAAAGAACTTAAAAAAATGGAAAAAAAATCAATTGTCTATTTATAAATATATAGTAATTGATTAGAATGTCTCTGAAGAAAAGACCTCATTCATCATGGCATTTAAGAAAAAATCCTTTAGCAAGGATCGTGTAAGTTCTATGTGAAGAAAGGGGTATAAAGACTTAAATTAAAAGGCAGGCTTTAGGGACTTCCCTGGTGGCGCAGTGGTTAAGAATTCGCCTGCCAACGAAGGGGACACGGGTTCGAGCCCTGGTCCGGCAAGACCCCACATGCTGCAGAGCAACTAAGCCCATGTGCCACAACTACTGAGCCCATGTGCCTAGAGCCCGTGAGCCACAACTACTGAAGCCCGCACGCCTAGAGCCTGTGCTCTGCAACAAGAGAAGCCACTGCAATGAGAAGCCCACGCACCACAATGAAAAGTAGCCCTCGCTCGCCGCAACTAGAGAAAGCCCGCGTGCAGCAATGAAGACCCACCGCAGCCTTAATAAATAAATTTATTTAAAAAAAAAAAGACAGGCTTTATTCTTGTATGAGAAACCCAACATCATTAAAATGTCTATTTTTTCTAAATTACTTATTCATTTAATAAAATTCGAACAGGATATTTAAAAATTCATCAAATGATTCATCTAGAAGAGTAAATGTGTGAGAATAGCTGTAGGAAAATTCTGAAAAGGAAGAGTAATGACGAAGGACTGACTCCATTAGCTATTAAAAGAGATAATGCTTGTTATTATAATTATCTAAGGTAATTGAACATATATTATATTCCAGGCTCTGTTCCAAGGGCTTTGTAAAGACCACACCAGGGCTTCCCCGGTGGCGCAGTGGTTGAGAGTCCGCCTGCTGATGCAGGGGACACGGGTTCATGCCCCGGTCCAGGAAGATCCCACATGCCACGGAGCAGCTGGGCCTGTGAGCCATGGCCGCTGAGCCTGCCTGTCCGGAGCCTGTGCTCCGCAACGGGAGAGGCCACAACAGTGAGAGGCCCACGTACAGCACAAAAA
>NW_020172451.1:6377747-6394753 GCF_003031525.2 Neophocaena asiaeorientalis asiaeorientalis | reverse complement strand
AAAAAAAAAAAAAAAAAAAAAAAATATTAAAGACCACACCATTTGATCTTCATTATAACACTTGCAGGAGTAGGGATTAGGGTTTTAGGGCCATGGCTCACGGGCCCAGCCGCTCCACGGCATGTGGGATCTTCCCGACTGGGGCACGAACCCGTGTCCCCTGCATCGGCAGGCGGACTCCCAACCACTGCGCCACCAAGGAAGCCCAACAATGGGCTTTTTAAAGTAGAACTCAAGAGAATGAAAAGACAAGTCACAGACTGTGAGAAAATACTTGAAAAACACATGTCTGATAAAGAACTTGTATCCAAAACACACAAAGAACTCTTCTAACTCAGCAATAAGAAAACCCAGTTTAAAACAGGCGAAAGATGCAAACAGACACCTCACCAAAGAAGATACACAGATGGCTCATAAGCACAGGAAAAGATGGCCAATATCATATACATTAAGCAATTGTAAATTAAAACAACAGTGAGATACCACTACAGACCTGCTAAAATCCAAACGGCTAAAACCCAAAACACTGAAAAACAAACACAAAACGCCACATACCGACGTGGAGGTGGAACATTCGCTGCTGGGGGAAATGCAAAACAGCCGCTTTGGAAGACAGTTTGATGGTTTCTCACAAAGCTAAACACGGCCTTACCATATGATCCAGCAATCACACTCCTAGGTATTTACCCAACTGACTCGAAAACTTACGTCCACACAAAAACCTGCACGTGGGTGTTTATAGCAGTTCTATTCATAATTGCTCAAACCTGAAAGCGACGGTGATGTCCTTTCCCCGGTGAATGGATAGTGGAGTATACATCCATACAACGGAATATTATTCAGTGCTAAAAAGAAATGAGCTATAAAGCCATAAAAAGACACGGAGTAGCTTTAAATGCTACTGATTAGTTAAAGAGGCCAGTCTGGAAAGGCTATATACTATATGATTCCAACTATATGACATTCTGGAAAAGGCAAAACTATAGAGACAGTAAAGAGATCAACACCTGGGGTTCTGGGGGAGTGGGGAGAAGGATGGATAGGTGGAGCACAGTGGCTTTTCAGAGCAGTGAAATTATTCTGTGTGATACTGTAATGTGGATCCGTGACATTATACATTTGTCAAAGCTCATAGCACTGCACAACACCAAGCATGGACTCTAATGTAAATGGTGGACTTTTGTAAATAATAGTGTATCAACATTAGGTCATCAATTTTAACAAATCTAATGCTCTGATGGTGACATAACCATCAGAGATCTAAGTGTTGGGAAAAAATCCCTTCCAGGTAAAAGGGTTCAGAACATCCCACCTCAGAATATGCTGCTTTGGAATACTGATTACTTTGAGCTGAAGGTACTTGAGAAACAGAAGATGCAGGAGGGACTCTCTGCCCTCCCCTTTCTACCTAAAAGCAGGTCATACATTTCCCAAGAGAAAGGTGCCCTCCCTGCACCAGGAAGAGAACATTCTTATCACCAGAGACTGGGGGGTGATGCTGAAGGGGATCTGTACAAACTGCTAAAATTACCCCAACTGGGACTTCCCTGGTGGTCCAGCGGTTAAGACTCCTCGCTCCCAATGCAGGGGGCCCGGGGTTCAATCCCTGGTCAGGGAACTAGATCCCACAGGTGGTAACAAAGACCTGGTGCAGCTAAATAGATAATAAATAAATTAATTAATTAAATACCCCTGATTTTCTATTAGCTTTCCCCACGTATTTCCTTGTCACAGTCCTACAACTTACTGCCCGAGCCCCAGCCCCTTCATCCTGTCACATCCCCACAAAGTGTCTTCTTTATGTAAAAAGGTATATAAGCTTTGGGGCCCAATGGCTTCTTTGGGTCTTCATTTTTCTTCTGGAGACTCCCATGTTGTACACCTGAAGATACTGAATAAGTTTATGTGCTTTTCTCCTGGTAATCTGTCTTATGTCAGTTAATTCTCAGCCACAGAACCTAAGAGGGTAGCAGGAAGTTTTCCTGCCCTACACGGGGAAACAGAAGCGGAAGCAGGCGGTGAGAGGAGGCCCCCACCCCACGGAAAGTCCTATTGCTATCCTTATACGAGAATAATTGGTTCTGTGCAATGGGTAGACATCAATGGAACCCTTTGGAGTCCAGAAATAGACCTAAGTATAAAGGTGGCACTTCAAATTGAGGAGGGGGAATGATGAATAGTCAATAAGGAGGCTGGGGGAGACTGCTGAGAGCCCTCTGCCCGCCTGTCCCATGACCTAAAATTCCACCACCACAGCTCCTCACTCTGGGTTAAGGTGCAGTCACGCTAGTCATTGTCAACACCACTCTCACAAGAGGCCTAGCTTATCCCGTACTCTGTTCCGGGGTGGGGTGGGGGGGTCCGGCACATGAGTGGGTCATGAGTGAGTGGGGAGTTGAAGGGCCTGGTCTGGAAGGTGGGCACCACCCGGGGATTCTGGGAAGCTGGGGGATACCGCCCCAGCCCTGCAACTAACCTGAGCAGCAAGAGGGATGGGGGGGGCGGCAAGGCCTGGGGAGCACCATCTGGTGATGACCCCCGCGAGGTGAGGTGAGCAGAAGGGTGGACCACACTTACAGAAAGGGCGGTGTGTCTACGTGTGTGCGCGCGAGCGTCGTGTGTGTCAGTGTGTGCACAAGTGAGCGCATGTGTGGGGTAGGCCGTGCGTCAAATGTGTGCACCCGGCGCGTGCGTGTGTGCGCAGTGTGCGCGTGTCACCCAGAGGAGGGAGAGTCCGGGGCGAAAGGCCGGGTCGGTGCTGATTCGGATCTGCCCTCCCGCCCGCTCCTTCTCGTCGCGCGGGTATTCATCGAGGAGGCGCACCCTCTGACTCACAGACCTATCGATACAGTCGGTCCTCCCAGACCACGAGGACCCTGGGGAGAGGTGGGGGGAGGCTCTCAGAGGCGCCGGGGGTCGAGGATCAGACGCGGGGGCGCGCCGAGCCAGGGAACGTACCTGCTGGGAGGCTCCGGCCCCCAGGGGGCGCCCTCGGGCCAGGAAAAGGCTCCCTGCGCCCGCGCCAGGTCCTGCTGTCCCTTCAGCCACGTAGCCGGCCCTGGGAGGCGGGTGTGCGAGTCCGCGGGCGCTTATCCACCACGCCCCGCGTCTCCGCTGCTCCAGATATTCCAGTTCATTCGGCGTCTGTCCATCGGAGCCCTGCGGACCCCTCCGTGGGGAGGAGAGGACGCTGTACCCGAGGGCTGTGGGGCTCCGGGGAAGCTGGAGGCAGGAGCAGAAATTCTGGCCAGGGGCGGGGTTCACGGCCAGGGAGGCTGCCTGGGGAGGCCTGGGAGGACGAGGAGCTTAATGCTTGGAGGAAGTGTTTCAGGCAGAGGGCACAGCTGGAACAAGCGTCCGGAGGTGGGAGAGCTGGGGATGCTGGGAGCACCGAAAACCCAGGGTGGGAGAGGCCGGCCGGGGCTCTGGTGAGGGGTCGGGGGTCCGCCTGCCGAGGCCTGCGTCCCCACCCCCGTGGCTGTGGTCGAGGGCGCCCGCAGACTCCCCGGGGGGCGGCGGGTGTCCCCTGGAGCCTCCGGGCCCTCCGTCTGGGTCCCCCGCGCAGCCTCAAGGCGGCAGCACCGAGCCTCCAGCGCTCACGATAATCCTCTGTGTCTCCAGCTCCTTCCCTCGCCTTCGTTTCTCCGGTTTCTTCCCCCGCTGCACTCAGCATTTCTAGCCCTGCCCCTCCAGTTCTCCTGCGCCCCAGGGGCTCCAGAGGTTGTTGGATGAAGCGCTTGAATGGAGGCCGAGTTGGCGTCCGCGGGGCGGGCCGTGTGGAGGGCTCAACGCTAGGCGTCCCCACCTGGCGGGTTCAATGAGGTCGCGCAGGTCTGGGCTGAGGACAGAGCCTAGCAAAAGCACATGCTTAACCCACGTGAGCGCTTCTTAACAGCAGTCTCCCCCAAACTTCTCATAAGTGCCAGTCAACGCCCCCTCCAACTTCCACACTCTGGAACTTTCTTCCATCCCTTTCCACTACCCTCCCTTCAAAACAAATCACTTCCTTTCACTAAAACCCGAGAAACACACCCAGCCCCTCCCTTTCTTTCTTCAACCCATTAAGAACTCTTAATTGTCTCCCCTCAGGGTAATTTCTGCTTCGTGAGGAAGTTCCGGCTACAAACCACCTTAAACCCAAAGGAAGCAATACTGGTGCAATTCAGGCAGAGCGCCAGGGCCCTCGGATCCAGCCAGCTGAGGGCGAGGTCCCGGGCGTCTCCAAGTCCAGCCCCCCTGTCTCCATCCACCTGGGCAGGCACAAGTGCTGAGCCCAGTGGGAGAGGGGGAGGGGCGTTCCTGAGCCAACATTTTCCAGGGGACTTCCTGCAGCACCTGAGCAGGTGAGACCTGAACGGGTGAGGCCACGGGCAGATTTGGCTGGAAGATACAAGCTACTGCAGGACCTACACCATCTCAGGCCACCTGTCCTCTTGGCCATCGATGACGAGGGCTACCTGTGCCCTCTGTGAAATCCTGCTGTGTTAGTGCAGAATTCCAAAGAGGGATATTACTGAGGGCAGAGGGGGAGAGCCTGGGCCAGAGCATTTAGGCCTGCCTTTGACACTGACTTTGACCTTGAACTTGTTACTTATCTCCCTGAGCCTCAGTTTCCTCATCTGTAAAATAAGAATAATTGTACCCATTCTGTCTCTGCAACCTTTTTAATGCCTCTGAGCTTCAATTTTCTCACCTATAAAACGGGGTTAATTACAGCCTTTCCTGTCTATCTTACAGTTTTACAATGAATTCCATTCATCTGTTCATCATTAGATGATGACCATAACGAAAGGAGAGTGCTTGCTATACGCCTGACACCATGCAATACACCTTAAATCATCCATTCCTTCCGACTGCTCTGGGAGGTAGGTGTCTGTATTACCACCACCCCACAGATGAGGAAACTGAGGCCACCTACTCAGCATCACACAGCTGCATGTGATTCAGGCCCAGGCAGTCTGGCCCTAGGCAGGGACCGGTGCATGGTGGTCCACGATATAGTTGAATGAGTGACACTGCAAAAGTGCCCTGTGAAGAGAGGGTCTGGCCCAAGTCCGAGTGGGGTCTGGGGGTGTCCACACCCCACCCCCTGCTCATTGACACAGATGAGCTTTGCAGGTTTGTGCGCTATAACATGCAAAGGATGGGACCTGCCACGTAGTCTGTTTTCATTCCTATCTGAGATCGGGGACTCTGGTGGGTCCCCTGGGTAGTCACAGGGCAGGGTCTTTGGGAGACAGCTTGGGACTCCCTGGTGTCATTGAAAGAGCATGAGTTTTATTCCCAGAGAGACAGGAGTTCAAATCTTGATGACCTCTCTGAGCCTCATCTCTAAAATGGGAATGTTTATGACAACTTAGTAAGGTGGGTGTGTGACTTAAACAAGAAAACGTGGGTGAGAAAACCTGCATAGTGAACTGGACCTGTGGCAGCCTCACCTGCCCACTTCCTGCATGCCCACTGGCTCCCTGGAGGAACCTCAGAGCGACCAGCCCCTGAGCCCTCTGCGTCCCCTATTTGACATCACTGACCGTTTCCTCTGGGAAACAATATTATGGCAGTTGAAGCAGAAAAAATTAACTTTGCCTGGGAAAAACTACCTTCTGGTACCTTTTGGTCATCTCGGCTCCCCAGGTGCCCTGCTTATTGCTCCGGTCACTTGCTCTGCTTAAATAAACTGTTCACAGAAGCAGACTATTTGCAGGCAAAGAACTTGCTGAAACTGACACAGGACCTGTGGCAGGACAGAGGCATCAGAATGCATTCGTTCAAATAATAATGCAGATAAGCAGCGTGCCAGGCTCTGTCCTCGGCTCAAAGACAGCCAAGATTGTTTTGAAAATGTTCATCCTGACCACCTCATTCCTAAAGAAATGAAATACATAATAGTTTGAAGAGGATACTGGGCATTTTCAACATTCTGCCTGGTAGTCACTTTAACCAGACCTACATGGTCACTGGACACTTTTTCTATCTTTCACATCACCACAGCCACCGGTTTTGCTAAGCATCGTGGTATAAAGACTAAAATTTAGGCCCAGTATTATGTACAGCCTTGACTTCTGGTGAAATTGGGAGAACCTCAAATGGCCTGACAGCAAGTCCCCTGCACGGGAACTCTGCTCCTGTGGATAAGGTCCCCTAGCTAAGCAACCCACCTTGTCCCATGGACCTGGTACAATTCCTGCTTATCCCTGTGAAGCGGGTTTCAGCCCCCTGGCAGCCCGAGGAATTATACAAACAAACCCCATCACATCCGCCCATGGGAACCAGAGGCACCTCACCCTCTTGATACTACAGAGCCTGGCTTCCCCGCCCCTGGTCGTTCACACTGTTCCTGAGGGCAAGTTAGGTGTGGGTCTGCATGGTGTGCGGTGTCCTCTTTCCCTGGGCTGTGAGTATATATGATGCATAAACAGATTGCTGTCTCATCTGTCCAGTGTTGGGTGTTGTGTTTTCAGCCATTCCCACCACCTTCAGGTGGGGGATCCCTCTCTCACCAAAGAGGTGAATAGGAGGGGATTAAAACAAGCGTCTGCTTTTATCCAACTTCAGCTACACAACTGGGGTCCTATTTTCTTCAGCATCCGATAGCATTCTCCTCACTGTTCTTTAAGCTTTCACAGTTTCCTCTAGGCCCTTCCTGCCATCTGGTTCCCAAACTAATGCCACACGTTTAAAGTTTTAATTAAATTTAATTAATTAATTAATTAATTAATTAATTTTGGCTGTGTTGGGTCTTCATTGCTGCACACGGGCTTTCTCTAGTTGTGGCGAGCTGGGGCTACTCTTCATTGAGGTGCGCGGGCTTCTCATTGCAGTGGCTTCTCTTGTTGTGGAGCATGGGCTCTAGGTGCACAGGCTTCAGTAGTTGTGGCACTCAGGCTCAGTAGTTGTGGCTCTCGGGCTCTAGAGCGCAGGCTCAATAGTTGTGGCGCATGGGCTTAGTTGCTCCAGGGCATGTGGGATCTTCCCGTACCAGGGATTGAACCTATGTCCCCTGCGTTGGCAGGCGGATTCTTAACTACTTCGCCACCAGGGAAGTCCCTAAAGTTTTTATTTCAATAGCATCCTACTTCTACATATCAAATTGCCTTCTGGTCATCTATCACCGCATAAAAAACCACCACCACCCCAAATTTAGTAGCTTAAAACAACAGTCATTTCTTTGCTCACAGTTTGCAATTTCATAGGCTCGGCAGCATCAGCTGGGATAGCTGACTACCTGGAAGATCCACTTCCCAGATGGCTCACTCACAAGGCTGGGATCTCAGTGGAGACTGTGGCTGAGCTGGGAGCCTAGTTGCCTTCCATGTGGGCCTATCCATGCAGCTGCTTGGGCTTCCTCACAGCATGGCATTTGGGTTCCAAGAGGGAGGAAGTGAAAGCTGCCTGTTTCCTTAAAGGTCAGGCCCAGAGTGGCCATCACTTCCACTGGGTCCTAGTCCCAACCCAGACTCAAGGGGTTACATGTAAGCTCCACATCTTGATGGAGGAGGGGCATATGTGTACAGAGAGGGTAGGGATTGTTTGGAGTCATCTTTGGAGACTAGCTACCACAACTAGCATTTATCAAGCTTTTCCTATGTGCCCAGTGTGGTGCTGGGTACTCCCACATGCAATCTCACAACAGTCAAGTAAGGCAGGAACAATGATTATCCCCATTTTACAGATGTGGAAACTGAGTCACAAACAGGTAGGTAATTTGCCCAAAGCCATCTGGCTTGTAGGAAGAGGGCCCAGGATCAAACCTGAGCAGTCGGCCTCCAGAGCCCACCCTCTGAACTAGCAGCAAAGTCCACTAGTCGTTACAGTTTTTCTTGAGATGCAATTTTGACATTAACAACAAAGTGGAACTGTGCCCAAGATGCTAGCGAGTTCCAAATAAAACAAAATGTGACATTCATTATGTTTCAGCACAACTCATTCTGGAAATTTGTGCCATAGAATGACTTGCATTTTCCCCTAGGAGCCCTCTGCGGCAGACATGGCCAGTTCCTCCCCAATACCCATTTTTCTATCTTATGTAGCAGTAGACATTTTAGCTGGGCACCTGGCTTCCCAAATAACAACTGCTTTTTTTTTTTTCCCCAGCTCCCCTTCGGAACAGAAGTGATGGGAGTGATCTCTAGGTCAGGTCTGCTGGCTGACTATGGGTGCAATGGCCGGAGCTGGAGCAACTGCTTTGGACCATGAGATGAAAGCTGAGTGTGGAGGGACAGACAGGGCAGCAGAAGCCTGAGGTGTTTGAATGACTTTGGGGAGCAGCTAAATCCTTGAGCCTTGACCGCCCCCCCCCCCCACCTCTGGCCTCTTACCTAAGAGAGAACTAAAATTCTACCTTCTTTAAGTCATTGTTAATTTCAGTGTTTGTTTCCGCATCTCAGATTGTACAGTAATTTATAGACTATCCAAATGGAAGGGAAAGTGCTTATCCAGGGATGTAACAGCTGGGCCAGTAGGTCTACAGTTCCTCCCAGTCCTGAAATTCTGTGGCTTTGTGATGGGAAAGGGTTGGGCTGGGCTGAGGGCTTCCAGCAGTTTCTTGGCTCTGCATTGGACGCTGATCTCTTCTTCTTCTTCGTGTGAATATTCTCCCTCAATCTCAGTTCTGAACTTCTGTAATGGAACTGGGGGTGGGACTGCATTTAAAACCCAAATGGAAAGTAAGAAGCTGATTGCAGATGAATTTTCCTTTCAGTCTCTCTGGGAAGTTGGGACAGTTTATGATCATTTTGCAATGGCCAGAAATCCATTTTGTGAAATGCTGCTTTTTGTTTGTTTTTTTCTCTACCAAAACATCGCAGAGTCATCGGGGGTTTTATGAACTCTGATTAAAAAAAAAAAAAAAAGCTTTTTTATCCAGCGTGGTTAGGATGTGGAGTTTCCTGGTGAAGAAATATTCAGGTTTATTTGGCTTGTCTGAGGTTTTGGGGCATGTAGAGAATTTCCTGGGACAGAGAACAGAATGGGGAGGCTCAGGGCTTACGGGAGATGACATCAGAAGTGAGAGGGGAGGTGGGGTTACCAGGGGATGGAGCCGGGAACCCTAGCCATGGCGAGGCTCAGGCAGTGGCAGAAATGGAGGAGAGGGTGACAGGGCAGCATCGGCTGAGGACAGAGGTCTGAGGGCAGGGAAGCCAGGTAGCTGTTTCCAGGGGCACAGTCCCCATGCTGGCCTCTTTCTGATGGGGTGCTCCTATCCAGGTGGGCTCACCTGGCATGGCTTGTCAGGAGTCAGACTGGCCAAATATGGAGGAAGTGGAAATTGGTTAAAGACCAATGTAAAAATGGCATTGACTACAAATGAATTATCCTGACTTAGAAGGTGCTTCCAGATCTTGCAAAGTGGGGTCAATATACACCCTTCCTCAAAGGGTGAGTGTGAGGATTAAATGAGTTAACATGTATAAAGTGCTCATGAGGGCGCTTGGCTGCGAATAAGGGCTGGAAAATGAATCATCACCATCATCATCGTCATCATCATCACCCCTCCTCCATTTAAATAGAAAATTATTCACTGGAGTCAGCTGTGTTCTTTCAAACCAAGAAAGGTTTTGTTATAAGAGAGTTCCATGCCGCTATTAAAACAGTGGATTGCTAAAGGCAAATAAGGAGGTGCTTCGATTTCCCTGAAATTTGAGGAAATTTAGGTTCAGGACTTCTATCTTTTTTTTTTTTTTTTTTTTTTTTGCGGTACGCGGGCCTCTCACTGTTGTGGTCTCTCCCGTTGCGGAGCACAGGCTCCGGACGCGCAGGCCCAGCAGCCATGGCTCACGGGCCCAGCCGCTCGCTCTGCGGCATGTGGGATCTTCCCGGACCGGGGCACGAACCCGTGTCCCCTGCATCGGCAGGCGGACTCCCAACCACTGCGCCACCAGGGAAGCCCGGGATTTCTATCTTTTAAGCACAAACTTGACACACACCTTTTGCATGGCTTTCAAGTTCAGCCACTGACTTCGCCATAGTGCTTCCTGACCTTGCCTCACATTTCCCATCTCCTTTTCATTATGATTTACAAAAATTAATTGTGGGGACTACCCTGGCTGTCCAGTGGTTAAGAATCTATGCTTCCATTGCAGGGGGCGCGGGTTCCATCCCTGGTCGGGGAACTAAGATCTTGCATGCCGCGTGGCGTGGCCCAAAAAAAAGACAAAGCAAAAACAAAAAATTGGTTGTGGTAAAATATACATAACAGAAAATGTATCCTTTCAACAATTTAAAAAAAAAAAAATTTATTTATTTATTTTTGGCTGCATTGGGTCTTTGTTGCTGCACGCGGGCTTTCTCTAGTTGCGGTGAGCGGGGGCTACTCTTCTTGCGGTGCGCGGGCTTCTTACTGCGGTGGCTTCTCTTGTTGCGGAGCATGGGCTCTAGGTGCGCAGGCTTCAGTAGTTGCGGCGCGTGGGCTCAGTAGTTGTGGCTCGCAGGCTCTAGAGCGCAGGCTCAGTAGTTGTGGCGCACTGGCTTAGTTGCTCCGCGGCATGTGGGATCTTCCCGGACCCGAGCTTGAACCCGCGTCCCCTGCATCGGCAGGCAGATTCTCAACCGCTGAGCCACCAGGGAAGCCCTCTTTTTTCTTTTTAATTAATTTATTTCGTTTTTTATAGAACTTTAGTTGCGGCATGTGGGTTGTTTAGTTGCAGCATGTGGGATGTTTAGTTGCAGCATGTGGGATCTAGTTCCCTGACCAGGGATCGAAGCCGGGCCCCCTGCATTGGGAGCCACTGGACCACCAGGGAAGTCCTCATTATTTTCACTTTGAATATTATCTTGCAGGATCTTGGTGGTAAAATGATCTCTCTCTCAGCCTTCACTATTCAATCCTTGTCGTTTCCTCCCAGACTCCAGTAAAATGAACCCTTCCTGAAAATTTCAGCTGGGAGTGGGGTGGGGGTCACATCTCGTGACTTTAGACCAAGCTGGGGTCAAAGCTGCTGCTCCCCCTGCCCTTCCTCTGCCACGGGCCCTTCTCAGCAGCATTGGAGAGCACAGCTGGGCACACTTCAGCCACAACCCAACAAGGGATCCTCCAGGGCAGAGTGAGCCTTTATTAAGCTATTGTCTCTAAGGTACTTCACCACCCAGAAACAGCTGGTCCAAGAATATGGGGCGTGACCTACTGAAGACTCAAGGTATGTCCCTAGTTGGGAGGCAACACCTGAAAAATGGGGTCCTCACTTAGAGGATAAAGCGTATGTGCTGAATCAGAGGCCAGCCTATCCCGCAACAGAACACACAGTGAGGAATCATGACTACACCCAGTAATCACTCATGGAATTTTTGTTTCCTGTTCCTGAAACTTGCAAGGGGAAATGCTTCCAACAGTGGACAGAACAATGGTTCCACCGAATTGGAAGCTGGGACTGCCAGGGGACCACTTAGGCCCCTTATCCATGGGACCAAAATAAATAACTAAAGTAAATATATATATAATATATAAAATCTAAATTATATATTTAAAATAATATTATTATTATCACCATAACATTTGCCCAGTGATTTTGTTTTTAGTATATTCACAGAATTAGGCAACCTTCATCACTAATTTTAGAACATTTTCATCATTGCAAAAAGAACTGCCATTCCTATTAGCAGTCACTCCCATTCCCTCCTCCCTCAGGCCCTGGCAGCCACTCATCTATTTTCTGTCTCTGTGGATTTGCCTGTTCTGGACACTCCATATAAATGGAATCATACGATACGTGGCTTTTTCTGTCTGGCTTTTTTCACTCAGCATGTTTTCAAGGTTCATCCATGTTGTAGCACGTGTCAGTACCCCATTCCCTTTTACTGCTGAGTAATATTCCATCGTATGGACATATCCATTCATCAGCTGATGGATATGTGGGTTGTTAATGCCTTTGGCTATAAGAAGAGTACTGCTATGAACATTCACGTACATATTTTTACGTGGATATGTGTTTTCAGTTCTCTTGGGTGTATAACTGGGAAGGGAATTTCTGGGTCATGCGGTAACTCTATGCTTAGCTGTTTGAGGAATTGACAGACTGTTTTCCAAAGCCGCTGCACCGTTTTTACGTTCCCCCAGCAATGTATGACATCTCTCTGACACTTGTCATTGTCTGTCTTTTTGATTATAGCCATCTTAGTGGGTGTGAAGTGGTATCTCACTGTGGCTTTGGTTCCATTACCCTAGTGATTAATGATGTTAAACATCTTTTTTTTTTTTTTTTGCGGTACACGGACCTCTCACTGTTGGGGTCTCTCCCGCTGTGGAGCACAGGCTCCGGACGCGCAGGCTCAGCGGCCATGGCTCATGGGCCCAGCCGCTCCGCGGCATGTGGGATCTTCCCGGACCGGGGCACGAACCCGTGTCCCCTGCATTGGCAGGCGAACTCTCAACCACTGCACCACCAGGAAAGCCCTGTTGAACATCTTTTAATGTGCTTTTTGGTCATTGTATATCTCTCCTGGAGAAATGCCTTTCAAATCCACTGTCCGTTTTTAAATTTTTTTGTTGTAAGAATTCTTTATATATTCCAGGTATAAGTCCCTTATCAGATATATGATTGATAAATAATTGATTCCATTCTGTGGGTTCTCTTTTCACTTTCTTGATGGTGTCCTTTGAAACATTAAAAAAAACACTTAAGTTTTTTGTTTATTTTTTTTGGCTGCGCTGTGCGGCTTGCGGGATTTTAGTTCCCCGACCAGAGGTTGAACCCTGGCCCTTGGCAGTGGAAGTGCAGAGCCCGAACCACTGGACTGCCAGGGAATTCCCCCCAAATTTTAATTTTAATGAAGTCCAATTTAACTATTTTTTTCTTTAGTTATTTGTGCTTTTGGTGTCATGTTTAGGAAACCATTGCCTAATCCAAAATTGTAACGAATAAATCCTATGTTTTCTTCTAAGAGTTTTACGGTTTTAGCTCTTACGTTGAGATCTTTGATACATTTTGAATTGGTTTTCATATATGGTGTGAGAAGGGGGGTCCAACTTCATTCTTTTGCATGTGGATATCCAGTTTTCTAGCACCATATGTTGAAAAAACTATTTTTTCCCCATTGAATTGTCTTAGAAAAAAATCAATTGACCATAAGTGTAAGGGTTTGTTTCTGGGCTCTTCAGGCAGCATTGGCACTTGGTCCCAGTTTTAGATTCTTTTCCACACTCTGCATCCCACCCTCTCAGAGACTCTGGCACCAGCTGACTGTCACCCCATCCTCAGAGGCCTGGGGATCCTTTCCCCAGGGGGATCCCCAGTGGGATCCTTTCTCCAAGCTCCTCAGGCAGCAACACCAGGGGAGCAGCATTTGCCTGGGCTGAAGAAACTGGCTCATCCAAGGTCATTTCTTCTTCCAGAGACAGCCTGTATCCAGAGACTGATCAATGTGACCTGTGAGGATCCAGCTCCTTGCCCCAGCTCAGGACAGCTCTGCAAGGCCATCTCAGCTGCAGACCTACCTCTAAGTTCTTATAAATGAAATGACATAGAACTAACACATGCCCTGGGGGGTTCCACTGCCTTTGCTAGTAATCGGAGCAGGAATGGACACATGACGCTATTCTGGCCAAGGAGAGTTAGGGGAAGTCAGCTGGAGAAGGGGGCTTCTGAGAAAGTTTTCATAGACACAAGGGACGAACATTCTCTTTTCTGCCTTTTTGTATTAGTGCCTAAGGGTGTGATGCTGTAGTACTGGCAGCCATCTTGAGGCCACGAGGGGACCAGCCTGAGACTAAAAGTCAATACGCTGGATCCCTGAAGACATGAATATGTTGGTGAGCTACTGAATTAATCAACCCTAGAGGTGCCCTATCACCAGACTCCTTGTTGCTTGTGGCAGGCACTGTTAACGGTCCTCTAGTGTCCATTCTTCCTGTCATCCTTTTAGTAATAGAACCTACTGAGTTTTAGCTGGACATTTGCTGCCCTCCCACCCCCGCAGTTGCAGACTACACTTCCAAGCGTCCTTGGCAGCTGAGTGTGGCCATGTGACTAAGTCCGGGCCGATGGGATGTGAGCAGAACATCCCATTGCAAATTCTGGATCATCTTCTTACAGATGTTTGCCTTGGGCACTCTCTTCCCCTCTCCTCACTCGCTGAAAAACAGCAGCAGCTGGAGCCCTTTGGAAGCCCCATCCTGGAGATGACAGTGGTCCCATTGGAGCACTCACCTTGGGGCACTCACCTTGGGGCACTCACCTTGGGGCTGTGATGTGAGAGGGAAACAGTCTTCTACCTTATTTAAGTGACTTGACTTTGGGGTCGTTTCGTTACCAGCAGCTTCCCAAGTACCTTAGCCAATATATCATGTGGGATAATAAAGGCCCTCCTGATTTCAGCCACCTGAGTTGTTTCTAGCAGTCAGGACCTTCTCTCTGCTCTTTCTCTCCTTGGAAGTTGATGGGGGCTGGGGCTGTGTTCTGATTTTCACTGACGGTGGACTATGTGGCTACAAGGAACGTCATCCTGTTTGGGGGTGTCTCCTCCCCTCGCCCCACTGAGTTCAGTCTCACCCACCACCTTGGTTCCCTCCCGCTGCTGCTTCCGGCCCAGGGAGGTGGATGCCCTCCCCACACCCCACCGCAGAGCCTACATCACACTTGAGTCCACAGTCAGTTGTCAGGCCCCGAAGCCGTGTCCAGTCCTGACTCCTCCACCTCACAGCAAACTTCCCAGCATGCCTTGCACTGGCTGGTCCACTTTAGTACAAACAGAGATTTAGGAACAAGTAAACCATGAAACCAGACTTCCAGGAATATGGTCCTAAGTTACGCCTCATCCCTGTTCTCAGATAGAGGACATTCCAACTGAACATGTAAACAAGAAGTTGAATATTGATACAGCAGCAAGGGGGAATCATTCCCCTACCCCAGAGCTGCTGGAAAAACTACTGCCTTGCTCGCCTGTGCCTGGCCAGCCGGGAAGGTTCATTAAATAACTGACAGCAAACCTGCCTTGGGCTCCTGCTGCGTCACTTGCTGCCCCCAAATAAAGGAATGGGTCCTCATTTTCTTCCCCAGCCTCCGGACAAAAACATCTGTAAACACATCTGCCAGAAACAAATCACATGGTTCCCAGGATCTGATTACCGTCCCCAGGGCAGCCTTCCCCCGGAGCCCGCCCCTCCCTTCCTTCCCCTTTCCGAGAACTTAAGAACAAATGCCCAACAAATGTTCTGGTCCTACTCCAAAGGTGGGGGTGGGGCGTGGGGTGGGCAGCCTGAGGCTGCCAGGCATCAGGCCGACTGTGAACTTGGGATGGGGCAGAAGGAAGCACACGGTGTCTGGTCCAGGCAGAGGGGCCCAGGGAGGGCTCTGGGCTCCGGTCCGTGGGCGTTGCACAAAGGAGGTGGTGAGGATTCCAAGCTCCCGCCCCAGGCTGGCACTAGAGCCCTCTCTAGCCCCCCAGCCAGCCTCCTTCCTGCCCTGAGCTCTTTCCTTAGGACAGCCAAGGTCTGGGTTCAAATCACAGCACTGGCTGAGCCCTGTTTCCCCACGTAGAAACGGAGGTGTGTTGTATATAACATGCTCCATGCCAAGGCGCTGTGCTGGCTCATGGGATCGTCACAAGCAGGCTAGGAGTGGGTACCGTCTGTCTCCTCTTTGCAAAAGAGGCCACAGGTACAGCTCTGGCCAGGGCCAGGAAGCAGGGAAGGGTGATCTTTGGGCCCCCCTGCCCTGCCCTGGGCATTAGGACGGTTCCTCCCAGCCCAGAGGAGGTACCAGCACACAGCACTAGGACAGGCGAGGCTGGGGGCCTCCAGGCTAGGGGGTGAGGGCAGCAACGGGCACCGTCTGGCCTCACAGCCCGGAGATGAATCAGCCTTTCTCCTGTTACCTCGGCCCCGCCTGTACCCACCCTCGAGGATGCTCCTGTTATTTCTGGCTGGTGGATCCTGCCTGGTGTAGAGCTTGCTGCATTAAGAGGCTGGGTGTGGGGCAGCCTTAGTGAGGGGAGGGCTCAGCGAGGTACAGCCCACAACCATCCTGGCCAATGCATGGAGGGTCCTTACCAGAATGTGAAAGAGAAAAAAGTCAACCCCAAACCTCTGTGTCCCCTCTCTGTCCCTCCCTGCCCACCTTCTCGGAGACAAGGATGCCAGGAACATCTGAGAGTTCTCCCATCCTTGGAGGGCCCTGACCACCATGCCAGGATGGGGTCCTCTGAGAAGGCCTGTAAACCTGCACTCCTGCAGAGCTGGCTGAAGCTGCTCTGGCCCGGCCTGATTCTTTGGGTTAGAAGGTGTCCAGGGTGGCCGAGGGTCCAGGGATCCCTAACTGATGCTCCCAGAGAGAGGGGTACAGAGCTGGGCCCTCAGCTCTGCATGGACTGATGGGAACTTCTTGAGGCCTCTGCAAAGCTACAGGGATGTCCCCCTGTCATGAGCCTGAGCCCAACCTCAGGAAAGACCCTGAGAGAGGCTTGACATGGCTCTGCCCTTCAAATCTTTGGACGGACAAGCCAAGACTCCAATGGTCATGGAGGATGCCTGAAAGCTGTGGGGCTGGAGGAGGGGGCAGTCAGGGAAGGCTTCCTAGAGGGGACATCAGCCTTACGGGAAAGAACAGGAGTTTGTTGGTGAAGGTGCTTGGAAGGCACTGCAGGCAAGCAGCATAGAGAACACCAACACATGGCCATTAGGGTGGGGACGGGAGTCAAGAATGTGGTTTAATGCCAATGGAAGGCAATGCTCAAGGCTGGAGAGGGAGGCTGGGCCAGATTATAGAGGGCCTTGAATGCTGGGCCCAGGAGTTTGGCTTTGTTCCCTAGGCAACAGGGAGCCATGCAAGAGTTTAGGGTGAGGGAGTGACATGTCTGTTTCATCTCTGTACGTGACCACTTAGTAGGCACTCATGATATGATGGCCAAGTGACTAAACAATGCTTCCGGACGTCCCTGGTGGCACAGTGGTTAAGAATCCGCCTGCCAATGCAGGGGACATGGGTTTGAGCCCTGGTCCGGGAAGATCCCACATGCCGTGGAGCAACTAAGCCCGTGAGCCACAACTACTGAGCCTGCACTCTAGAGCCCTCGAG
>NW_020172451.1:6358610-6377376 GCF_003031525.2 Neophocaena asiaeorientalis asiaeorientalis | reverse complement strand
GATGTTGCAGTGGGAGAAATAACTGACACAGTATTCATGGTTTTCATCAAAAACATTACCTGTTCTTGAATACCCCTAAAGCCATGGATCTCACCTCCCTACCAGGCTGCCCAAGACCTTTTTAAAATAATTAATTAATTAATTATATTATTTTTTTGGCTGTGCTGGGTCTTTGTCGTGGTGTGCGGGCTTCTCATTGTCGTGGCTTCTCTTGTTGCGGAGCATAGGCTCTAGGCGCGCAAGCTTCAGTAGTCGTGGCGCGCGGGCTCAGTAGTTGTATCTCGCGGTCTCCAGAGCGCAGGGCTCAGTAGTTGTGGCGCACGGGCTTAGTTGCTCTGTGGCATGTGTGATCTTCCCGAGCCAGGGCTCAAACCCGTGTCCCCTGGGTTGGCAAGCGGATTCTTTTTTTTTTTTGCAGTACGCGGGCCTCTCACTGTTGTGGCCTCTCCCGTTGTGGAGCACAGGCTCCGGACGCGCAGGCTCAGCGGCCATGGCTCACAGACCTAGCCGCTCCGTGGCATGTGGGATCCTCCCGGACCGGGGCACAAACCCACGTCCCCTGCATCGGCAGGTGGACTCTCAACCACCGCGCCACCAGGGAAGCCTGGCAAGCGGATTCTTAACCACTGTGCCACCAGGGCAGTCCTGCCCGAGACCTTCTGCTGGCAGAATCCAGAGGCCTCTAAACACCTCCCGCTCGGCTACCAAAGAGCAGCCCGCTGAGCCCCAGAGTTCCTGACAGCATCCCCCATCCTAGCTTCCTACAGGGAGGGTTTCTCCAGCCCGGCGGAACGTCCAGCTCTCACAGGCAGCTTCCGTCCTCAACACAGACCAGCTGGGGCCTCACCCTGCAAGGAGCAGATTTTCCTCTGCCCATCCCTGGGGCTGCCAGCATGGTACTTCTGTCTCTCCTAGGTTCTCAGCCAGACAGCCAGGGTGAGGCAGGAGAGATCCCAGAGGCCTCACACCCCCGCCCCCCCGCGCCTGGGGAGGTGTTTAGAGGCCTCTGGATTCTGCCAGCAGCAGCTCCCGGCAAAGCTTCAGGGCCTTGTGCGTCGTGGGGCCCTGCCTGGGCCTCCTCTAAGATTGGAGGTACGTGCCCCCAGTCTGGTGGTGGGCTCCTTATTTGGCTCAGTTTAGAACAGATTCAGGCTCATTATAGGGTGGGGGTGGGCATGGGGCCTGACTGAGGCAGTCTGTGAGCCCTGAAAAGAGAGGCGGGAAGCAGGCTTCTCCCATTCCCTACCGCAGTCGCTCTCCCGCACCGCGGCTGTGAGCCTGCCCCGGGCCCCCCGACCTAGGCAGGCTGCGTGACCTCAGGCATGTCCCCCCCACCGCCCCGCCAACTACCACCAGCGCTGCCAGCCCCAGCTGCCTCCTCAGCTGCAGGGTGGGGCTCATGGTGCGAATGAGTGTGTATCATCGAGCAAAAAGCACTAGATGTCGGTGAGTCACCTTTAGTATTTATTATTCTCACTTGTATTGTGTTTACTGCGGGCCGGGTAGGGGGTGTTTCCTTTAAAATGCTTTTCCTGAGCCACAAGAACTCCAGGGCCCCTGCCTGTGAGTGGGCAGCTGGCACATGTCACTCCTGCAACATTTCTGGAAAGAAGGATGAGGTGGGCAGGCAGGCCCTCCCCGAAAGAGCTCCCCAGGCCGGCTCTGCCGGCCTCGGCCCCCCTGGAAAAGAAACCCAAACCCCAGAAGCAGCCCCCACTTGGGTTCACGAAGCTGGGTGTGCATCCCGGCTACCCCACAAGCGGCCTCCTCTCCGTTCTTCCCAGCCCCTTTCCTTGGGCTTCTCTGTGCTCCCCTCGTGGGCACTTCAGCCCCAGCCTGCCTGCTTCCCGCGTTGCCCTGGAAGATGCTTTCATACTTGCCAGGCTTGCCTGCTGTCTGCAAGACCCCACCAGCCTCCCGCTAGCTTGAAGGGAGCAGGTCCCGGGGCCCGCAGCACGCCTTCCAGTAACAGCTCTTGGGCTGACAGTTCCCCGCCCTCCCTGCTGCCTGCCCCAGATCCCGCGCTGCAGCAGCTCCGGTCTCCCCAGGAAGGGTGGCCGAGCCCTTTCCTTCAGAACGCCGGGCGCAGGGAGGGAGCGAGGCAGGCAGGCCCCTCACAAGTAAAGCTTCATGACCTTGTGTGTCGTGGGGCAGTAGCGGGCGTGGAGCTGGGCCAGCAGTGCCCTGGACGTGGCCTTGAAGCGCGTGCCCTGGCTCTTCTTGTTCCACACGTGGACAGCGTAGGTGGCATTGAGCAGCCGGGACAGCTCCTCGGGGCTGACATCTTCGAAGTACTTCTTCCAGTTCTGCCAGGGGATGGGGTAGAACGCCTCGTAGGGCAGGGTGGTGACGCCACGGCAGGTGTGGCTCTCGCCCAGGCTGCGGATGGAGCACCATTTCTTGAAGACCCGCGTGAGCAGCTGCGGGCCCTGGTGGCCCCAGATCCAGCCGTTGTAGTGGGCCACGAAGTCACGCATGCAAAGTGCCATGAACTCGTGGTGGCGCTCGAAGGCCAGGAAGGCGCCGTTGAGGACATAGCGGGACTGGGTGCCCAGCGCGTTGGTCAGGTTCCCCAGGTTCTTGAGGACGATGAAGTCCGTGTCCAGGTAGATGCCTCCAAACTTCCACATGAGCGCAATCCTGGAGGCATCAGAGAGCACAGACAGCACGTAGGGCTCCCACCGCCGCTGCAGGGCCGTGTACCAGGCTGCCAGGGGCGTGTCCCGAAACAGCTCCTCCAGGTCCAGCGGGAGCATCTGGACGTTGGGGAAGCAGCCCAGAAGCGAGAGGCCCAGGTGCCGGGGCAGGGAGGCGTTCCCGCCGGGCAGCCCCTTCATCAGGACCACCACCCGGGACTCAGGCTGGGCCCTGGCTGCTGACTCCACGGAGCACATGAATAGGAAGTTGGGGTCCGTCCGGTCAGAAGTCTCCAGGAAGAAGATGTTGCCGGGAGGTGGGGTGCCGGAGGGCGGTGTGTGCGGGACCAAGCGCGGGCAGGGTATGTCAGCAGGCAGGTTAGAGAACTGTCCTTGGTCCCCGGGCTCTCCCACAATGTGCCAGTAGACCATGACGGAGACCAAAAACATGAACTTGAAGCCGATGATGAACAGGGTACAGACCCACTGCCTCTGGGCACCCCGGAGCAGCCGCAGCAGGCAGTCGGGGGGCCTGGACGTCATCTCCCCAGATGATATCAGGAGCCTCCAGCAGGAACTGGCTGGTCTGTAAGAGACAAGCACCGCATTCGGGCAGGCCACTGGCATCCCTGACCCAAGAAAGACACTTCCTACAAACACCAGCCACAGCCAACGCCGGCTTCCAGAGCCCACGGGCCTGCCAGGTGGTCAGAGCCCCATCTCCGTCCTCATCTGTAAAATGGGGGCAGCGGGCCATGGACTGAGGTCTGAGCAGGGTCCCTTTCACTCTGTGACATACCTGTGAGCTCCCCAAGGGCTGGGCCAGCACCACCTACGACGTGCGGCCAACGTGGGCCCAGGGCAGGGTCTGGCCTCTTGGCCTGGCAAGGCCTGTCCCCTTTGAACTACCAGGCTGGTAGCCTATGATCTGAGGCCCAGTGCATGCACCTCTCGGTCCCATTCAGTTCCACCAGCCGGGCCTGGAGCTGGTCCAAGAGGAAGAAATGCCAGCAGCCACAGGGGCTTTGAGCAGGAGGCCTGGGGCTCTGGGGGGCCTGGGTGCTAGCAGCCAAGCTCGCTCAGGCGCAGGCCGGGTGGACCCTAGGCACGTGGGCATGCTGGCCGGGTCCCGAAGCCCTTGGGCAAGACATGACGGGGTGTCCTGGGCCCCTGGCTTCCCCAGCCCCTGACTAGAGGGAAAGGGACAGGGAGGTTGTGCTCTATATAGTCTGTGACTTGACTAGTGCCGCTGCCCTTGGACTCTCATTCTCTCGTGATGCCCAGGCTGCTGCTGGCCAGGAGCAGGAACATTCTTGGGGGCCTTGCAAGAGGCTGGGAGGAACAAGAGAGGCTTGCGGTGGGACTGTGTGAATGCCTGGGACATGAGGGGCCCCAGGTCTGCCTGAACCAGCAGCAAGACGGTAATACTGGAACGAGGGTTATATTCATTCATTCAGTGAATACTGACTATCCACCATGCACGTGTCAGGCAACCTTCTCAGCATTTCACACATATTAACTCATTAGACACTCGCAGCCACCCTGTGGTGAGGAAACTGAGGCACGGAAGTCTGGTAACTCATGCAGACTCCTCTGGCCAGCAAGTGGCAGGGCGGGGTTTGAACCCAGGCTGCCTGGCTCCAAAGTCTGTGTTCTCTCCACTGCGCCATCCTGCCCGGCAGACAGAGCTTGCCACCGTGTGAATGCTCCTGGCACTTGGGGACTCGGTACACACTGACCTGGACAGTGCTCGCATTAAGAGAGTCCTGGCCGCCATTTACTGTAACCCCAGGGGACAGCTGCACAGTTTCCCCTTCAGAGGCCAGAAAGCTTGGGTGCAAAGCGGTGGGGGACTGGGTGCAGCCTGGGGGCCAAGGGGGGCCCGAGTCAACCCCTCCCAGGACAGAGGCGTCTTGCGGCCCGAGGGTGGTGCCGGGAGCCCGCGACTTGCTCCCCAAGGCTGCGGCAGGGAACCGTGACCACGTCATGGGCTGGAAACTGACCAGCCTGGCCGGCCCATGGTGGCGAGGTGGGGATCCAGGCAGCCTGGAAGGCCTCCTGGAGACATGCCCTGGCTCAGCAGCCAACCTCCTCTGCCAACAAGAACTTGGTCCTTCCACACGCTCTCCATGCCCGCAAATCCATCTGCAAAAGATGGCGAGAGACAGAGTGAGGCCGGGCAGGCTGGGCCTGCGGCTCCGCTGTTCATTGATTCCTCCACTCTCTGGGCCCCTCGGCCCCTTAGGGAACATGCTCGTGAGAAGAGGAGAGTTAGGTGCAGCCCTGCCCTGGAGGAGCGCTCAGCCTAAGGGGAGACCATTTAGAGAGAGACAAGGACAATAAACTAGATGATGGCTGAATGGAGCAAAGGGACCAGCAGAGCGGGAGAAGGTGGCTTGACGAGAAGGGAATTAGCCAGATGGGCCTCCATGAGCGCCGTGGGGGCCTGCACACCTCTCGCCCCGGGACCCGGCTCAGTGCCTGGGACACAGCAGCCACACAGGAAACGGACTCACTGTCTGATTCACTCACTCAGTAGCCAGAGGGCCGCTTTAAAAACACGAGTCCGGGGCTTCCCTGGTGGCGCAGTGGTTGAGAGTCTGCCTGCCAGCGCAGGGGACACAGGTTCATGCCCCGGTCCGGGAAGATCCCACATGCCGTGAAGCGGCTGGGCCCGTGAGCCGTGGCCGCTGAGCCTGCGCGTCCGGAGCCTGTGCTCTGCAATGGGAGAGGCCACAGCAGTGAGAGGCCCGCGTACCACAAAAAGAAAACAAAAAACGAACAAACAAAAAAAACCCCACAAGTTCGGCCAGGTAGCTCCTCTGCTCAGACCCTGAGTGACGTGGGAGGCCCAGACCACGAGGTGCTGCGTGTCCCCATACCCTGACCTCACACCCACTTCTCTCCCCATCACCGCCTGGCCTCCTTGCTCTTTCAAACCCATCCCCCCACGCTGCTGTCCCAGGGCCTCCGCACCTGCCGTTCCCTCTGCTTGGAACACTCTTCCTGCAGGTGTTCCCATGCCTCATTCCTTCACCTCCCTTTGGTCTTCACTCAAGAATCATCTTCCCACGGGCCCTCCCCAGCCTCTCCAAGACTCCAGCTCCCCCACCACTTCATAGCCTCCCCCTTTAGTTTATTCTCCCTAGTACTTATGCTAACATACTGTACGTTTTTGTACTTGTTTGTTTGGGTTATTTATTTGGAACATAACCTTATGAGGACAGGTAGTTTTTTGTGTTTGGTGTGTTTTGTTTAGCCTCCAGAAAAGTGCCTTGGTCTTGGTATGTAGTAAATAAATACTGAGTGAGTGAGTGTCTCAGTGTGTGGACCAAGTGAGTGAATGAAGGAGTGAGCAGATCTACGAGTGATCGGGGAATTAATGAATGAAAAAATGAATGAGTTAGCGAATCAGCGAGTCATGAAATGAGCCAGTGAGCACGTGAGTGAGGAAACTGCGGGTCACAGGGAGGGTGAGCTGCCTGGGATCCCGCAGCCAGGGTCGTGAGTGGCAGAGCCATGATGTAAACCAAGAACCTTGTGTTCCCCTGGCCCTGGTTTTCCCCTGCAGGGAGAGAGGCTATTTCGGTCCTGAGTATTTTTAATCCACTATGAACCACACCGATGGGTGCACAGCGCAGGAGTGACCTGGCTCTGCCACGGTGTGGGGGCAGTAGCAGGCTGTCAGGGAGGCGGGAGCCCTGGCCGACCGTGGTTGAGGGGCACAGACGCCAGCAGCACCGTATTTGGTGCTGGAGCCCAAGACCCGGGAATAGAAACTGTGTATGGGGCTAAGTTGGCCGCAGCCCAATACCCGTGTGACCTCAGGCCCAAAGCATTCTCCTGGTCCCCTAAATGGGCCTCCCAGCTGCAGCCCAAGTCCTGGCCTTTGTCAGTTGAGCCTGGGATGTTCCTGCCACGTCCTGTCTCCCTGCCTACCACTTCTAGCCCTGCACTGGGGAGGCATTCCCAGTTCGCACAGAACCGTGGTCACATCTCTGCTCTAACTCCTTCTGTGACTCCCTGTCATCAAGATCCCCCGTGATCCATCTCAGGCTGGAAGTAAGGGCATGGCTGGTGGAGACAGAGGGCTAAAGGTCTGGCCAGAGCCCTGTTGACCCGGCCCTCGGCACCAGCTCTGTGGACCCCACTTTGAGAGCACAGGGGCCAGGCTCAGGCGCCTAGAAAAGGCTCCCGTACTAAGCGCTCATCACCCCTTCATGGCCTGCACCCACCTCTGCCCCACAGCAGAGGTGCTCCACCCCTGGCCCTAGGTGGGCTCCTGTGTCCCGCCCAGAGCAGGAGAAAAGGGTTGTAAGTCAAGTGTAACTGGGGTTCCCAGGGGAGATGGGGAGGCTGTCTGCTGGTTTTGCTTGCCCACCATCCAGTCCCATTTTTGTTTTTGCTTTTCCTTTTCTTCCTTTTTTTTTTGGACCATTTTTAAAGTCTTTACTGAGTCTGTTACAACACTGCTGCTGTTTTATGTTTCGGTTTTTTGGCCACGGGGCATGTGGGATCTTAGCTCCCAGACCAGAGATCGAACCCGCACCCCCTGCCTTGGAAGGCAAAGTCTTAACCACTGGACCGCCAGGGAAGTCCTCATTCCCACTTCTGATAACAGCACCCCAATTTCCTTTGGGGAACCACCCCTGCCCCACAGAGTCCACTTCCAACTCTGGGGTGGCCCCGTGATTCAGGTCTGGCTACTGCCTGTGTCGTGTTCTCCCAGCCACAGTGACTGGCCCCACCCTCTACCTTTGGAGATTAGAAGGTGCCATGGATGCTGGTGACCTGCTCACCGGGAGAGGACATGCACAGGACCAAGAGAACACAAGACAGAAGCCCTCTGGCAGTAACTGGGTTTAGGAGCCACGAGCTATCCCAAACTAGAGACAACCTGCCCAACCTCTCATGCTAGAGGGGGTGAAATTGAGGCTCAGATATGCTCAAACCCACACAGAATCACAGCCGAGGCGGGACTAGAACTCAGCTCTCACACCAGCACACATGTGACTGGATATCGGGGTTGTGAATTCTCCAGTGTTTCCCTCCCATGGGCCCTGGAGGCTGGGAACCAGCTCTGGATGTGGCCTCAGGGGGTGCAGGCAACTGCCTGTCCTCTACTTCTGGGACAGGTCACGTAATGCCAGGGCCCTCAGTTTCCTCACCGGTGGAAGGGGAGCACAGTGTCTGCCCTAGGTACTGTGTGCACTTCTACCTGCACTTGGACCTTGCTGGTTCTGCTGTTGGTTGGGGGGCGGGGGGCGGTTTGGAAACCAAAGCCTGTGGGCAGATACGCATAGGAAGGGCAGAAGAGGCACTGCCAGAGGGTCCTTCTCTTCCTGGAGGCCCACAGGACTGAGGAGATAGCAGCTGATGGGACCCTGCCCTCTGAAATGGAGGGCGGACCCCAACCTGAGAGGAAAGGAGAGCCTCAAAGCAAATGATCACACCTGAAGATTTCTCCAATCAGTCAATCAATCAGCAATTAATCAGTGCCCTAACCCCACCCCGTCTCGACCTCTCTTCCTGCTTTCTGTCCCTGGTCTCTCTCTCGGTCCCTCCCACCTCTTCCTCTCCCTGCTGCCCCTCCAGGTCTGTCTGTCTGTCTCTCCCTCCATCTCTCTCCCTCTCAGCCAACCCTGGGATGCCTTTGTTTGGTCCCTGATCCCACGACACCACATCGGGGGCAGAGTTGCAATGGAAAGACACAGAGAGAGACAGGGGCCAGAGACCAGGTTGACAGGACGGAAAGGACCTGGAGGGGCAGCTGCCTCTCCCCTCGCCCCAAATAAGCTGCTCCCCGAGCGAGGGACACGAAGGCCCCAGCTGGCACCTGTGCCCCATGCCAAGCAGAAGAAACCAGGATTAATTATGTACTGGGAGGTTTGGGGCTGGGGACCCAGGGGGGATGCAGTGGGTGACAGAGGAGACAGGGAGCCTGCTGCATCCTTCTGCTCGATACGGAAGCATCTCATGGGGTCAGGAGGCCCCGGCCCGGCTTTAGCTGGGGTCAGTGTGTTTCTCAGTTCAGCCTGACCACCAGTGAGGGGTGCAGCTATTATTCCAGCTAATCGCAGCCCCCGCTCCCTGTTTAACTTTCAGAAAATTTAGGTGACTTGTCCAAGGGACCATAGCTAGTGGCACTGGGGCTGGAGTCTGCTTCCAGGTCTACCCAACCCTGCTGAATTTGCTGTGTGACCTTAGGCAAATCACTTTCCCTTTCCCTCAGATTCCTTCTGCACAATGAGGAGGGGAGAACAAAGCTAACCAAACGTTCTAATGGTGGGGACACAGGGCATGTGCTGATCAACTTCCTTGATAAGTTAACATTTTGATAAGATACCCGAGGCTATACATTGAGGTATCCAGGGGAAGGTCACCGGCCCAGGAAATGGAGCATAGAATTCAAACCCAGGTCCCTCCTGACAGCTTCTGTTCTGCCACTAATTGGCTATGTGACCTTGGGCCTGTGCCTGCCCCATATCCTTTTCATCCACAAAGCTGAGGGGGGTGGGCTCTTTGGTCTTAGAACTCAGACCCTCCTGGGTGTGAAAAATCAATACTTAGAGTTTCCAAACCCTACTTGAAGGGTCTGCTGTCCTGTCTACCCCCACTCTTTCAGGGCATAAATAAATGATTTCTGCTCAAGAATTAAGAGTGACAGTTACTAGACATCAGTGACCCTTGTAAAAGTGGCTGTTTTGGGGCTTCCCTGGTGGCGCAGTGGTTGGGAATCCACCTGCCGCTGCAGGGGACACGGGTTCGAGCCCTGGTCCGGGAAGATCCCACATGCCGCAGGGCAGCTAAGCCCGTGTGCCACAACTACTGAGCCTGTGCTCTAGAGCCTGCGAGTCACAACTACTGAGCCTGCGTGCCGCAACTACTGAAGCCTGTACACCTAGAGCCTGTGCTCCACAACGAGAGAAGCCACTGCAATGGGAAGCCCACGCACCGCAGCGAAGAGTAGGCCCCGCTCATGGCAGCTAGAGAGGGCCCATGTGCAGCAACGAGGACCCAACGCAGCCAAAAATAAAAATAAAATAAAATAAAATAAACTTATTAAAAAAAATAAAGTGGCTGTTTTCAGAGCAGAGGTTATAAAATGTTCCCCCTCCAAAGCCTGTAAGGTATTCCAAAGTCAGAAATCAAGCAGACAATGGCTTGCTCTTTGGGGGATATACAAACAGAAAAATTAGAGAGGCGGAGACCTCTTTTTCCAATAGGAATAAGGCAGATTCTTAGTTCTGAATCTTCCCTCTTCAACTGATGTCAGACAGAGCGACAGGGCAAAGAAAAAATAAAACACAAGCTACAGCATTAGGGAAATCAGGAGCAGGAAAAACCCCTAAACTCCAAGTTACATGTAAGTGTGGCACAAAGTACGTGAGGCCAGCAGATACAGCAGTGAGCGGGGGGGAAAGAACGGGGTGCAGGGGGCACCCAGTACCGCAAGATTGCAGAAATAAAGGAAGAGGGAGACTTCCCTGGTGGTCCAGTGGCTAAGAATCCGAGCTCCCAATGCAGGGGGCCCGGGTTCGATCCCTGGTCAGGGAACTAGATCCCACATGCCACAGCTATGGATCCCGTGTGCTGCAACTAAGACCCGGCTCAGCCAAAAAAGTAGATAAATAAACAAAAGGAAGATGAATAAGACAGGAGCTGGGGGCTTAATGAACCAGGGGGGTTCAAGATTGGAGGCAGTGGCCTCTTTTCTTTAAATAATGGCAGTTTTATTTTATTTTTTTGTTTTATTATTTTTTTTGGCCATGCCATGCTGCATGTGGCATCTTAGTTCCCAGACCAGGGATCGAACCCATGCCCCCTGCAGTGTAAGTACAGAGTCTTAACCACTGGACCTCCAAGGAAGTCCCCGGCAGTAGCCTCTTGAATCGGGTTGGGTTCTGAGAGGCAAGAGAAGAGTGGATGCAGACAAAGGCTATATTTTAAAGGAACAATCCATTCATGTAAAAACAGAGGAGGGAGTCTTTCAGCAGAGAAATCTAGAGAACAATCCTGGCCTCTCTCCCAATTTCCACCAAAACCTCCTGTTAGTTGCTAGTCCAGGAAAATTCAACTCATTCAAATAGAGAGAAAAAAAAATTGTTAAAGGCATAAACACAACATCCATACAAATAAGCTACGTGAGTGAAGAGGGAAAGGAACACTGATGTTCCCTCGTGTATAAAGAAGATTCACTATACAAATATTGCCACAAAACAAATAAAAATTCGAATTCATAATTGCAGCAGGATTTAAAACAGTCAAAATAAAAACCTTGAGAAAGAGTAATTCCAGCTTGAGGAAAGACCAGAAAGCAGAAATACAAGAACTGGAGAAGAAATGGACAGAAAGAGAGATGGCAAGCTATGAGGATGGGGACTTCCCTGGTGGCGCAGTGGTTGAGAATCCACCTGCCAATGCAGGGGACACGGGTTCAAGCCCTGGTCCTGGAAGATCCCACTTGCCACGGAGCAACTAAGCCCATGCACCACAATTACTGAGTCCTCGTGCCCCAACTACTGAAGCCCAAGCACCTAGAGCCCGCGCTCCACAACGAGAAGCCCACGCACCGCAACGAAGAGTAGCCCCCGCTTGCCACAGCTAGAGAAAGCCTGTGCACAGCAACGAAGACCCAACGCAGCCGAAAAAAAAATAAATAAGCAAATAAAAATTTAAAAAAGAGATATGAGGATGATAGGTGAGAACTGATAGACATGCTACATAAATAGTTGCATGTGTGCAGCAAATTCAAGTTTTGCTTTTTGGAATGTCCTAGAATTTCTTTTCCTTTTAATATTTTCTACCCACAGTTGGTTGAATCTGTGAATGTGGAACCCACAGGTATGGAGGGCTGAGGGTACAGCCAAGCTGTTCTTTAATACAAAGGTTAGAGGGACTTCCCTGGTGGCGCAGTGGTTAAGACTCCACGCTCCCAATGCAGGGGGTCCGGGTTCCATCCCAGGTCAGGGAACTAGATCCCACATGCATGCCTCAACTAAGAGTTCGCATGCCACAACTAAGGAGCCAGCGAGCTGCAACTAAGGAACCCACCTGCTGCAACTAAGACCTGGCGCAACCTAAAATAGCTAGCTAGTGGGAAGCAGCCGCATAGCACAGGGAGATCAGCTCGGTGCTCTGTGACCACCTAGAGGGGTGGGATAAAAAGGGCGGAAGGGAGATGCAAGAGGGAGGGAATATGGGGATATATGTGTACGTATAGCTGATTCACTTTGTTATACAGCAGAAACTAACAGAACATTGTAAAGCAATTATACTCCAATAAAGATGTTAAACAAATAGTAAAATAAAGGTTACACACCAATAGTTTCAAAATATAAGGACTTAGGCAATAATGTATTATGAGGAAAACTGAGGAATAAGCACAGCCAACCAAATGGTGATTGGAATAACTTTAGTAACCCCTCCAAAAAAGAGATGGTAGGAATAAGGATGACATAATGGAATGACAATGTTATCTAGTCAGGCAATGTAAAAATGATACAACTAAAGAAGTTGGTAGGGCAGGCAGAAAGAAGGTAGAAAGTAGAACAATCTCAGTCATTGCCTTCTCTTTAACTACCAGGTGTAAAAGCTAAACTAGTAAAAGTTTAAACATATTTAAAGTACAAAGGTGATAGTAAGAAGGGTAACACTGCCCAATTTTGTAGCATCGAATAAGATACATCATTATGTCACGTAACACTAAGAAATTAAATGCTGCCAATTAAGCAATGTTACTTTGCTTTCTTATCATGTAGAGTTTTTCTTTTGCAAGAATGTTTTAGTCAGATTTTTTTCACGTTTATTTTTTTCATTTTTGGCTGCACCGCACAGCCTGTGGGATCCTAGTTCCCCGGCCGGGGATCAGACCCTCACTCCCTGCATCCTTGCATTGGAAGGGCAGAGTCTTAACCACTGGACCACCAGGGAAGTCCCTTAGTCATATTTTAAAATCACCTATCACACCTGTGCACACATAAGAAGGAAAATGACTGAAATAAATTTAGTAGGGTGTTCCTGAAACTTCACCACACGTAAGACCTGAATCTTCTGAATGACTTCAACTTGGTGTCGCTGATGTCTGTGTTTTCCCACATGGTACCATCAAGTCCAGTCTACACAATGGACTTGAGCATCTGAGGATTTTGGTAGCTGTGAGGGTCCTAGAACCAATTCCCTGCGTGGATACCAAGGGACAACCATATATTAATCTCTGGCCACACTTACCATCAAGTGTGGGTGATACAGCACCTCTTAAAAGAGTGCTTCACTCTTGTCTCCAGGATTTTCTTCTGAGCTGTGGACACCTCTTCAGGTTGTCATGTCACTGCATGTGCAGGAAGTGGTAACTGTCATGAACACCAGCTGACTGAGAGCTTCCAGGGGCACTGGGATGGAAACAATATATGCCTCACTCACTCAATACAGTATCGGCTGAAACGCGGTAGTGACAAGAGAAAGGAGAGGATGAAGAAACAAGTTAAATTTAATGTTGTTCATAGAAGACAAATAATAGATACTATCTAAAGAAAGAAGGAACTAAGAGTTTTGTTTTTTTTTTTTTAATCTTTTGGCTGCATCGGGTCTTAGTTGTGGCATGTGGGATCTTTCGTTCCGGCAGGCAGGCTCTTTGCAACGCGCAGTCTTCTCTCTAGCTGTGGCACATGGGCTCCAGAGCATATGAGCTCCGTAGTTGCGGCACGTGGGCTCTCTAGTTGTGGTGTGCAGTCTCCGTAGCTGCGATGCATGGGCTTAGTTGCCCGGCGGCATGTGGGATCCCTGACCATGGATTGAACCCATGTCCCCTGCATTGGAAGGCGGATTCTCAACCACTGGACCACCAGGGAAGTCCCTAAGAGTATTATATAAAGGATAAATATAAATGCAGCCACTAGAACAAAAATACAAGCTTTCCTAAATATCAGACTATTTATTTTTAAATCAAAGAAAACAGACCACACAGTCAAAGAATAAAGAATATAGCCCTCCCACATGCACAAAGACACATACACACATACTGCTCACAGCACGTGAAAAAGATAACAGACATCAGTCGTATCAATAAATATAAATAGATTTAACTCACTTATCTTTACACAGAAAAAGATTTTAGTTTAGATCTCAGGCAAAACCAAACTCTATCCTGTACTTGAGAGACAAACATCAAAAAACGTGATTTAGAAGGTTACAAGTAAAAGAATGAGCAAAGGTTTAAAGACACATAGAAACAAAAACAAAGCTGGGGCCATAATCTTAGTATCTGACAATGGGAGCTAAAGCCATACATCACTGAATGAGACAAAGAAGGGCCATTTATAATGCTAAGTGGTATAATTCACAACGCACCAAAAACACTGCAGCAATTTTCAGGAAGAAGAAACTACAGGGATATCAGAATAACCAGACTGAAACACACTAATAACAGACTTTAATTCACCTCTCTCAGCCCAAGAAACACAAATAAGAATTCAGAAGACCTACAAAATAATCAGAAGGTACTACTCTGTATCAAACTCTCAATTCACTTTCTTTTCAAGAGCTGATGGAATATTTATGAAAATTGAAAACCTTAGCAACACCCATAAACATAAAAAGCGCAGACATTTTATAATCACAAGGCAGAATGCCTAGAAATTAATTTAAAAGTCAGGAAATTAAAAAAAAACCTCTCTTGGACAATTCTTCAGTCAAAAGGGAAAATACAAACTGAATTTATAGGATTTCTAGAAAACAACCATAATCAAAATATCATGAATCTGAATCTATACGATACAGCTGCAGAAATACTCAAAAGAATATTTACAGCCTCCAATACATGTGACAAGTAAAACAGGACAGTTTAAAAGAAAGAAAGAAAGCACCAGGCTAAAAATGTTAGAAAAAGAACCACAAAATAAACAGAAAGAATAAGGAAAGAAAGATTACAGTAGAAAAAGTTAGGAAGCAGATAAGCAGTAGAACTAAGAAATAGGGCCAAAAACTGGCTCTTTGGAAAAAATTCAATAAAATATATAAATCACCATTAACCGAATTAAGGAAAACAGAAAGTGAAAGGGATGAGAGAGCAACCAATGCAAACTGAGACATGCCAAATGGGAGAGTAACCAAAGGAGCAGAGGAAAACTTTTTTTTAAATCATAAGATAGTACTTTGCAAATAAAATTTAAAACCGGAAAAAAATAATTTCTAGACAAATGTAATAAATCAAGCCTGTTCCTGGAACAGATAGTCTAGACAGGCCAACTTTCACATAAGAAATAGAATTATACAAGATCATTAAGAAACAAAAGCAACCGGGCAGGACATTTTTAGAGAGGAATTTTACAAACTTAAATAACAGAAAATTCCAATGCTTTTAAAAGTGTTAAATAGCAAAATATATGAGGGAACACTTAAAAAAAAAATTGAAGTATAACAGAGACACCAAAACCTCACAAAGATTGCACAAGATACCCTACTGACGGATATTGCTTATGAATATTATTGTAAAAATCCTAAGACAAGCAAATAGAATTCAGCGGCACATCAAAAGAATAAAACATCAAAACCAAGTGCGGGGTCTTCCCTGGTGGTGCAGTGGTTAAGAATCTGCCTGCCAGTGCAGGGCACATGGGTTCGAGCCCTGGTCTGGGAAGATTCCCACATTCTGTGGAGCAGCTAAGCCCGTGCGCCACAATTACTGAGTCTGCGCCCTAGAGCCCGCGAGCCACTGCTACTGAGCCCGCGTGCTGCAACTACCAAAGCCCTTGTGCCTAGAGCCCGTGCTCTGAAACAAGAGAAGCCACCGCAATGAGAAGCCCACACACCACAACGAAGAGTAGCCCCCGCTCGCCGCAACTAGAGAAAGCCAGCGCACAGCAACAAAGACCCAACACAGCCAAAAATAAATACAATAAATAAATTTATAAAAACAAAACAAAACCAAGTGGGGTTTATTCTTGGAATGCAAGGGTGGTTCCATGTTAGGATATATCATTTATATAATTCATCCTATTCCATAGATCTAAGAAGAAAAATCATACTGTCATCCCCAGAAATGCTAAAAAAATTTGATAAAATTTCCAACACTCTTTCTGGATAAATTAGGAATCAATGGATACTTCCTTAACAAAATTATATATATCACCATCAAAGCCAAGAGCCAGCTTCATAGGGGGGTATGAGTACCCAGCTTCACACATGAGGGAACTCCTGTTGAAGACAGGAGAAAAACAAAGGTGCCCAGCACCATCACGGGCACTGGAGGTTTTCATCAAAGCAATCTGACAAGAGAAAGAAATTGGAGCTATAAAAACTGAATAGGAAAAAAAACAAAAAGCAAACCTGAAAAGAAAAAGTTGAAACAATTATTATTTTCATGTGATACTGCTGTATACCTGGAAAAGTCAAGAGAATCTATTGAAAAACTACTACTAACAAAAGAATACTGTAAGGTGGTAAGAGACACACACACACACACACACACACACACACACACACAAGCAGACAGAAGCAGAAGATATAATGAAAGAAAAGACTCCCACCTACAGCCACCACAATACTCAGGGTTGAACTTAACAAAAGATGTTCAAAATTTATGTGAGCAAAATTTTAAAGCTGCTGACAACACAAAATAAAGTTGAACAAGTGGAAAGTTGCACTGTTTTTGGATAGAAGATTCAGCTTCATAAAAATGTCGATTTTCTCTAAGCCAATTTATAAACTGCACGCAATTCTGGAATTCAACAAGTTGACTCTAAAATTCATCTAGAAAAATAAACAAGCAAGAACCTACAGGAAAACTCTGAGGAGGGACACATGAGGAAGGACTGGCCTTTTATGAGAGATATTAAAACACAAAGTACCAATAATTAAAACAACCTAGTCTCAGCATATGAACAGACAGGGCAAATGAAATGAAAGAAATCACAGAAATACTGGATTGGCCAAAAAGTTCGTTCAGGTTTTCCATAAGACGTTACAGAAAACCCCGAATGAAATTTTGGCCATCCCAATAATATGGTACTTGCATATCCAGTAAAGGCAGTGTTTCCAATCAGTAAAGCAAAAATGGATCTTTTAATACAGGTGTTGGGCAAGCAGAGAAGCCACTAGGGAAAAAGACCAGATGAATTCATACCTCAGAATGTGCCCTAGGATAAACCCCAAATATAAAATAATAAATGTTTCGAACAAAACATGGGTGAATTCCTTTATAACCTTAGAGTTGGAAAGGTTTTCTTAATTATGTGTGAAATCCAAAAGCCATAAAAAAAAAAAAAAAAGGATAAACTTGACTCCTTGAAAAAAAAAAAAAACTTCCCAAAACCTTTCACCAAATACCAAGAAAGTCAAAAATACAAGTGACAACTTGGGAATGACTTTTGTGTCCCTCAGATCCCAGAAGTCTAATTTTTCTGTTATAAAGAGATCCCACAAATCAAGGAGAAAAAAACCCAACAATTCAAAAGAAAATGGGCCAAGGACAGTTCACACACACACACACAAAACGATGCTTAAACAGGTAAGCAAGACAGGGGAGCTTTTTGTAAGTAAGAGAAGTGCAAGTCAGAACACTCAGCAAATAAGATGTGCATGAATCCAAACCTTTGACAACACATTTTTCTGGCAAGGCTGTGAGGAAACAGGCCGCCCCCCATCCCCTGCACAGTGCTGGCAGGCAAGCCAAATGGTCCTGTTTCAGGGGCGGAGGACAAGTGAACAACATCTATCAAAATTACACATACATGTGGGACTTCCCTGGTGGCGCAGTGGTTAAGAATCCGCCTGCCAATGCAAGGGACACAGGCTCAATCCCTGGTCCGGGAAGATCCCACATGCCGCGGAGCAGCTAAGCCCATGCGCCGCAACTACTGAGCCGGCGCTCTAGAACCCGCATGCTGCAACTACTGAAGCCCGCGCGCCTAGAGCCCGTGCTCCACGACAAGAGAAGCCACCACAATGAGAAGCCCGCGCACCGCAACGAAGAGTAGTCCCCACTCGCCGTAACTAGAGAAAGCCCACGTGCAGCAACGAAGACCCAACACATAGAAAAATAAATAAAATTAAAAAAACAAAGTTAAACATACACGTACCCTTTCACCACGCCATCCCAGTCTGTGAATTTATCCTACGGATAAGTGATATTTGTGTTGGTCACAGGTTTGTTTGCAACTGCAAATGCTTAGAAACAACCCAAGGTCTTTCTTGAAGGGACTGATTAAATACTCAGTGACACCGATACCATGAAAAACAATGTCTGCTCCCAGCGGGCAGGGACCAAGGCCACTTCTACTCATTAGTCTGGTCCCACATGGCCAGCGCAGACCCTAGCACATAATAGGTGCTTAATACATATTTCTTGAAAGAATGAGTAAATGATCCCTAAACTGCCCAGAAAGCCAGGATCAAATGAGGTAACCAACCCAGGGGAGTGGCATCTGCAAACTGTAAACCATGAGCAGGTGCAGATTACAACTGTTGGAAAATGTAATTGGTACGTTCTGCCTCTCCATCTGAGGGTACAAAATAAGGTCAGAGGCTGTGTCCCTTAATATTGAAGTACCTGAGTACTCAACTGTCCCAGGAGAGAAAAGGTGACCTTCCCAGCTCAGCATGGCTAGTAAACGGGGGAGGGGGAGTAGGGTTTGCCTCAGGTATGCCTGTCTCCAAGTCTCGGACCTCCTCTCTTCCCCGAGGCCATCCTTCCCTCCCAGAGTCACTGCCACTCTGCAGTGAAGCCTGGGCTGAAGGTCAGGCTGCCTGCGGCCAGCTTCTCATGAGCAGGATGGAGTCACTTTCTGCTCAGTTCAGGGAGGTATAAGACACCATGAATCTGGACAACCACACATTTGCTCTCAGGGAAACTGGACTGGGAAGACTGGGGGCTGGGGTGCCACTTTATGCAGAATGGTTAGGGATGACCTCTCTGAAAAGCTGACATTTGTGCAGAGACCAGAGGAGGCGAGGCACATGCTGTATGGATATCTGGGGAAAGCATGTCCAGGGAGGAAAATCAGTGAGTGCAAAGGCCCCGAGGCATGTGCGCCTGAGGTGCTGCCAGAGTAGCAAGGTGGGAGGATGAGGGCACCAGGAGAGGAGGCCAGAAGGATAAGGGGACAGTGGGCAGGAGGGGGAGGGGGGGGCGG
>NW_020172451.1:6352861-6358382 GCF_003031525.2 Neophocaena asiaeorientalis asiaeorientalis | reverse complement strand
GGGCTTGAGGGAGGACTCGACAGCTGATTGGGAGGGGCTGCCACTGGGAAATTTTGAGGAGGAAAGGGTTATAGTGTGACTCATGGCTTTTTTTTTTTGCGGCACCCTGCGGCTTGTGGGATCCTAGTTCCCTGACCAGGGATTGAACCCAGGCCCTCGGCAGTGAGAGCGCGGAGTCCTAACCACTGGACCACCAGGGAATTCCCTAGTGTGACTTATGTATTAAAGAAATCTTTAAGATCTGGGTACTTTTAAAGACTAAACCCCAGGGGACGTGCCGCAACAGGAAAGCAGTTATGGGACTATTGTGATAATCCAGGGGAGAGGGAGTGTAGACAGGAAAGGAGGGGGAGAGCTTCTCTGAACAGATTCCCCCAGGCCTCTCCCTGACCCGTCAGTGCTGTGGCCACAGCCCAGCTCAGCTCTCCCCGTCATCTCTCTGTCTCTGTCGGGGGACCCACTACCCCAGCCTCCTCCCTGGCTTCCTGCCTCAGCCCCAAGAAGGTCTACAGACCCCACAATGCTGAGACCTTGCGGGCACTTCCCCTCAGCGCTGCGCCTCTCCAGGCCCACGACCTCCAGACCAGCCAAGCTGGCATCTGCCATTTTGCTCAAACCATCAGGCTCTGGGAATTCCAGGTTTATGCAACATGCTCTTCCCTCGTCCCAAAATGTCCCTCCCTCTTCCCAAAATGTCCCTCCCCACTCCCGTGCCAGGAACTCCCGGAGCAGAAGAGGTAGGAAGTTTGCCACTTGCCAAGAACACGCCGCTTGCCAGGCACCCTACCAAGCACCGCTCGTCCTGTGTCTTCATGTCCACCACAGTGGCCCCTTCTACAAACGACAAAACTAAGGTACAGAGGAAAGGGGCTACCCGGCTAGTAAAGGTGGGAGGCAGGATTTGCACCCACCCAGGAGTGTCTGCTCCCCAGTCTCAGGCCTTCCTTCCTCAGTCTCTCCTGACCTAGGTTGAGTAGAGCCACCACCTCCAGGAAGCTACCTGGATTTTGGCACAGCTCTCACTGTGGCCCGTGGGCTGGGTCCCCGGTGCTGCACGCACCAGCACACAGTAGGAGCTCGTGGCTACCTTCCAAAGGAGCATGTGTGTAAGCAGCCCTCACTCCAAACCCTGTGCTTCGCCCACAGCCTAGACCACCGGCAGACCTTCAGAGCCCACAGGTGGGTAAGTTCTCTGGGGAGGGGCCAGGGTGAATTTGGCCTTGGAGTGAACTGGGATCAGAGGAATGTGGGCAATGAGCCAGATGTGGCTCACCCTGCCGGAGACTGTAAATGACATTAAATTAGGGAGGGCCGGAGACTGTAAATGACATTAAATTAGGGAGGGCCTGGCACATAGCAGACGCACCATAAATGAGAGCCATTTGCCAAGAATCCGCCACAATTGCTGTCCCGGTTCTCTTCATACCTTTGGGTACTGCCTCTGTATTTCCACAGCACGCATGCACAGACACTTCGCCAACAGTGGGATCACAGGGGGTGGGGCTTCCAGTCTTTCTAGTGTGCGTGTGTGTGTGTGTGTGTGTGTGTGTGTGTGTGCCGCGCGCACATGGTGGAGGTGCGGCGGATGTCCAGTCACCACCCTGCAGTGACACCTCCTGCTTCGCTCTTTATCTTGAAGACTTGAGGTGAGGGCACATGACATGTCAGCATTCTGGTAATACCCTTTCTAGTCCTTTTCTGACGCCTCCACTCACACGGAGCAGTGTTTACACAGAGCTGTGGACAGGAGACGCACAAAAAGTGATCCTATTACACCCACTGTTTTACACCTGGTTTTATTTTTCACTTAAAAATATGTGGGGCCCCTGTCTTCTAAAACTAGGTGGTGGTGGTAGTTACATAACCAGACCCACTTCTTCTTCTTTTTTTTTTTTGCGGTACGCAGGCCTTTCCCGCCGCGAAGCTCAGGCTTTGGACGCGCAGGACCAGCGGCCATGGCTCCCGGGCCCAGCTGCCCCGCGGCACGCGGGACCCTCCCGGACCGGGGCACGAACCCGCGCCCCCCGCATTGGCAGGCAGACTCCCAACCACTGCGTCACCAGGGAAGCCCAGACCCACTTCTTAAAACTCATCTAACTGTACGCATGCAATGGTGTGTAAATTCTACCTGAGTAAAACTGCTTGGAAATATATGCTATGCCTTCCCATTATGTCAGTAAACACAGCTCCATGCCCTAACTTTCCAGGGCTACGTTGTATCTCATCATCTGTATCCCATCTTGACTACTTTGACTACTGGAAATGTGGCTTCTTTCTTTTTGCTTTTATAGACAACTCTGTGGTGAGTTTCTTAGCACTTACATATTTGAACACATCCTTGATTACCTCTATAGGACTGGCTCCTAGAAATGAGCTGTTTGGGTCAAAGGAAATGTAATTTAATGTTTTAGATACAGATCATTCACTTGTCTCCGGAAGGGTTTTAAAAAGTCCAAGTTCTCTCCGGTGTCAGGGCGTGCCCACCCTTCCTATCCTCTCACTGCAGGAAGGGATGGGCGTGGCTGAGTTAACATTTTTTAAAAGCTCCCGGGCAGGCATGGAGTTATGTGGTTTAATAATAACAAGAGTGTATATTTCCTGAGGGCTTACCTCGCACAGCCAAAAGTCAAAGCGGTTTTCCTTCAGTAACTCGTTTAATCCTCCCGATAGCTGCCAGGCAGGTCCTCTTATAATCAATTACAGCTTGAGTTGGAAATGAAGCACAGCTGGGATTCAAACACCCTCGGCCAGGTGAAAGGAGCCAAGTTCACCTGGGACTGCACCACGGCCAGGGGCTTAGATCTCACTGTGGTAAAGAAGAGGCGCTTGAGTCTCAGTTCCCTCATCTGTAAAATGGGGCTGACAGCACAGGATGGCTGAGAGGGTTTAAAAAAGACCAGGTAACAAAGCGTCTGGCACCTAGAGGGGGCTCAGTTCATGGAAGCCTGCCCTCAACTCAGGCGATTGCCTTGGAGGGCTGTGGGAAGAAGCAGTTGAAGACTTCAGACAACTGGGAGGGGAGGGGTGCCTCTCTGGGCTCCGTATCTGTATCTGGGACAATGGCTTCTGTGCTTTCAAATCGAGCCTGCTCACAGAACGTAAAGATCTGTTTTCCCATTTTCTCACGTTCACCCAGCAACTCAGACTTTGCACAGGTGTGACATCCAGAAGGCTGTGTGCTCCTGCTGGGTGAGAGCGTGGGCGCAGGGGTGACTGTGCAGGCACCCACAAGGAAGGGAAGGGGAAGGGGCCCTCCTAGCCCTGTGGCCAGCCCTATGGAGCTGGAAGCTCCTGGACTCACTGGGGTCTTTCCAGAGAGAAGACAAACAGAGGTAGACAAGGGAGGAAGGGATGCTCACTCACCAAGCACCAGACAGAGTAAGATGGGTACCGCTTCCCGATATCTACTAGAGATGGAGGCTCGGAGAGGAAAGCGATTCTCAAGGGCATGTGGTTAGTGCAGGGAGAGCCTTCTTTGAATCCAGCCCTGCCATTCATCAGCTGACTGACCCTAAGCAAGGCACTTCCCCTCCCTCTGGAGTTTGTCAGTGGGGGTGATAACACCTGCTACCTCCCAGGGAAGCAGGGAGGACTCAAGGGAATGGGGGGGGGCAAACAGCAACAGGGAGCTGGGGACCTCGGGTGCAGAACCCTCTCTCCACTGTTGCTTTTTCTACCTCCTTCTCTAGGAAGATCAGAGCCGATTCATAAGATGTCCTCCCAGCCCCCTCCCTCCCACCTCCTGTCCTCATCAGCTCAGAAGATCCCTCTGGACCAGTTCCAGACCCCTCCCACCTCCTGCGTCCTCTGGGACCTCCCTCATTCTACCGACCTGCCCCTCCTTCTCCAGGGGCTGCGGCCACTCCCTCTTCTGGCTCTTTCCCATCAGCTTATAAGTGCAGTCAAGTCTACCTTATTGAAAAGCACACACACAGATAAAGTAAAATAGTAAAAACCTGCTGCTCAAATACACACACCGTCAGCAGCAAAAGCAGAAGCCGAGTGACAACCTGGGAGGAGATCTTTGCCGCAAAGAGACCGGACAAGGGGCAAACATCTCATTGATGAACTCAAACAAATGATTACGAAACACACAAAGATCCTAGATGTTCATACTCTTTCACCCAGTAATTTCATTTCCAGGAAATAACAAGAAATGCACACTCATAGCCTAAGGAAGTGGACAATGGTACAGTCCCTTTGGAGAGCCTGCTGGTTCTAGGTATAACCATGCTAGAGGTTCATATCCAGTGACTACCAAGTAATTCCCTTTCCAGAAAAAAATCTGGCAAAGTATAAATTTATGTATGAACTCAATGTAACATCTAAAAGAGCCAAATATTTTTAAAAAACCAACAAAACCTAAATGTCAAATGAGGTCCATTAACTAAATAAGATGTAGCAATAAGCACTGAAAAATATAAAAAAATAATTTGAGAAAGGTGAGGAATTTGAGATGTTTGTATAAACAAGACACTCAAATATGTACCAATGTGTTTTTTAAGAAGTCTGGCAGAAAGGGCAACTTTTAACAATAGTCATATCCAAGTGATGTGAATGCGGAATTTTTTCCCTACTTCTTTCAGTTAATTCATTCAAGCAAAATGTAGTGAATGCCTACTATGTGTCAGGCCAGGCACCGGGCTTCAGGCAAGCCTCCTCCCTCCAGGAGCTTCCAATCTGGAGAGAAGGGGTAAGGCTCAACGGGAGGTGAGGGCACACCTAAGAGGCGCCTGGCTGGAAGGAAGTGCATTCCAGAGAGCACTGCCTGAGCACAGCTTGGGTAGCCAGGTCAAAGGTGGAGCCATCCCCTCTACCCACCTGGAGGTGCAGCAGCTGCGGGGTGGGGGAGCTGTGGTGGGGAAGAGCCGTTTTCACACGTCAAGCTTCCCTTTTCTCATCCACCCCTTCTGGTCTTGTTAAAAATGTCCCTGGCAGCCACCTTGTCTCGCTCTGCCCGAGGGGACCTGCATCCCCTGCTGACCCGGGTCCTTGAAGATCTGGACCGCCATGGCCGCGTGGGTTTGGGAGCTGCTGGCTGGGGCTGATTAGGTAATGTGGTGAGTCACAACTTTCTGAGGTTCCAAGTAAGTCACCTTGAAAGATTTTGCCAACCCTGCACACACTGGGGACCTGGGACCCTTGCACACAGAAGGAGCAAGTCCACTAGCGTAGGCAGCTATAGGGCTTCGATGGATACAGGGAAGCAAAACACATTTTACAGAATTTCCACTTCGGTGTTTGTCCTCTGATATCTATCGCGTGACCCTAGCAGACAAGGAGGGACAGGCACCAGAGGCACTAGAAACATGTTTGGGAGGAAAATGAACAACTGAGAGGGTTCCATCTCAACCCTCCTTTTCTTTTTTTCCTGTTTTTATTTGGGCCTGATCTGGGGACTCCCCTAGGGGATCTGGCTGTGGGCACTGAGGGGGCAGTCCCCTCTAGCCTGGGCCCTGCTTTGTCACCCTGAGCAGGACGACTCCTCCTTCATTGGGAGGAGGTAACAAAGGGGAAGTCC
>NW_020172451.1:6325283-6352843 GCF_003031525.2 Neophocaena asiaeorientalis asiaeorientalis | reverse complement strand
TGTTTGTAGAAGGAGGGCACAGATCGATTTCAGAGACCCCAAGGGGCCTCCACAGAGCGGTCAATCACTCAGCATTTGGGGGAGACCAAAAGGGTGTCCTTCTGAGAGAAGGGTGGCTTTTAACCCTCTCAGAGCTAGAGGCTTAGCTGAGTCTGACGAGGAGGTGGGAACTTCTACCCGCAGGTGTCAGATGCGGAAACTGAGGCCAGGGTACTCCCCTAGCACGAAGGGGAGTGGACTCTGCGACTGGACCTCCGAGCCAGAGCCTCTCCCAAGCACACCACTGCTCCCACTGGGACTCAATGTTTCCCATCTGGAGGAGAGGGAGGGAGAGAAGCACGCCCGAAAGAGGGAGTGGTCTGAGGTTCCGGATCCCTGAGAGCGAGCGCTTAGGCCCGACTTTCCCCGCTTCCCGGATCCTACCCAGGCCGTCCCTCCATCTGGAGAGCCCTTCCCCCTTGTCGGCGGTCCAAAGCCTCAACATCCCTAAAGGCCCGGGGGGACGCCTCGCATCCCCCGCAGTCTCCCTTCAGACGGCCGCTCCCCACCCCTCTCCCCAGCGGCGCCCCCTCCCGGGCCAGGGGCGAGTGCAGCGGGCGGTGAGGTCTCCCGGGGCCATGCCGTGCCCCCAGACAGAGCGGCGTGACTCGACCAAGGATGCAGCGCGGGCCGGCGGAGCCCGCACTCGGACCCGGGCTTCTCGCCCTCGCGGGCCCTCTCTCCCGCCGAGGGACCCCGGGCCGGGCGGCGCTGCCCGGAGGGCTCCCGGGCGGGGTGCGCCCTCCCTCCGCGGGCCGGGCTCCTGGCCCAGCCGCCGCGCTCAACTTGGAGCGCAGCTGGGATGGAGGCGGCGGCCGGGGTACCAGGGCGCCCAGTCGGTGCGCACACAAGGGTCCCTCCGGGACAGGTGGCCCGGGCGGGCGGCGGCCGAGCCCTCCCCACCCCTCCGCAGCCCCTGTCCCTTCCCCTTCCTTCTCGGAGCGCTCCTCCCCACCTGTGCCCGGGGAGCCCCCAGGTCAGTGTCCCGGAGCCCGCCCAGCTGCACCCTCCGCAGAGCCCCTCATACCTCAGGCTCCCGTGGCTCCGGGAGGCGGCCAACTGGGCCCAGCGGGCCGTCGGCGAGGCGGTAGGAGGGAAGTGCCCCGAGCCCGGCAGGCGGGAGCACCGCCCCTCAGGCCCGGGGCGTGGTCAGCCCCGCCCAGCCCCGCCCAGCCCCGCCCCTGAGGGGTCCCTTGCATCTTCACCGCTCCCGGCGCCCGGGTCTGGACCATCACCAAGCCGCGGGCCAGCAGGTATGGTGCGCTCGCCGTGCCTCCCTGCTGCCTGTTCTATGGGTTTATAATCCCATTTCCCCTGTGTAACAGGTGAGAAAAACGAGGCTCAGAGTGGTTAAGTAACTCAACTTCAAACAGCTGAGAAGGGGCAGTATCGGTATTTGAACTCGGGCCTGCCTGACGCCACTGTACCTCCTCACAGCGTGACCCGTGCTAAACGTTTTGCCTGCATCCCCCAGTGTTTTACCTTCGCCGCTCTGTCCTTTCCCCCCTCACTCTCCTCCTTGTCCACTGCACACTTGCTGTGTTGTCTTCACTTCCTCCTCGCCCGTCCTCTCACTCAGCTGATGACCAGTGCCCAGGCCACTGAGAAAATGCAAACACTCCATCCCAGCCCCGGGAGCAGTCTGCCTCAGTATGTGCCGTTGAATGAACGACTCAGAAGAAAATTCCCACCAGCTTCCACCACCCATCCGTCCACCTCCTGAGATGGTGCCCAACCTCCCCTTCCCTCTGGGGACCAGGCTGAACCGGCCCAGCTGGCCCGGAAGCCCCCTCCACTTGTCCACAAGATCCCACCCTTCAAGCCAACACCGACCCAGTGATTCTGTCCTCTCTCCCCTCTCCTCAATCATTCCTGTCAATTCACACGCTGTTACTTCTCCTATCCTAAAGCTAAAACCAGAGAGGAAAAACAACAAGAACAAAACACTCTTACGAACCCCCTCTGCCCCCTCCAGCTACGGCTGCCTCATTTTCCCCTTCCCTTTACAGCAAAAGTCCTCCAAGGGTTGTTTCTCCAGGCTGTCTGCAGTCCCTCTCCCCCATTCTCCTTTAAAACCCATGTAATCAGGCTCTTGCCCCTCTCTCCACTAATCCCCAGATCTGTCATTTGGGGGCCCCAGTGATGTTCATGTTGCTGGGTGCAGTGCTGAGTCTCTGTCCTTGTCTTACTGGTCCCTCCAGCAGTATTTCTCACCGCTGCCCACTTCCTCCCCTCTGATGCACCTTCCTCTCTTAGCTTCTCAGACACCACATTGCCTGGTTCTCCTCTTCCTTCTTGGTGACCCCCCATTCTCTTTTGTAGCAGCCCCCCCCAACTTCTAAATGTCACCCCAGCCTGTGGCTTTGGAGGCTTCTAGCTGCGGTGACACCAAATGTGGCCTGCAGCCTGGACCTCTGCCTAAACTCACGTATCTAACTGTGTGCTGGAGGCCTCCCTTATCTCACGCCGTCCAACATCCCGATCTCCCCCAAAGCTGTCCTGCATCTACCCCACCTCAGTTAACGAAAACTCCACATTCTAGGTACTCAGGCCCTAAACCTGGATTCCTCTCTCTGCCCACAATCTGCATACCCCACACCCACTCCAAGAGCAAATCCCATCTGCTCCACCTTGAAAATATACCCAGAATCTGACATTTCTCACCCCACCCTTTTGTCCAAGCCAGCAGCCCCTCCACAGGCTGAGTGCGGAGGCCTCTTCTCACTCTATTCCTGCCTCCCCCAAACCCCTGTCCAAACGGCAGCCAGAGAGATGACGGTAGAACTAGGTCCAGATCACATCCCTCCTCTGCCCCACCCCCTCCAGTGGCTCCTCATTGAACTCAGAAGCCCCACCTCTGCCCTCTGACCACATCCCCTTCTTCTCCATCAGCCAGACCCTGCCCAGCCACACTGGCCTCCCTGCTGGCTCTCACCCACTCCAGGGCCTTTGTTCTTGCCACTCCTCTGCCTGGAACAGCCTTGGCTACATACCTGCTTAGCCACATCTGTCACTTCCTTCAGGTTCAAGCTTCAATGTCAGCTTCTCTGTGAGGCTTCCCTGACCTCCATTCACACCCCGATGCCTTCCCTCCTCGATTTCCCCCCACCCCCCGCCCCCGTACACCTATCAGCATCACCATGTGACCTGCTTCGCATTTCTCTTAGGCATTTATTTTATTGCCAATCCCCTGCCCTAGAATGTGAGCTCCACAAGGCAGGGGATTCCTGCTGACCTGTTCACTGCTGTGACTCCCTCCTGGAACGGTGTCTGGAACAGTAACTGGGCACCCAACCAACATGTGTGGAATGGATAAACCTGTACCCTTTCACCGCTGGTAATATTCACAATACTTTTTCTGTATATTGGCTTTTTCATTCCAATAAATATATTTTAAAAGGAAACTTTATATTACTGCCCTGGAGAGGGCACCACTACCACTAGCCTAGAATAGAAGGAAACAGTAAAAATGAGAATAAAGCAAATGCTCTAAGGCTCTGGGGACCCCATGGCCTATCTAAGGGCTGAGCCCGCTCCTGCTTTCTCCCTGTGAGGAAGTGAGATTCACAAGATATACAGAGGCAGTAAAGACAGGCCAGCACCTAGCAGAGACCTGCCCCTGGACCTGAGCAGAGAACTTAAAGAAATAAAAAACAAATCCAGAATTGAAAAGGCAATGGCTTTCTTCTGGGAGCCATCTCTTGGGCTGTGCTCAGATATCCCCGGGGAATCTGCCTCCTTGCAGCTTAATTAATCTCACAACAATCCTGAGATCATGCTGTCATCAGCCTCATTTACAGGTGAGGAGTCTGACGCTGGGATGGGAACTGGCCCGAACTCACAGAGCCAATATGTTAGACGGGCAGAGACTAGAATTGGAGCGCTTGTCAGACTCTGGGGCCAAAGCCCTTCTAGGCTGACCTGGCCTGGCTGTCGGGGCAGTTTCGGGGGAGGCGATAATGGGGATGGAAGCACCCAGGTGCCAGCCCTGCTCTGGGAAGCACAGCCTGGCCACCAGGGACTTTTGTTGAACTCTGGGAGGGAAGGGTATCCTCTTTCTTCTGTGTGGGCACTGGGAGTACTCTCTTTGTTCTGGACGAGGAGTGGGGAGTGTGTAGACCAGAGCTTTACGGTGCCTCGCCACCACCAGATGAAGGGACGACCCATCTCAGAACAGAGCCCATCCCCCAGGGAGGCCAAGACACATGCAGCGGAACTTGACATTACTGGAGACTCTGTGTCCCTCTGGGCTTGATCTGACTGGCCCTCGGCTTCCCCATTATAAAGTTTGGTTTAACCAGATGAGCTGGATTCTTTTTCCCTGTGCAAAGAAGAATCCTAATTGATACAATTTTCACTATAGCACTTTCTGCTCCACCTATAAGCAAGATGGAACCTCTCCCATTTTCATGAAAAAGATAAGAAAACAGTAAAGCAAAGTCCCCGCTTTCACCCCATCACCTCCAGTTCTCTCCCGCCTTCAACCAGGTTTCTCCAAAGAGTCACCGCCACGTGTCGCTTCTGATCCTTCCCTTCCTAGGTCCCCTTGCCTGTTGTCATCTGCTTCCTGTCCCCTACTGGGAATGGAGGCTTTTGAACCATCAAAAGTCTCCCCCAGTGCTGGCCAACCCACAACAATACAGGCATCAAAAGTTGTTAATGGAAATATAGTTCATTTGAATAAATTCACTCTGTGAAAGGTCATGGCTATAATGATACTCAAAAGTGAAACGTTACCATAATGCCTTCAGAGAGGGTTGTAGTATAAGAAAGACGACTGCCATATGACTTGTTTGAATTTTTATGGAACTTATTAAGTTGGGATGTGTTAGTCTGTGTATCTATCTTGTCTCTTTTATTGGTGTTAACTAATTAGAGAGACATGTTTGCTTTAGCTGTGTAATCAGAAAAGCGTAAACTCAGAGCCCTGGGCTGGAGGCTGGGGGCAGGCAGAAACTGCACCATGAAAGGAAAGGCTGACTTGTGGTGGTCTCACAGGACCACCGGGTTGATGAGGCTCCTTCAGGTACACAGTGTGGGGTCACCCTCGGCTGTCCAGGAGAAGGAGCGTTCACAGAAAATGTCCACAATGATTAACTAGCCAAGTGTCACCCCAGGAGAGACAGTAAAGCCCTGTCTCCTAGCCAAGGACCAAGGTCAAACATCCTGATGCAGTGACCTCAGCTTATCTTGGGAGATTATCACAAACATGAGAGGGGATCCAAATTCCATCAACAAAGCCCCGGGGAGAAACCACAACAAATACAGCAAAATCCCTAAGAAGAAATAAAAGCCACGTTGGAAGTGATGCTCACCGTCTTGACGTTTTACAAGAGTTTTAAGTATAAATGTTATGACAGTGTTGTTCTCGGATGCAGCCATAAGAAATCTGTAATTGCAGTTTAAATTGACAGGGATTTACTTATTCAAGTTTGTAATCAAGGTTGGAATACTCAAGAAAAATTGGATTTTTAAGTTTTATTTATGAGGTAGAAGAGCTTTAGGGTCCACATAGTTCTAGGGACTGAGATGTCTTGATAGCAACAGCTCTGTCAGCAAATGCAGCGGGCGGTTTATAGGCTGCCTCTCTGATTCTCCTGGTGGCATCTGACAGTTGACCATGAACTCTCTGTGCCCTTGGCCTCCTGACCCTCTGACTGGTCATCCTCTAGTGGACTCTTCCTTCTCAACCTACCCGTGCCGCACACAGGAGTCCTCAGGCCCTTTGCCGGCCCCCTCTCTCCTTGCCGTGCACATTCCCCACGTGTCTCCTGTACCTGTGGCCTGGCCTCCATTCCACCCTGGCCTCCTTCCAAAGCCGAAACCTTGTCCAGCCCGCAGAGGGGTTGCAGGTGTCCAGAGCTACCTCCTGAAATGGCAGCATCAACGCTCCTGGGCCCTCATCTCTCCCACTCCCTTACCCAATCAACCACCAAGTCCTGCCAATTTCCCCTTCTCACTCTCTCAAACACGCCTTCTCCTTTCTGTCTCCTTACAGCAGCCCTCAGCTAGCCATCAATCCATCACTCGGTACCTTCTGAGAACTCACAATGTTAAGGTCCTAGAAGTACAAGGCGGACCAGGGCCTGCCATTCGGAGCCTAAGCCAGCACTTCTCAAGCTTTACTATGCACACCAGTCTCGGGGGACTGGTTAAAATGCAGATTTTGATGCTACAGGTCTGAGCTGGGGCCTGTGACTCTGCATTTCTAAGAGGCTCCCAGGTGCTGCTGCTGCTGGTGGTGGTCCCAGGCCCACTGTTTGAGTACCAAGGTCCTAGATTACACAAGGGTTTTGAGTCTTGCCAAACAGAATGGGCAGAGGGCCATGGAGGAGCCAGGAAGGAGGGGTCTTTTGACCCAAATGATGTTAAGTCCTTCTCCAGAGCCAATGCAATAGATGCTGGTTTCTTTCATCAAATCATTTTCCCTAGGACAGGGCTCTTCTGCTATTCTTTGCTGGATCAGGGAATTTCCCATGATGCTTAGTGAGCCTCTTGCCTCCTGAGCTTGGTAATTAAGATGCCCAAGGCTTTCACCCTGTCTCTGGAGAAAAAACCAAACAACACTGCCTTCAACCCCTTCCTCTCTCACTGCATCCACCCCCGCCTCTGAAAAGGCTTTTGCGAGGCCAGCCCTGTGCTCCTGCACCGGCAGCTCCTGAATGGTCCCCTGCTTCTAAGATACCTCATCTGATTTTTCTTTCGGAACTTCCCGAAGCTGCCAGGGCTAAGGGTGAGGTCCAGTTCTTTTACATTGCCCTCCAAAGGCCACCTTCCTGGACTTCTCCACTGCCTTCCGGCCTAGGATTCACAGGTTTGCTCCAACCAAGAAGAAACATCCTTTCCCTGTTGCTTCTCTGGTCTCCTCAGCCTAAGAATGTCCTTCCCAACTCCTTGACTGACCCTCTAACTTCTTAACAGGATTTTAAAGTGTTTACATTCATTTAATTTCTGTGCAAGCTGAGGAGGAACATATTATTTTGACCATTTTGTGGATGACAAATCTGAGGCTCAGAGAGGCTTGGTCACTTACCTCAGGTCACACAGCCAGGAAGGCACTGGGTGGAGACTAGAGCTAAGCCTTTCACTCTATCCTTCTGTTGGGTCACCAGAGTTTTGCTTGTTCTTGGCATTTCCTTGTGAGCCATACTTCGATGGAGGGATATCCATGGTGTGGTGTGAGCCCAGAGGAGGCTCAACCACCTGTTATATGCTTGAGCTGACTCATGTCAGCTGGAGAGAGCCGATGGTGGCCCTCTCTTCCCAACTCATGTTCAGTGACATCACACCGGTAGCATGAAATTGGCTACGCTGGGAGTATTTACGCCACGGAAGTTGGCAAATGTTACAAATCAGGGCTTCCTTCCTACAAAGCAAGTGGTTAAACATTAGCCAGCACACCACTGCAGCTCACCCAATTCTGGGACGTAGAGACAGCCTCCTGGAGAAGATGACTTCTGAGCCGAGCCTGGCAGGATGGGTCGGGGGTGGGCGGGTGGACAAGTGTTGCCTTCACCTAGAACATTCTACCTGTCTGCTTAAGTCTCACAAAAAGTGAGCAAGTGGTCTGTCCTAGAAAGGAAGCAGATGGTTTAGAAGAGAAGAATGCTAGGAGTACAGAAGGGATTCTAGTTGGAGGACAGAGCAGGTACAAGGGTCACCTGACCTTGTGTTGTCACCTGGGAGAAACAGAGTTTACCCTGCATATGCTTGGAGGCCAGTGGTGGTTTGCGTGCAGGAGAGGGACACAAGGGAACGTTTGGGGGGAAGATCTCCTTGCTGGCAGTGGGAAGGAGTAGAGGATGGCTGAGAGGGCCACTGAGACAACCCACGGAAGAGATGCTGAGGGCTCTAAGACAGCTGCCGAGGGCTGGCTGTGGGTGAACCAGCCCCCTGCAAACTCCATGAAACCCTGGCTGACGGGTCCTGTGGGGTGGGGAGAGAGGCAAGCGTCTAGAAGGAAGCTTGGGCACCTGGATGCCAGTCACTTGAGACAGGACACCTGGGCTGTGGGTTAATTTTGGGGGAAAAGATGGTGAATTCAAGTTACGTGTGTGTGATATGCATTTGAGGCACCTGGGCCAGCCAGGTGGGCGGTCAAAGGCAGACGGGCATTGGAGCTGGATCTCCAAACACAGATCTGAGCTGGAGATACACAGTTGGAGGTCATTGGCTCAGAGTGATGGACACCTGGACAGAGCTCTGAGGGGCACCAGTGTTCAAAAACCCATCAGGAGAGTCGCCAGATGTCCACTATCAGGGTGGGGTTTTTTTTTTTCTCTTAAAAATAATGAGAACTTCCAGTTTCCGGTCCAGCATGTAAAGAACTTGAAAGTCATCACTCCCATTCTCCCAAAAAGAAAAAAATCTGAACAAACTGAAAATCAATAACTCTTCTCAGATCCCTCAGAGAACTGAGGTCACAGGGCAAATCAGTGGCCTGAAAACTGGAGTGAGAGGTGGAGGCAGAGCAGAAGCCCACAGCTAGAGCCAGCGCTGGCAGGACACTCATACGGCGGGTGACAATTGCCGGGGACTCCAGCGTAGATTAGCCTGAGAGTTAAAAACGTAAGGGGACCCCAAACTTTCACGCTTTGGCCTGGGAGAGGGGAAACCAATTATTTGGAAATACGTCATAAGCATTCTGTTCTCTGTAATGTAAGGGCAATAAAAATTGTTCGCTACCCTCTTAGGGTTTCCAGCTGGGACTGACATTAAAGAGATTAACAGCAGAAAAGCATATGGTCTTTATTTACGTATAAGTGGGAGCCCTCACAACAAAAAACAAAGACCCAGAGAAGTGACTGAGACCCAAGTGAATTAACAGGTAGGGTTAGCTGGGACCTCCCTGGTGGCGCAGTGGTTAAGAATCCGCCTGCCCATCCAGCAGACACAGGTTCGATCCCTGGTCCGGGAAGATCCCACATGCCGTGGAGCAACTAAACCTGTGTGCCACAACTACTGAGTTTGTGCTCTAGAGCCTGCGAGCCACAACTACTGAGCCCATGTGCCACAACTACTGAAGCCCGCACGCCTAGAGCCCGTGCTCTGCAACTAGAGAAAGCCCGCGCGCAGCAACGCAGCCAAAACCATAAATAAATTAATTTAAAAAAAACAATTGGGGTTAGCAATTGTGGACAAGTAACTAAATTACATGGGAGGTCTATAGGGATAGGAGTTATTGAAACAAAGCCTGTTTGTATGGATATCTCTTGGCCTTACCTCCCTCCCTCTGGTGATAGGAATGTTATTTCCTCCTAGTACAGAGAGGGCACCTTTCATGTGGAAATTTTATCTCCTGCTTTCAGAAAGAAAAGGAAAGTCAGAGTGTGCCCTTCATCCCTATGCTGTTTCTCAAGTGCTTTGAAGTAAAAATAACTGAGCCCCTTTGGTAACAAGGCCAGCCCTTAAGGGAAAGGACCTTCCTAGCGCCTTATCCCACCTGGGAAAGGGAAATTAGTCAATTCCATCCACTCTGGCTTTCTGATCCTACATAGGGAAGAAAAAAAAGGCTAATAAGCTCCTCTGAAATTCACAGCCCGGGGACTCTGGCCCACTGAAAAAAATGACAGCAGACTTCCCTGGTGGCGCAGTGGTTAAGAATCCACCTGCCATGCAGGGGACACGGGTGCGTGCCCTGGTCTGGGAAGATCCCACATGCCGCGGAGCAACTAAGCCCATGTGCCACAACTACTGAAGCCCGTGCTCCACAACAAGAGAAGCCACTGCAATGAGAAGCCTGCGTACTGCAAACGAAGAGTAGCCCCCTCTCGCTGCAACTAGAGAAAGCCCGCGTGCAGCCCAACACAGCCATAAATAAATAAATAAATTTATTGAAAAAGAGGAAAACAAGGACAGCAGCCATGAAGATTTAATTATAAGATTATAGAGTGTTTCTCCTTCATAACCTTCCAAAACAGAAAGCACCAGGCCCAGATCGTTTCGCTGGTGGATTCTACCAAACATTTGAAGGAGAAATGACACGGAAGCAAAGGAGACACTTTCCTAACATTCTATGAGGCCAGCATTACCCTAATACCAAAACCAGATGAAGACATTATAAGAAAGGGCAACTATACAGTTCATACAGCTCAATATCAAAAAAACAACCCAATCAAAACAATCGGCAGAAGACCTAACTAGACATTTCTCCAAAGAAGACATACAAATGGCCAACAGGCACACGAAAAGATCCTCAACATTACTAATTATTAGAGAAATGCAAATCAAAACTACAATGAGGTACCACCTCACACTGGTCAGGATGGCCATCATTTAAAAGGCTACAAATAGGGCTTCCCTGGTGGCGCAGTGGTTGAGAGTCCGCCTGCCGATGCGGGGGACACAGGTTCGTGCCCCGGTCTGGGAAGATCCCACGTGCCGCGGAGCGGCTGGGCCCGTGAGCCATGGCCGCTGAGGCTGCTCGCCCGGAGCCTGTGCTCCGCAACGGGAGAGGCCACAACAGTGAAAGGCCCGCGTACCGCCAAAAAAAAAAAAAAGAAAAGAAAAGAAATGGGGGACAAAAAAGGCCTCTGTTCCTGGGAGCCCCACAGGGTCCCATTTGATGTCATTTTCACGAAACTGCAAAGTTCAGACACCTCCTCTGAGCTCCCGTGGCCCCTGCACATACCATGCTGCTGCCTCAAAGTCAGCTCCCCTGGCTTCACAGCTGGGCAGGATGTGGGCTCAGAGACTTTCAGGGACTTGCCACTCTGCTGCTCCCCCGGCCCCTTCTCTCCTGAGAGCTGCTCCCCCACCCTCCCCAGCCTCGTGGGCCCGGTGGCTGGCCCTCACCACCCCCCGAGCCAGGTTGGGGTGCCCCTGCATCACTGCCTGGTCGCCAGGCCTGGCTGGGCCCGTTCCTGCAGGCTCTCTGTCCTCAGCCTCAGGAGGCCTGGGTCAGCCACTGAGCCTGTGTGGTCCTGGCTGAGCCCCTGGCCTTCTCCGGCCTTCAGCTTTCTCCTCTTGCAGATGCAAGGAGGATCCCCGCCCCCAGCAGCAGGAAAAGCCATGGCCGTGCAGGGCGCAGCTCACCCTGGAGCGAGTTTGGATTCTTCCGCGGGTGAGGGTCCTGAGCCCTCCTGTGGGGCTTAAAACGTCTCCCTTCCTACCCTGTGCTCTCCTGAGTTCTCGTAGGCTGGGGCTTGGCTGTGGGAAGAATGTCTGGCCTGCGTTTCCTTCCAGTGTCCACCGGGCCCCACCGTCCCCGTGGGACCTTGGGTGAAACACGTCATCTCTCTGAGGCAGAAATAAGCATAATTACTGCCGCACAGCACACTCTCAGGGTGGAGGGGAACACCTGCTCGCAGCAGGAACTCAGCACAAGGTAGAGCTTGTACTGCTTCTTCGCTTCCTTAAGAGTCTGTACCTCGTAGTAATTGTTCTTAACAAGATGGGATCATCTTGTAAAGCCCAGATGCTGCCTGATTGCACCTGAGGGCTGCCCAAGTGTCCCTGCAACTGTTATTTCCAGGTCCCCTGTGTGTGTGGAGGTGGCATCGGGACCAAGCATGATGGTGAGCGTCCTGGGCGCCGAAGGTCCTGCCCGCCCCCCCCCCCCACTTTTTGGGATGACGGATGTGTCCCCAGCATGCCCCATCTTGCTGGGTGGTTTCTCCAGGTGCCCAACTGCCCCTGTCAAAGGCTAGGCATAGATCCAGCCAGGCCTCTCATCACCCTGAGTGTAGGTCCACGGTTGGCCGATGACCAATGGCCTCAGCCTGGGCCCAGGTCCTTCCTCACTACTGTTGATGAAAAATTAAGCAATAGTCGATCTAAGACAGAAATGGAAAATTTTATTCGAGCCAACCTGAGGATTGTAACCCAGGAGATAGTCCTTCAGAAAGCTCTGAGGACTGCTCTGCCCATGAGAGATCAAGGAACAGTGACATAAATATTTGAGACAAAGGGTTATACGTCAAATGACATGTCACTGACAGTTTACACACTCCAGAACTACGTGTGGAAGGCAAGTCATAGGTCGTCGTGGCCTCTTACAAGCTTAAGGAAGGTTGTCTCCTAAGGGGTTTTGACCTTTGGTGAGATTAAGAAGGAATGTTTTCTCCTAAGAAGGTCTGATTAAGGCAGACACACAATATACAGGAAAGGGGAGGGAGGAGGCCCAAACGGACAAAGAAAAGGTTTATATTTAAATTTTTCTCATCTTGCTGTGTTACTGGAACTTCATTTCATCGTTATAAACTACAGCCCCGTGGGTTCTGCTTTCCCATCAGCCAGAGCTCTGGCTGCCCGTCCTCTGAGCACCCACCGCGGGGCTGGCTCGGCTCCAGGGCCTTCTGGGCCTCTGTTCCCCAAACAAAAGGCAAAATCAGGAACACACACCGGGAGGGAGCGTGATGACCAGGTCGCTTCGCCCTCCCCGAGCCTTGCGAGGTGGGACCGGAGGAAGAGAAGGGGGACCGCAGCCAGCAAGGGGCCGGCAGCCAGGGCTGAGTTGGGCTTTGGAGCTGGGCCCCAGGACCCCGGGGCTCTGAGAAAGCCAAGAGCCAGGCTTTCTACTTAACCTTCTTCCGTAGGCGCTGGGCCCAGACACAGCAGGGCCAAGGCAAGGTCCCCCACAGCCAACGTTTCACTAGAAAAACTGCTCCGTGGAGGTGAGGCCTCCCAAAGGGCGAGGCCGGGGTGAGTGGAGAGCGAGGGCCATGCCAGCTGTGCACACCCGCTGGTCCCCCCACCCAGTCCTGCCGCCTGAGCTCGGAGCCCGGTTAGTCTTTGTGGGGGGCCTGAGGCTGGGCCCACAGCTCCACGGGGCTCTGGCTGTCTCACAAGTCGGCAGGGTGAGGCTGCGCCTGGTGGGATCTAACTTTCTCTCTCTGACTACCCCGCTTTAAGCTGCTTAGACCTGTCATTTGTAGTAAAGCCAAACAGGATATAAAAATAGTCCCCTAAGGAGTGATCTAGTGGTTAGGATTCCGAGCTTTCACTGCCATGACCCGGGCTCAATCCCTGGGGGAACTGGGATCCCGCAGGCCACGAGGCATGGCCAAAAAACAAAAAAAAAAAGAAAGAAAAAGTCCCCTAATCGACTTAAAAATGGTTCCCCAGAAAAGCAGGACAGTTGCTGCCCAGAATGTGCCAACCATTTAGGAACCAAGAGAGGATGCTGCCCAGAATGTGCCAACCATTTAGGAACCAAGAGAGGACTTTAAATTGTCCTTCGTATCACAGACACATGTGGGAGGGGGTGACAGGCGTTCCTGGTACTCAGGTGGCATTGAGAGGCATTGTCCCTGGGTCCCCCTGCGGGGCAAGGGGAGAGAGGAGGGGCAGAAACGGCAGGGCCCCCCAGTCCCTCTAGGCCAGAGGAGGAAGGGGCCGGAGGCCACACCAGACTCCCCACCACACACCCCATGGTCCACCTGCCTTGGGCTTCCTTGGGTATCACCCAGCTGTTCATCCTCCAGGAGACTGTGGGCTATTCAGAGCGTCAGTTTCCTCATCCTCAAACTAGAAATAATACTCATCCTTCCCTCCCAGGTTCAGAGTGAAGTGCCGGCTACCTGGGGGCCTGGGCAGGGAGGGCACCATGGAGGTGGACAGGGTAACCCTCTCGCCATGAGGGCTTGTGCTTCTGTGGTCCGTGGCCTCACTCCCTCATCCTCCCAGGACACTTGTCAGGCTGTCTGTCCACACAGCTTTGGCCCTAACCATATTATCTGGGCATCTGGCTCCAGTTCTGGCAGATTCCCTTGCTGTTCCACTCTCCAAATGGATAAGACAAGCAGATTAAATACCAATTATGTCTCCAGGATCCATGGCTGGGTTTTCCTGGCCTGATGTGGTATTTTTCTGAGTAAGAGGAAGAAATCATCGAGGCAGACTCCTGCCATTTCCGAAGCGCCTTCGGTCTTCTGGGTGAGTTCCAGGAAGACTCTCTTACCACCACTACCCCTACCCTCCAAACCCTGTCTGCATCTCCTCCAGGAAGCCCCAGGAATGTCTCAGCTACAGCCACCCTGAAATATGTCCCCTCCTCAGGTGGGTTTGCCTTTCTCTTTGGGCTCCGAGACCCTGTCCTCCAGCCGGAGCCAGCCAGGAGCAATGGACCAGAGTCACAGCCCCTCTCCGGTTGCAGGACGCTCTGAGAACTGTAAAGTCACCTCAAATGCTCGTCGTTGTCATCACCATTCTCCTTCAAAACAGCCATGGAGCTGGATGTGTCTGGATTCAAATTCCAGCTCTACCGTGTGAGCACGACCTGTGTGCTGTGGGTAAGTCCCCGGGCTCCCGGGCCTCAGTCTCCTCCCCAGCACAATGGGGACGATAGTGAATCATAGGCAAGGCCCGGGTAGGGCCAGCCACACCACAGGGCTCAGCAAATGGGGCCGATTTCAGGGTAGCAGCTGCCTGGCCCCTGCTTGTCCTTCCAGCACAGGTGTGGTCCTTCAGTTTTAAGGAAAATTTTAAGAAGATTCACAATTGTGTTTTTTAAATAAATTTATTTATTTAGTTGTTTACGTTTGGCTGCACTGGGTCTCCGTTGCTGCATGCGGGCTTTCTCTAGTTGTGGAGAGTGGGGGTTACTCTTCGTTGCGGTGCGTGGGCTTCTCATTGCTGTGTCTTCTCTTGTTGTGGAGCACGGGCTCTAGGTGTGTGGGCTTTAGTAGTTGCGGCACGCAGGCTCAGTAGTTGTGGCTCATGGGCTTAGTTGCTCCACGGCATGTGGCTCTTCCCGGACCAGGGCTTGAACCCGTGTCCCCTGCATTGGCAGGAGGATTCTTAACCACTGCGCCACCAGGGAAGCCCTCACAATTGTTGAAATAAGAGAAATAACATGTAAGAGTTCAAAAACTAACAACAGTAACAATAACATACAGCTTTAATAAATGGTGTTGAGTCAATGGGATATCCATATGGATATAAGTGAGTTTCAACACCATTCCCCATATAAGGGAGCAGGACCCTATGGGGCCTTCCTAGGACAGAACCACCCCTGCAAAGTCCTCTGCCTGCCTCTTGTCTGTAGAAAAACTTTAGTCAAACAATACATTTAATCAGAAAAATGAAAAAACACAGAAGCAAAGGAAAATAGTCAAACAAGACAAAATAATAATAGTTTAGTCATTAAACAAAGTCAAGGACCTTTATTTCCTCCTCAAGGGCTTTAGATAATATTCTGAGCCGCATCCTTTGCGTTCTTTTATAGGCACCGAAACCCCCACCAGGTGGAAGGAGTTAACTACATGATGACCAGGCTGTAGCCATGACATAAGCTGCTCCATCTTACACAATTCAGGGAACTGGCCTCAAGGAAATGAGAACAAACCGACCTTGGAACTGAAAATTAACTGTATTTAAAATAATCAAGATGACCCTGATCAGACCACCAATGACAAATTTTAAGATGATTTTCAGAGCTAACTGTGCTGTTCCACATGTAGCCTCCTTACCCCCCTGCCTATGCACCCCAGAAATTCCCCTTTAAAAACTCTTGCCCCTCGGGACTTCCCTGGTGGCACAGTGGTTAAGACTCCGCACTCCCAATGCAGGGGGCCCAGGTTGGATCCCTGGTCAGGGAACTAGATCCCACATGAATGCCGCAACTAAGAGTTTGCATGCCACAACTAAGAAGCCCGCCTGCCGCAACTAAGACCCAGCACACCCAAATAAATAAAAATATTTAAAAAGCAAAACAAAACAAAAAAACTCTTGCCCCTTGATCAACAAAGGGGAGTTGGTTCTTTGGGACATGACTTCACCTTCTCCCCAGGATTCCAAGTGTCCTCAATAAAGCTATATTTCCTTTTACGCAACACTTGTCTCTAAGTATTGGATTCTTTCTTTCTTCTTTTTTTGGGGAGAGGCTGTGCCCCTGTGGCCTGTGGGATCTTAGTTCCCCGACCAGGGATCAAACACATGCCCCCTGCGCTGGAAGCTCAGATTCTTAACCACTGGACCACCAGGGAAGTCCCATCAGTATTGGATTCTTGAGCAACGAGCAGCCAAACCTGAATTTGGTGACACGCATACCGTACATACACATCAGCCCCCAGTGTATTGAGAATCAAGCAGTGAGAAAAGCGAACAAAGCTTCTAGAAGAAAACAAGGGAATATCTTTATTGGGTTATGCAAAGCCTTCTTAAAGAGGACACAAAAAGCGCTAACCATAAATGAAATGATTGATAAATTAGGCTACACTAAAATTAAGAATTTCTGTTCATTAAGAGAGAGAAAAAGGTAACAGACAGAGTGGGAAAAGATATTTGGAACAAAGAACTTCCCTGGTGGCACAGTGGTTAAGAATCCGCCTGCCAGTGCAGGGGACACAGGTTCGATCCCTGGTCCGGGAAGATCCCACATGCCGCGGAGCAACTAAGCCTGTGCGCCACAGCTACTGAGCCTGTGAGCCACAGCTACTGAGCCCGTGTGCCAAACTACTGAAGCTCACGCAACTAAAGCCAGTTCTCCGCAACAAGAGAAGCCACTGCAATGAGAAGCCCGCGCACCGCAACAAAGAGTAGCGCTACCCTGCTCGCTGCAACTAGAGAAAGCCCACGTGCAGCAACAAAGACCCAGCACAGCCAAAAATAAATTAATTAATTAAGATAAAAGATATTTGCAATATAAATTTATGACAAAGGTCTGTATCTAGAATATATAGGAAACTCCTGCAAATCAATATGATAAAGAAGATCAAAACAGGAGCGAATGACTTCACAGAAGAGGATCTGGAAAAGGTCAGTAACAAAAGCGTGGATGTGCAGATGTGTTAGTCATCAAGGAATGAGGTTAAAGGTGTGTTGCGATATCATAGCACTGTGCACCTGCCAGCAGGTTTCGAGTGAAAAGACAGACGCCACTCACTGCCGGCGAGACTGTGGAGGGGGAGGAACTGGGGCACCCACGCTGCTGGTGAGGGCGCCCATGGTTACAGCCTCTGTGGAAGACATTTTGGCAATATCTTCCGAAGACACACACCCTATGACCTGGCAGCTCCACCCCAGGTACATACGACAGAAAGTGCACAGATGTTCCCCCCAAATCTCATACCTGAACGTTCACAGCAGCTTCATTCATAATAACCCCAAACCAGAAACAACCCAGAAGTCTCAACAAGAGAACGGATACACACCCGTGGTGTATTCACAAAATGGAAAAGTAGCGCTGAAAATGAGCAAATCACAACAACTGCGTGGACAAAGCCACCAATACAATATTGAGTGAGAAAATGTAGACCCGCAAAAAGGAACAAAGCAAGCAGTGCTGACTGCGGTTTGAGAAGACCTCACGATGGGAGACAGTGACTGGGAAGGGGCCCAAGGAGACTTTCTGGTGCTGGTTTTATGGGGGCATCACTTGTGAAAATCCAGTCTGCTGTGTGTATCTTTGTAGTCATGGAATACTTAATTCGAGAACTTACTTTAAAAAAGAAACCGTAATAATTTAAAAAACCAACTCCAAATCCTGTCCCCAGGAGAAAGCTGACAGGTTGACAGTTTTTCCTAAATGCATTTTTCCCCAGATTTACAATGCATATCAAGCCTTAGATCATGTTGATTCCCGATTCTTCATTTCTACTAAACTGGGAAATTCGATAGGCCATCGGGGTTGACTGGAACCTGCAATGGTCAGTTTTATGTCAATGTGGCTGGGCTATAGCGCACAGCTATTCGATCAGACACTAATCCAGGACTTCCCTGGTGGTGCAGTGGTTAAGAATCTGCCTGCCAATGCAGGGGACACGGGTTCGAGCCCTGGTCCGGGAAGATCCCACATGCCGCGAAGCAACTAAGCCCTCGCGCCACAACTACTGAAGCCCGCGCGCCTAGAGCCCATGCTCCGCAACAAGAGAAGCCACCGCAATGAGAAGCCTCCACAGCTCAACGAAGAGTAGCCTCCGCTCGCCACAACCAGAGGAAGCCTGCATGCAACAACCAAGACCCAATGCAGCCAAAAATAAATAAATAAAATAAATTTATTAAAAAAAAAAAAAAGATGCTGTAGAAACCTTGGTCCTAACCACGGGTGCTCCCATGTGTATGTGCGATACACGTGCTAACACACTTGTGTTTGCTTTTTTCTTGTTAATCTGCCTTTAGTCAGTCTAATTCTACAGGGCCCCAGCCAGAGAACCTAGGAGGGTAGAAGGAAAAAGAATTTTTCCGCCCCTATACTTACTACACTGAAGCCAGGTTGGGCCTCTCTCAGCCTCCCCTCCAAAGCCTGAGGAACTCGGGGAGGGGGCAGGACAGAGGCCTGAACAGGGGCAGAAGGGGCACAGGGAGCCTGCTGGGTGCTGGATGATGGTCACTCGGGTGTGTGTTGAGAGCACACGGCGGGTGCTTCAGTGAAGGAAGGAGTGAGACCACTTTAGTGAGGCCGCCCTGCAGAGGGGGACCCCAGGCTGGCAACCCCCCATACCCGCATTTACCCATGTGACCTGAGCACATCCTGGGCACACTCCGTGCCTCTGTGCTTTCTCCGTGAAGAAAGGCAGGGAAGCCTTACCTACCTTCGGGGGCCTCACCCAAGGGCCCGAGCCACAGGCCTACTGTGTGCAGGGGGGCCCCACTAGGCGCCTCATGCACTTCCTGTGGTTCCTCCCATCGTTCCTCCCACCGCGAGGCCGTGGGCCCTGCTCTCCTCCCCATTTGGACGATGAAGCGGTGAAACTGTCATCGCCCCTCGTAGCCTGTTAACCTGAACAAGCTCTTAACCACCACCCGTGAGGGTTATTCTCAGCAGAGGCCGCCGCTGGGGAAAGGCCCGGAGGAGAGACAGAGCCTGGCTGCCCCTGGGTCCGCGGGGGGCCGACAGGGCGGCGACCTGAGGGGTCTGTGGACCGCTCTGAGGGAGCTGGCGGGGGGCGCGAGCTGGGGGGACAGCAGGGCCTCTGTGTGTAAGCGAGCAGCTGGAGGAGGGGCCCCCGGGGCTGCAGAGTCCCCCCGGCCGGGGACAGCTGGGGCCAGCTCGGGTGGAGGCCGTGGGGTTGGGCACACGTGGGAAGGAGGCTCTGCACTAGCTCTCCGCACGCGGAAGGTGGGAGCGGCGGCAGGGCGGCCAGAGCAGCGGGGCAGGGGCCTGGCAGGTGCCGCTCTCACCAAGGCCCCGGTGGTCCTTGGAGGACCAGGGGCGGGTGCGTTGGGGAGGCGAGGGGTCGCAGGGGCCGGTGTGAGGGAGGAGGGTTGACTCAAATGCCCGGCAGGGTTCACCTGAACTCCGGCGGAGCCCCACGTGCAGCCCGGGGCCGTCTGCGCCGCTGAAAGGGAGGCCAGGGCCCACACCTGTGGCGTGCGGTGCAGACGAGGGCGCAGTGACCCAGCCGACAGGACGGTCAGAGAGTGCAAGAGAGGAACTGGGCGCTCAGAAGACTGAGCTCATGTCTGGTGCAGGGCAGCAGGGTGGGGACGGGGGCAGGAAAAGGGTGACCCAGGCGTGGGGAGTCAGCACCAAATCCTCAGGGCAAAGCTGGGACACACAGCGGGCAGGGGGCCCCCATGACCCGGCGCCTTGGGCCCCGGAGAGGGACCAGCCCAGAGGGTGGCGGCCAGGGGAGGAGCCTGTGTGGTCAGAGATACCCCCGGTGTCTCCGTCTGTCTATCCATCTGTCCAGGCCGGGCCCACAGCTGGCGCTCCTGCCACGGCACTGTTGTTTTCAGCGAGACAAATGACCTGGGTGGGCAGAATGATAAGAACTACAAATAGAGGAAAATGGACCCGGAATGGAAGGGACGGGAGAAAGCACAGATGCCTTTGTAAATGGATCACATGACTCAGTGCAAACAAGGATGTCTGAGCCACGTAACCACAGAGAGCACAGCCGTCTTCGGGTCTGGGAGGAAGGTCAGTGACACCACATCCTGAGTACAGGAGCACCGCTGGGGGAGGGCTGGGGCCTCAGGGTCTGACCCTGGGAGGTCACGGTCACCCTGAGTCCCAGTGGCAGACCCAGACCCTGACGCCGGGCTTTCTGAATCCTCTTACGCCACTGCCGCCGCCCACCGCGTGTCCTGGGCGGTTGCCACCCGTCTGCCCACCTCAGCGACCTGCTTTTTATGGCAGTGGGCCCGCCGGGCTCTTGGGGGTGTGGGCAGGGAAAGCGTTATGAACCAAAACGAGTGGTGGTGAAAGAGATGGCTGGAAAGTGTGCCTAAAACAGGGATTGCGGCACAGGGTTAGTGGTGCCGGGTTAAGTCTGTCCAGGGTTCGAGCCCCAGCGTCCTGCCTGAGGCCCGGCCCAGCTCCTGCTGCAGCATCTCCTGTCACGCTAGCACATCACCCTCTGCGGGGCGGGGCTGGGAAGACGGAATCCCTTCCCTCAAAATGTGTTCCAGCCATGGTTCTAGGCACTGGCAGAACCCGTGAACCAGATGGACCGACAACCCTGTCCTCAGGGCGCTTGTGTTCTACCGGTGCTGGGAAGACACAAGCAATAAACAGGACGAGGGAGGGAACTGCGGGAAAAGGCGAAAGGAGAGCAGGACTTGGGGCATCAGAAGTGTCTGGGGGAGGGCTGCAATTTCTAGAAGGGAGATCGGGGTTACTGAGAAGGAAGAAGACCTGAGGGTGGGGCCTTAGGTGGGAGGAGGGGCATGCTGGCCAGCACCCAGGAGGCCGGCCCAGGTCCGAGAGGGGGCCCGGCACAGTGGAGGTCTGGGGGAGGCGCTGACAGCTGGAAGGGGCCAGCGAGGAGACCCCGGGTTCCCTAGGTGGCGTGGCACGACTTGGGGGAGAGGCACATTGGAGCCAGGTGTTCAGGCTGAGTGTCCAGAGGTGTCCTGAAGCCTCAAACTGCCTGTGAGCAAGTGGGAGGGGGGAGTCTGGCCGGAGTCCTGGCGTCCGTCTGAGGCCTTCGGGTAGGCTCTGCTCGGGCCCCCAGCACCACCCAGGCCCCCCAGGCTCCCCACCCCCTTGGGAGCCCCATGGTCTCACTGTTGTGCTCAAGCTCACTGGGAAAGCCCCCTCCAGGCAGCACCTACATCTCCATTCACATCCATTTACCCACATTCCCAGCAGCTCTTTAAGGTGATCAGAAAATGCTGCATTTTCACAGAGAGCTTGTTCTGGTAAAACATCTCCTTCCCCTTCCCCTTTCTCTCCCTTTGTTTTTCCCAATTTCACAGAAATTCCTGGCCCTCACTGGCTTTGCTCTCAAGAGCAAAAGCATAATAAATAGCTTTCTCGAAGCGCCACTGCTTAACCCTGCAGCCCAGTCTCGGCCAGTTTCCTTCAGGTCCCTGGACTGTCATATCACCATTTACTTTTTTAAAAAATTAATTAATTAATGAATTTTTGGCTGCATTGGGTCTTCGTTGCTGCGCGCGGGCTTTCTCTAGTTGTGGTGAGCGGGGCGACTCTTCGTTGCGGTGCGCGGGCTTCTCATTGCGGTGGCCTCTCTTGTTGTGGAGCATGGGCTCCAGGCAGCCGGGCTTCAGTAGTTGTGGTATGTGGGCTCAGTAGTTGTGGCACGCAGGCTCTAGAGCACAGGCTCAGTAGTTGTGGCGCACAGGCTTAGTTGCTCCGCGGCGTGTGGCATCTTCCTGGACCAGGGCTCGAACCCGTGTCCCCTGGATTGGCAGGCGGATTCTTAACCGCTGCGCCACCAGGGAAGCCCACCGTTTTCTTTTTTAATCAATAGATCCCATATGTGATTTGTTAGAGCAATTATTAACTAACATCTTTAGTATTTGAAGCACTCATGCAAATTGATTACGAAACAAAACACCACGGGGCGGGTAGTGCTGTGAGGTGGGGCGAGCCCACCCAGATGGGGCTCCTGCCAGCCCCGGCCCTGCGGTCCAGAGGCCCTTCGCATGAAGAAGTTCAATAATGGAGAAAAGCAAGGCCACATTCAGAGTCGGGGGGAGGACCTTTCACTGAGTCTCACTCGCTCCCTCCGTAAAATGGGAACATAACCTGCTCGGAGGTTTTCCTGCAGGTGGACTGAGCCCAGGCCCCAGCCTGGAGCAGGGCTAACTCAGTGTGGGAGCGTCTCATGGACACTGTTATGGACGGAATTGTGTCCCCCTAAAGTTCAACATGACTGCATTTGGAGACGGGGCCTTTAAGGAGATAATTAAGTTTAAAGGGGCCCAGATCCCACAGGACTGTGCCCTTATAGTAAGGGGAAGAGAGAACAGAGGGACCTCTGGCCCTCTCCGAGGAAAGGCCGGATGAGACACAGAAGAGAGGGCAGCTGTCTGCAAGCCCGGGAAAGAGCCCCTTCCAAAGCCACCCTGAGCCTGCACTTCTCGCCTCCAGGACTGTGAGAAAGTACATTCCACCGTTGAGGCTGCCTGGGCTGTGGCACCTTGTTAGAGCAGCGTTTTGGGCTTGAAAGATGCCACTCTGCGAGGGAGTGGCGAGGGAGCTGTGCCCCAGAGGCCAGCGGAGGTGACCTCACTTCCAACGAGGGCTCCCGCCCTGCTCCGGCGCTACGGACAACATCTCAGTTCAGGACAGCTGCACCTCAGGCCTCACACACACTAAAAACAGATCCATCCGGAATTACGCACTAATCAAGTGCATACCAATGTTATACCACGAGCCCCGATTTATGGTTCATGAGGAAAGCTTTCGTTAAAAAAAAAAGTAGGCAACACGGTCTGCCGCAGCTGTTTATTATATTTAGAAGGCTACAAATTTGAGCTTTTAAGAAAAATTCACAAAATATTCCGTTGAAACCACGTTTCCGGTTCATCAAATTTCAAATGTATTTTAATGTGCTGGACAATATATTCTAATGCTGTCTAAAACACAGCCAAATTATTTTTCTTTTATTCATTTGTACACATTCTGTAATTTTTTGAAAACCAAGATTAAGATAAAAAATGTTAAGAAAACTACCCAATTACAATGACTATTTCCCCATGTACTGGAATATTTTCTGTGGGTGTGTCTTCTTACCTTATTCATTTTTACTTCTGTACACTATATCTATTTATAAATGCACTTAGGGAGTTCTCATCTTACATTTCTCATAAATTCAAACAGCAACGCCTTGTCAAAAGATTAATTTGCTTGGCAGTGCAGAAGCTTAGGCTGTTACAAGCACTCACTGAAAATTATTTTTAAATTTATCCATCATCCAAAATAAACAATTTCAAAGGGACAGACGTCTTTAAACATGATTTTGAAATCACCTTAATATGTGGAAATATAAACGAAGCAATCTCAAATTAGACACCAGCCATTTTGGGTCTTTTGTTTTTATTCTTTGCTCCCTTTTTAATGAAATATATGTCGTGAATTTTGTTTCTCCAGGCCCTCCTCGTATCAGCTGATGCTGGTAACCCTTAGCCCATGAGCCTCACAGCACTGAGACCCCCCCCGCCCCCAAGGAGAGGTGGAGGAGCCCTTGTTTCCAGACCCCCAGCTGTTGGAACCAAAGAGGCCAAGGAAATTAAGCAGGGGTGTGCACGGATATGCCAGAAGGAAGGTGTGTGCAGGAAGTCACGCAAAACAGAAATCGCGGGGAAGCTTCTACTACATCAAAAATAACAATTTCTCAAAAGAAATATTAAAAATCAGTAATGTATGTATACCCTGTGAAAAAGTAGCAAAACAATCCACAAAACTGGCTGGTCTTCACTGCAGTCTGTGACGTGGTCACTGGTTCATTTAAAGAGGAATTTCTCCAGGAAATACATATCGCAACGTCAGTATTAAGAACCATAGCGATCCTACAGAAAGAACCAACACGAAAGTTTACGACTATCAGCGTCCCCAAAACGGGTGCCGCAGCGACGGGAACCCGCACCCAAGGAAGTGGGAACTGGGAGCTCCTGGCGCCTGCGCTGCGGCCCCTGGGCTGTGGGAAGGACGGTGAGGGGTGCAGGGCCCCATGGTGAGCCCTCCAGGGGGCAGGTGTGATGGGGGGACAGAGGAACCCTGAAATTCTGGTTCAGCGGAGGGATCTTGCAGGAGCACCTTAACCTCTCTGTGCCTGTTTTTCAATCCATAAACTGGGGATGATCACCTATAAAAAACAGGGATGTCACCTCCACGGAAGGTCTGGTGTGGGCTCGGCTGACCTAAGGGACGTGAAAGAGCTCTGCGAATTCTAACCAAAGGTTGTGTCACCCACAGCTGGAGCCCCAGGGCCGAGGAGCTCTCCACAGTGGGGGCACCTCCCCAACCCGGGAGCCCCCTTTAGAGGCAGCAGAGTCCACGTCGATTAGGTCCTACTCCCTACAGCCATGTTTCACGTTATCAGTAGCGTCCTAAAATAACGTGAGGTAAGCAAGAAGGTTCACAAAGTCGCCTTCGTATAACCAGAGCCGGCCTTAAAGCATTACACATGAGCACGTTCCACTCCTGCCTCATTTAAAAGACTGAAATACAATCTAAATACCCAACTCGGGGAATATTTAAATAAATTACACCTATTTTCACTCAACAGAATGTGGTTTCTGAAGACTTTTTAACTACACGGAAGTGCTCATAACAAAACATCATGAAGGAAAAAGAGGGTGTAAAACCACAGACACGATATAATCCTTTACAAATTTTAAACAGGTATATGCACAGAAGCCTAGAATCAACATAGAATAAACCAAATATTAACGGAAGTCTGCCCTGGGAGGTGGGGTTCTGGGTAATTTTCTTCTTAATATTTCTGTTTCAAAAGAGGAAAAAAGTAGGTCATGATCATGACAATTCCTGTAACAATTCCTCTAGAGTCGTAACTTAGAAAATTTAAACAAATATGAAATTATAATTTCTGGTTTTCATGATGTCCTGGGTTACACTGTAGCAAAAATATAAATCAGTAATATAAAATCTGATTTTCCAGCAATTGAAGAGTGGTCCGAATCTCATTTTCAAAACTATGAACCCACCATCAAACTCAGTTAATGTCATCCCCGTTTCACTAACCTGAATCGAAGTCATGACTCCGTTAGCGAAGACGGAGAGCTTTCCAGCAACGGACCTCACTCCCTGCTTAAACTGGGCCATGTCGGGGGCCGTGGGCAGCATGCCCGTGAGGCTGTAGTTTCCTGCACACAGAGCAGACAGACGCTGGCTCGTCACTACCGCAGGGACGGGCGCAGCCAGTGCCCAGGGACCCGATGGCTTCGGAGAACTCGGCTCCCCTCCCCTCCAGCTGCCCATAAGCAGCAGCTGTGGTTAAGGGAAAAGGAGCCTGCGGTGGGTTTCAGCGCCAGCCCTACCATGAAGCAGCTGCAAGACCCCACGGTGAGAGAAGATGCAGCACTAGGTCTTAGGACCACCACGGGTTCAAATACTGGCACTGCCACTTCCAAGCTGTGTGCCTTTGGAGAGTTTCCTTACCCTCTCTGGGCCCGTTTCCTCCAGGCACTTAACACAAGACCTGACAGAGAAGTACTCAGTAAATGGCAGATGGGCGGACATCTGTGGGTTTTTCGGACTCAGCATCTCTTCCCCCTTTTGCTAAAAGCCCTCCTCCCTTCCTCTGCAGGAGGTCTCTCCCCCAGCCCCCTAAACCATGCATGGGCACGTGACCCAGACCTAGCCAATCAGAGCCTTCCTGGATTCCCGCATTCTCAAGGGAGGGGAGCCGTTTGCTTGCTCTGGGGTTACTGGTGGGGGCGAGGCGACGCTGTAGCTGTCTGTGACTAGGGCTGTCCCCCTCCCACTCCCTCCTCAAGGAGGGAAGGAGGAAGCCTCTGGCAGTGCGGGAGGAGGCTCACCCCAGGAGGAAAGGCAGAGGGGTGGGTGGGGCTGTCTGCCGACTCAGCAGGGCCAAGCGCAGTGCCAGCGCTCCCAGGTAGGGGCCGACCCCTCCCCCTCACCGAGGCCGCTGGCGGCTGGGTTTCTGCTGCTTTAGTCTGGGTGGTCCCAACACAGACAGCAGCATACTGCACACAGGTGAAACGCATCAGAGTGGTCACACATAAAGGGGTCCCTAGAGCTGACAGATGGGCTTCTGTGGCGCACTTCTGTCGCACAGCTGTGAAAAGGTGCCCGAGGGGCTCAGAGACTTTGTGAGAGAACGCCAACCCTGCAGAGCCTCCAGGGAGCCAGCCCAGCTGCCCCTGGGCTCTGCAGGTCACTCCACACCCGCCTGCCCCTTAAGCAGCAGCAGAAGCCAGGTCCCTTTCCAAGAACCAAATAGGAGGCACGCATTTATCCTCCAGCACGGACGCCACCCCGGAGAGACAGTGTGTCTTCCCACGGCGCCATCCCGTGCCCAGCACTCGGGGAGGGGCCACAGGTGCGGCTGCTTCTCCTCTCTGCCCCTGGGTGACATTTTAGAGTCTTGTAGCCCTTTGCCAATGACAGAGCGACAGCCTAGCCCAGCCCAGTGACGGGACTGGGGTTCAAAGCCCAGCACGGTGGTGCTACCAGCCGGTAAGATGCATCTGAGAGGAAATGAAGAGCTAGTGTGACATCCTGGGCGCAAAGGGCCAGTCACAGCTGCTCCATGGCGTGGCGAGGTCCGGAGTGGCGAGGGGGCTGTGCCCCAGAGGTCAGCGGACGTGACCTCAGCAGAAACGCCTCCACTTACAAGCTTCCAACTCGAGAAACGTTGAGAAAGAAGAGAGCACAGCTGAGGCAGGAGGTTTAACGTGGAAGCAAAGCGCTGTGGTGGCTGCTCCACTCGGGTGCACAGCCAGCCCTTCTTTTCGCTCAGGTTGACAAGACTCCGGTTTGTGTAACTGAACCTGGTTGGCGACAGCACCGTATGACAAATATGTTCAGCAAATCACCAAACAAAACCGCCCGACGGCCGACTGAAGTCAGTGCTTTGAAGGCCGACAGGCCCAAAGAGGCCAGGCTCCTGGACCCCGGGCCAGAGCCAGGAGGAAAGGAGTGGCCGAGGCGCCTCCAGGGAGCCTCGAGACCCAGGGACAACAGCAAACGCGCCAGGAGCCCCTACGACCCTGGGCAGTGCGCACCGCGCCCGGACAGAGGTGTCCGTCCGCAGTGCCCTGGGCTTCCCGGGTGGCCCCGTTCAGACTCAAATGATCAGAACCAGGTTTTGGAGAGAAATACACCAGAGGGGCAAGCTGGGTTTCCAGCTTCTTCTGTTCCGACACTGCTCTCAACAAAGAACAAAGCCACCTCTGCTCTGTCATCTGGTTCCCTCTGAGCCTGAGTGGCTCCCTCTGAGGCAGTGCCCAGCGATGGCCATCCCCCGTCCCCCAACTGACCCTGCTCTGGAGTGACGGCAGGGACGGGCACTGTGCCAGCTGTGGATGCTTACATGTGCTCCTCATCTACTCCCTCCCAGACCGTGGAAGGGAGCGGCCTTGGAGCAAAGCCAGGGTTAAAGCACGCCCCCAGGAAGTACCAGGAGGCATTTCTAATTTGGTGAAATCTTCCCCTTAACCCTGAAGAAATTATAAAGGTGATCTACCCAGTGGCACTGATATTTCACGGATGGGGAAACATTTAAGATAAGGAACACTTAAGGATTTAAGGATACTCTCTTACAACCAGCTTTTGCTCTTTGCTGAAATGCACTCTAAATAAAAAGTAAATATTTAATGATCAGTGTTCAATGCGCTTGCATTTAGAGCAGTTATTAAAGGCACCTGATGAGAGATGCAGACTGAGGGTAATCGTGGTCTGA
>NW_020172451.1:6311838-6325257 GCF_003031525.2 Neophocaena asiaeorientalis asiaeorientalis | reverse complement strand
CAAGCAGGACCACTGGCTGCCGGGGAGGGGCTGAGGGTCCCTGGGCAGCCTCGCACCCCAGGATGGTCCTATCAGGGCTGCGAGTCCCCAGGACAGGAGCTTGTCTGGGACCCACAGAGGGCCAAAAAAAAATCAATGGACCTTTGTTCTATGAAAGGGGACAGGAAGGTAAACGTCATCGCTGGCTGCAGCCTTCCTTCAACAATTGGAAATGCTGCTCATTTGATCTCTGAAAGGTTGGGGTTTTGCAGGCAGACTCTCAACCATTGCGCCACCAGGGAAGCCCTGAAAGGTTTTTTTAAACAAACAATAATGTTTCAGAGTGAAACTTCCAGTAACTTGAATTACAAAAACAAAAACGGCCAGGGGTGAGTTTCAACCTGTTAGGTTCTCTGGACTGCCCTGCCCCTGTGCCAGGGCACCCATGAGGTAGCCCAGCACTGACCCACAGGGGGCAGAGGCGGGACCCTGGGAGGCCTCCACAGGAGCCGAGCACCCCTCTGCCAGGGGCGGCCGCACAAGGAAGTGCCCTGACAAGAGGTCAGGACACCGAAAGTTCGCATATGAGAACACAAGTCCGTGAGCCACACCTGCCCCAACCCAGGCCCAGTGCAGGAAACGGCCAGTCAGAAAGCAGCTCCTCCTGCTGGAGGCCAGAGGGCGGCCTAGGACGCTCCCTGCCCAGGGGCCGCGCACCGGGCCTGTGTCCCGCAGGTCTCTGGTCCACCCACCTGGCTAGAACCCTCCCTCTCACTGCAGCACAGCAGCCTGGCAGCGCCCGCTTCACCCCGGGGGCCACGGTGGCTCTTGAAACGCCCCCAAACCCCAACGGAAGGCCCCAGGCATTCGGGTCTCCCACATGACCTTCTCTGTTGGGGCTGTTTCTCTCTGGACTCAGAAAACAGTTGTTCTCTGTGGCTGCAGGGCCCAGCGGCCGCCCGCGTGGGGTCCCTCCGTGCCCACGCCCAGCTCCTCCAGGACTGGAGACGAGGGGTGCAGGTGGTCCTGGGCCTTGAAGGCCTTGGAGATCCCCCCCCGCTTGGGTGCTCCTGCTGACGAGTGGGCTCCTGAAATGACCTCAGAGGACCCTGCTCCTTGAATGTCGGCCGTGACATAAGGGGGACACGTGGCCCTCCCCTTACCCCCGAGGCCTGACTTGGGGCTGAATGGGACTGGAACACGGCTTTCCTACGGCTCAGGGTCAGCGGGACAAGCAGAGAGGCGCTTGGTTCTGGACGCCCGTGACGGGCCTGTGTGCTGAGGCTTACTCCCTGGGGGGGCCCAGACATCTCCTCATCGGGGTCTGGACCCTCCTCTCCACCTGCCTGGCTCCAAAGCCCCATTCTGTCTCCCCTGGGAGGCAGAGGCTGGTGGACTCACCTGTTCTATCTGCTCTGACTACCCCTGGGGTCTGGGAGGGGCCTGGGAGGGCCTGCCATGTGCCAGACCCCGAGGTGACACTTTACATAAAGGACCTCATTTCAGCCTCAGTACAAAGTGGTGAGGTAGGTATGGATATTACCCACCCATTTTACAGAGGAGGAGACCGAGGCTAAAGGTGACCTGAAATCCCCCAAGTCTCACAGTTAGGGAGTGGGTCCCATCACACGGGAGCCCAGGGCTGTCCCCTCCAAGGCTGTGACACCACACGAGCCAGACACCAGGTTCACACCATGCTAGGCACCCCACCGCCCGTGACGATGGTTCAGGGAGACGACATGCCGGGTAACTTTGGGGACGTCGCTTAAATTCCATGACTTGGTCTCTTCACATGCAAAGCCTGGAATAATAACTTCTGCTCTGCCTGACTTACAGAGGCCATAGGAGCATCAAATAATGGCCGCTAACGATCCTGGTAAAGTAAAAAGTCCTAGCCAGAGAAAACCTACTCATGCCTCGTTACCCGCCTGCCCCTTCCCCACATTACCTGCCGTCTGCTTCCTCTGCTCATCAAACAGGTCAGCAGAACTGATGGAGGAACTTGCCGAAAGCCTCTCCAGCCGAGCCCTGGTTTCATACTAGACAAGACCAGGAGAAAAGAAACATTAGGCTCCAAAAACCATGAGCAATTTTGCAGAAAGAATCATCGAGGAGCGATCACGGCTGGGCTGGGGGCCGGCATGATGCTCGCGTCCTGCGGGTCACAAGCAGACAGATGAACGCACAACGCCACGGCCAACAACGGTCAGTGGAGGGGAACCCAGGGACAGTGACAGTGACAGCTCTGTCATGTGCTGCTCTCACCCAGCTGCCAGGAAAGGCCGCTCCAAGAAGCTCTCTCCCAATAGCCTTATGTGATTTCCTAACTGAACTTGGATGTTGTCAACTTTAAAACAAGGCAGATTTTAGTGGGTGGAGAATAGCCAAGTGGCAACTCTAAATACACTCAAAATGCTAGTGGAGGGTGGCGCAGTGGTTGGGAGTCTGCCTGCCGATGCAGGGGACGCGGGTTCGTGTCCCGGTCCGGGAGGATCCCACGTGCCGCGGAGTGGCTGGGCCCGTGAGCCATGGCTGCTGGGCCTGCGCTTCCGGAGCCTGTGCTCCGCAGCGGGAGAGGCCACAACAGTGAGAGGCCCGCGTACCCAAAAAAAAAAAAAAAAAAAAGCTAGTGGAATTTCTACTGCTACAAAATAAAATCGGTACTTTAGGAAATAATTATTCTCTGTATCGTGCAGGAAGCCTAGTAATAACACGTATCTCTAAGAGTTTGCGTAAGCACGTTACCGCTTCACAATGAAAAGGAAACCTTTAAGCTCCCCATTTCCATTTGAGTCTTACTGCTTAGCCAGACTCCACTAAGATAAGCTCATTAACATTTCTGAGAAAAGAGGCAATAATCTCTTTTCTGAAAATAAATATACCTACCCTCGAGAATCTATCTGTATACTTCATTTAACTATGGTTAAAAAATTGCTAAGTAAATTACAGGTGTATCAAAAATCTCCTGAAATTTACTCAAAAGGTATCGAATGGATGGCTATTCAAAACACTGAGAAAGGAATGAGAGAAAGATGAGACACTGTCCCTGCCTTCCAATCACTCCTCTAGCTGGAGCAGCAAAGTGGGGCGATTAGTCAGAAAGACCTGGGTTCGAGTCCTGCTCCAGCACTCTGGGGACAGGGGTCCCTTGCAGCCTGACTCCATCTCACTCAGCATCCAGCACCTCCTCCCACACCTCCCGTGGCCCTGCTGGCTTCCTGCTCTGTGGGGACCACACAGAAACTCCCTGGGCACTTACATCAGCTTTGGCTTGTCTTCCAAAGTACATATCTGAGGAAATGGCTTTGACGTTGCCAAACTTCTTCTGGGCCTCATCTGTATTTTCAACTGGCTCATAGTCTGGCTTGCGGCGAGCTGTAGGTCTACAGTTAGCAACAGCCAAAACGTCAGTAAGGAATGACATCAGTAAGATGATGGAATAGGAGTTTTCTCCCATTACCCCTTAGAGAACACTGGTTTTGACAATCACCCACAGATGAGAATGCCTTTGTGGGAGTCCAGGAGTCCGGCAGAGAGGGTCCAGCACACTGCTGGAGCAAAAAATCCAAGACTGGATGCACTGAAGAGGGTAAGAGGAATAGTCTCACTGCGCCCATGTCACCCCTCCTCCAAGGCGGCACAGCTCAGTGCCAAGAGAGATCCACGGGGCCTGCAATTCCTCCCATGGGGGAAGGCGAGAGGGTGGTGAGCAGGTGCCTGGTCTCCCCAGCTGTGTGGGACATTGCCAAGGGTGCCTCTTTCTTTCTCATCCCACCCAGGATACTGAGGTGACCGACACAGCTTAGGGGCTGGGGGAGGCTGGAAGCAGAGCAGCCAGGGCTCAGAACTCATCAAAGCTGTGTGGATTCCACTAACCACTTCCCGAACTCCATGAGGAGGCCTGCTCACAAACCACTGGATACACTTTGCCTGGGGAGCCCCCAGCTGGCCCTCCAACACTCTGCACGCCTCACCCATGCACCTTTGGCCCCACAGCTGGCTCCCTGCACATGCCCCTGCGGATGGTGAGGGCAAGCCTTTGCAGACAGAAAGTGAGCGTGTGCAAAAGTCAGCCCAACTCTGGGACTCGCGGAGGGCACAGCAACCTGAGCATTTCAGGGCACCGCCCTGGCGAGAGCAAGCAGGAGGTTCTCAGCACCTGGCCCTGCTCTGTGGGACTGAGAAAAGACACACCATCCTGAGATGTCACCCCCCCAAGAGGAGTAAGAAGTGTGGAGTGAGTGCATCCATAGGAAAGGTCTGAGTAAGCCTCCGCATCTCTAGCAGGGCTGACTACTGAAGGCATTTCTCACCCAAAGCCAGGCACTGAAGACTGGAGGAGGTGATTGCTCCTTCAAGTGCAAAGACAGCAACACAAGGCTCTAAGGAACATGAAAAACCAAGGAAACGTGATACCACCAAGGGAAACAATAATTTTCCAGTAACTGATCCCAAAGAACTGCCTGACAAAGAATTCAGAATAATTGTTTTAAGGAAGCTCATCAACCTACAAGAACACAGACAACTCAATAAAATCAGGGAAATAATACACAGATAAAATGAGAAGTTCAGCATAGAGACAGAAATCATAACTGCGTCCCATCGCTCGCATTACCGTCTGAGCTCCGCCTCCTGTCAGATCAGCGGCGGCATTAGATTCTCATAGGAGCATGAACCTAGTAGGTTCGAACCAGAACTGCACGTGCGAGGGATCTAGGTTGTGCGTTCCTTATGAGAATCTAATTCCTGATGATCTGAGGTAGAGCTGAGGCGGTGATGCTAGCGCTGGGGAGCGGCTGCAAACGCACATCATCATTAGCAGGGAGGTCTGACTGCACAGAAACCGTAATAAGTCAATTGCTTGCAGACTCATATCAAAACCCTGTCAGTGGGGACTTCCCTGGTGGCAACAGTGGTTGAGGGTCCGCCTGCCAGTGCAGGGGACACTGGTTTGAGCCCTGGTCTGGGAGGATCCCGTGTGCCGTGGAGCATCTGGGCCCGTGCGCCACAACTGCTGAGCCTGCACTCTGGAGCCCACGGGTCACAGCTACTGAGGCCCACGTACCTGGAGCCCATACTCTGCAACAAGAGAGGCCGCTGCGCTGAAAGGCCCGCACACTGCAGTGAAGAGTGGCCCTGCTCGCCACAACTGGAAGAGGGCTGGCGCGTGGCAGTGAAGACCAAACGCAGCCAAAAATAAAAAATAAGTAAATAGGTAAAATAAATAAATTTGAAAAACAAAACAAAACCTATCAGTGAGTGGCAAGTGGAAACAAGCTCAGGGCTCCCATTGATTCTGCATTATGGTGAGTTGTATCATGATTTCATTATATATTATAATGTAATAATAATAGAAATAAAGTACACAATAAATGTAATGTGCTTGAATCATCCTGAAACCACCCCCCACCCCGAATCCCGGGCCGTGGAAAAACTGTCTTCCATGAAACTGGTCCCTGGAACCAAAAAGGTTGCAGACCACTGAAGCAGAAGAAAGAATCTGTGAACTCGAAGACAACTCAGTTGAAATTATCCAGTCAGAAGAGAACAAAGAAAAAAGAAAAAGAGCAAAGAAGCCTATGTGAATTATGGGACACCATCAAGAACACAATTCATGCATTGTGGGAGTCCCAGGAGGAGAAGAGAGGAAGAAAGGGGCAGAAAGCTTATTTAAAGAAATAATCTCTAAAAACTTCCCAAATCCGGAGAGAGATGCGGACATCCAGATACATGGAGCTCATAGGTCCCCAAACAGATTCAACCCAAAGAAATCTTCACCAAGAAATATATAATAAAACTGTCAAAAATCAAAGACAAAGAGAGAATTTTGATAGCAGCAAGAGAAAGAAACTCATTCTATAAAATGGAAGCCCTGCAAGGCTATAAGCAGATTTCTCTGCAGAAATCCTGAAGGCCAGAATATAGTGGGATGATATATTCAAAGTGCTGGAAAGACAAACACAAACACAACTGCCAGCCACCAGACTTGTCCTACAAGAAATGCTAGAAGGAGCTCTTCAAGCTAAAATGAAAGGATGCTAATCAGTAACATGAAAACATAGGAAAGTATAAAACTCACTGGTGAAGGTAAGCATATAGCCAAACGCAGAACACTCTAATACCGTAATAGTGGTGTATAAATCACTTAACTCTAGTATAAAGGTTAAAAGACAAAAGTGGTAAAAATAACGACAGCTACAGTAATTTATTAGTGGATACACAATATAAAAAGAGGTAAATTATGATATGAGAAACATAAAATGTAGGGAAGGAGAGTAAAAGAGTAGAGGTTTTGTATGCAATCTAAGTTAAACTGTTATTAGCTTAAAATAGACTGCTATAACTGTAAGATGTTTTATGTAAGCCTCATGGTAATCACAAAGCAAAAACCTATAGTAGAAACACAAAAGAAAAAGAGAAAGGAATCAAAACATAGCACTATGGAAAATCATCAAATCACAAAGGAAGACAGCAAGAGAGGAAGCAACAAATAGAAGAGCTACAGAAACAGCCAAGAAACAGTTAGTGAGATATGGCAATAGTACATCCTTAACTATCAACAATTTTTTTTTTTTTTTTTTTTGGTACGCGGGCCCCTCACTGTTGTGGCCTCTCCCGTTGTAGAGCACAGGCTCCGGACGCGCAGGCTCAGGGGCCATGGCTCACGGGCCCAGCCGCTCCGCGGCATGTGGGATCTTCCTGGACCGGGGCACAAACCTGTGTCCCCTGCATCGGCAGGCGGACTCTCAACCACTGCGCCACCAGGGAAGCCCTCAACAATTATTTTAAATGCAAACAAATTAAATTCTCCAATCAAAAGACACAGAGTGTCTGAATGGATTAAAAAAAAACAAAAACAAAAACAAGATACAACTATATACTGCCTGTAGGAGACTCACTTCAGCTTTAGGGACACACATCTCTGAAAGTAAAGAGATGGAAAAAGCTATTCCACGTAAATGGAAACCAAAAGAGAGCAGGGAGAGCCATACTCATATCAGACAAAACCGACTAAGTCACAAACTGTAACGAGAGACAAAGGTCTTTATAGAATGATTAAAGGGTCAATTCATCAAGAGGATATAACAACTGCAAATATTTAGGCACCCAACACAGAAACATCTAAATATAATAAGCAAATATTAACAGATCTGAAGGGAGAAATAGACAGTACTGCAATAATAAGAGAGGACTTTAATATCCCACTTTCAACGATGGACAGATCATCTAGACAGAAAATCAATAAGGAAAACTGGACTTGAACCAAATGGAACAAAAGACGTATTCAGGACATTCCATCCTATAGCAGCAGGACACACATTCTCAAGCACACACAGAACACTCTCCAGTATGAATCACAGGCTAAGTCACGAACAAATCTGAATGATATTTAGGTCTTAACAAATTTAAGAAGGTTGAAATCACATTAAGTGTCTTTTCCAACCACACGAGTATGAAAGTAGAAATCAATAACGGGAGGAAAAGTGAAAACTCCACAAATAGGTGGAAATTAAACAGCACACTCCTGAGCAACCAACGGGTCCAAGAAGAAACCAAAAGGGGGATTAAAGGACACCTTAGAACACAATCTTCAACAAAGGAGCCAAGAACATACCAGGGAGAAAAGACAGTCTCTTCAGCAAGTGGTGCTGGGAAAGCTGGATGCTGTAAATCAATGGAGTAGAACATTCCCTCACACCACACACAAAAATAAACTCAAAATGGCTTAAAGATTTCAATATAAGACATGACACCGAAAAACTCCTAGAAGAGAACATAGGCAAAACATTCTCTGACATAAATTGTACCAATGCTTTCTTAGGTCAGTCTCCCAAGGCAAAAGAAATAAAAGTGAAAGTAAACAAATGGGACCTAATCAAACTTATAAGCTTTTGCACAGTAAAGGAAACTATAAACAAAATGAAAAGACAACCTACAGAATGGGAGAAAATATTTACAAGTGATGCGACCAACAAGGGCTTAATTTCCAAAATATACAAAACAGCTCCTACAGCTCGGTATCAAAAAAACCCACAAACAACCCAATCAAAAAATGAGCAGAAATAGACATTTCTCCAAAGAAGACATACAGATGGCCAACAGGCACATCAACAGATGCTCAACATCACTAATTACTAGAGAAATGCAAATCAAAACTATAATGAGGTATCACCTCACACTGGTCAGAATGGCCATCACCCAAAAGTCTACAAATAACAACTGCTGGAGCGGGTGTGGAGAAAAATGAACCCTTCTTCACTGTTGATGGGAATGTAAGTTGGTACAGCCACTATGGAGAACAGTATGGAGGTTCCTTAAAAAACTAAAAATAGAGCTACCACATGATCCAGCAATCCTACTCCTGGGCATATATGCAGAAAAGGCAAAAACTCTAATTCGAAAAGATACATGCACCCCAGTGTTCATAGCAGCACTATTTACAATAGCCAAGACATGGAAGCAACCTAAATGTCCATCGACAGATGAACGGATAAAGAAGATGTGGTATATGTATGCAATGGAATACCACTCAGCCATAAAAAGGATGAAATAATGCCATCTGCAGCAACATGGACGGACCTGGAGAGTATCGTACTAAGTGAAGAGAGTCAGACAGAGGAAGCCAAATATTATATGATATCACTTACACGTGGAATCTAAAAAAGATGATACAAATGAACTTATTTACAAAACAAACAGACTCACACACAAAGAAAACAAATTTAAGGTTACTAAAGGGGAAAGCTGGGGGAAGGGATAAATTAGGAGTTTGGGATTAACAGATACCACTACTACATATCAATGTAAAATAGAGGGCTTCCCTGGTGGCACAGTGGTTAAGAACCCGCCTGCCAATGCAGGGGATACGGGTTTGAGCCCTGGTCCAGGAAGATCCCACATGCCGGGAAGCAACTAAGCCCGTGCGTCACAACTACTGAGCCTGCGCTCTAGAGCCCATGAGCCACAACTACTGAGCCCACGTGCCACAACTACTGAAGCCCGCGCACCTAGAGCCCATGCTCTGCAACAAGAGAAACCACCGCAGTGAGAAGCCCACACACCGTAACGAAGAGTAGCCCCTGCTCACCGCAACTAGAGAAAGCCCACACACAGCAATGAAGACCCAATGCAGCCAAAAATAAATAAAAAATAAATTAAAAAAAAAAAAATCCCACCAATTTTCTAAAAAATAAAATAAAATAGATAAACATGGTCCTACTATATAGCGCAGCGAACTACACTCAATACCTTATAATAACTTATAATGGAAAAGCGTATGAAAAAGACTCTCTCTCTATATATATTCTTACATACTCAGTTGCATCTATCTATCTATCTATCTGAATCACTTTGCTGTACACCAGAAACGAACACAATATTGTAAATCAACTTTACTTCAATTTAAAAAAAAAAGGATATCTTAAAACAAATAAAAATGGAAAAGCAGTACTAAGAGGGAAGTTTAAGGACAACAGGTATATGAAAAGGTGTTCAACATCAGTGATCATCAGGGAAATGGAAATCAAAACCACAGTGAGATATACCCCCTCACACCTGTTAGGATGGCTATTGTCAAGAAGACATGAGATAAGCGTTGGTGAGGACTGGAGAAGAGGGAACCTTTGTATACCACTGGTGGGAATGGAAATTAGTATAGTCACATGGAAAGCAGTGTGGGAGTTCATAAAAAAATTAAAAATAGAACTACCATATGATCCCACTTCTGGGTATATATGTCTGAAGGAAACAAAGTCAGTATCATGAAGAGATCTCTGCAGCCCCGTGTGCATGGCCGCATTATTCACAATAGGTAAGATATGGAAGCAGCCTAAGTATCCGTCAATGGGTGAACGGATAAAGAAAATGTAGTATATAATATACAATGGGATAATATTCTGCTATAAAAACGAAAGAAGGAAATCCTGCCATTTGTGACAACATGGATGAACCTGGAGGAAGCCAGAGAAAGACAAATACTGTATGTCCTCACTTGGATGCAGAATCTAAAAAACAAGAAGTTGAACTCAAAGAAACAGAGAGCAGAATAGTGGTTCCCAGGGAGATGGGAGCAGAACTTTCATTTATAAGATGACTAGGTTCTGGGGATCTGACGTACAGCATGGTGATTATAGTTAATAATCCTGTGGTGTTACTTGAACTGTGGGAAGAGAGTAGAGCTTCAGTGTTCTCAGCACAAAGAACAAAAACAGGTTAAACTGGTTTGAGGTAAGGCAAACGCACGTCTCATTTATAATGTGTGCACACGCCATTTTGCTTCTGAGAAAGCCAACAGCAGTAATTTTGTAAAAGGATTTTAGGCCACTTTGAAAAGGCTGGATATTCTAATTAGAAAAATGAATACATATCCAAACCACACAACATTTGAATGAATTTTGCTATTTAAAATAGGCCTGTTGGGCTTCCTTGGTGGCGCAGTGGTTGAGAGTCCGCTTGCCGATGCAGGAGACACGGGTTCGTGCCCCGGTCCGGGAAGATCCCACATGCCGCGGAGCAGCTGGGCCCGTGAGCCATGGCCTCTGAGCCTGTGCGTCCGGAGACTGTGCTCCGCAACGGGAGAGGCCACAACAGTGAGAGGCCCGTGTACCGAAAAAAAAAAAAAAAAAAAATAGGCCTATTATTTCACTCTTCAGTTCCACGGATCAATTAGTAAATACTGAATACACTGCCATGCACATAAGACACTGCTCCACATTATGCAGGATACAAAATGAGCAGGATGACGGTACATCCCAGTCACCGAGGACAATCCCAGGTCACACCTGTTGTCCCAACATACTAGCATCGTCCCCCTGCACTCTATAAAGAGTTCCCTGGTTTGGATGATACATTATACAGCCCTTCATTCATAATCACCAAAAACTGGAGACAGTTCTTTGACAGGTAAATGGATAAACAGACTCAAAAATAAATAAATAAAAATAAAATAAAAAAAAAAATTTTTTTTTTTAAAAAAAAAAAAAAAAAAAAAAAAAAAAAAATTTTTAAAAAAAAAAAAAATTTCTAAAAAAAAAAAAAAAAAAAAAAAAATAAAAAACAGACTCAAAAATAAAGAGGGAGGAACACAGCAATGAATCTCAAGTGCACTACGAAAAGCCAAAGAAGCCTGTCTAACAGGGCTGGTTACTGCATGACTCCAATTATATGACATTCTGGGAAAGGAAAAACTGTGAGGTCAGAATACAGACCAGGATACAAAGAATATTCTTGAAATAGTACAACAAAATCATTTACTAGTGTTAGAGAATTTCCCTAGAGATGCATAGAGTCACTATTTACAATCCCACTGCTCTGGTATTCATACCTGTCTGTGTAGCCTGTTGGTTTTAGAATGATGTCAGTGTCTTTGACGGTCTCTTTTTTCCAATAGGAATCCGAACTGTCATCCCAGCTAGAAAAAGAACTGCTCCTTAACTCCACTGGCTCGTCAAAGTACCTGTATGAGAGAGAGCAGAACAGTGACTTTGGAGGACCTGACCGATGTCCACTCACATCGGTGCATGGGGACCGCCCTTCCCGGCCTCTTCGGAGTTGGGGGCAGCCATGTGATCTGGCCAGTGCAACAGAAGCAGGCATAAGGCGAGTCATTTCCAAGGCCTTTCAGGTGCCCAGTCTTCTCTTCCCTCGCCGCATGGAAGAGGTCGGGTTTTCCAGGTGCTTCAGCCTCGGGCAGGTGAAACCACCATCCACCTGGACAATCAAGATTCCACCAGAAGGACAGGTAAGCTGGACAATCACCTGTACCCTCAGCTGACTTTAGCGAATGAGAGACAAACCATCATTGTGTTAAGCCCTAAAGATTGGGGCGGGGGGGTGGGGGAGAGTATTTCTCACTGCAGTGTAACCTAGCTTATCCCAACAGCGCATGATGTCTTTGAGTGCTACCCCACTATAGGTTAGTCACAAATAATCCTTCGAGCCCATCCGAGGAGCTCCTTGTTGGCAATCCTGCCATGTCAGCCACTGTATAAGGCACCATCCCTAACAGCAAGCAGCCCTTAGTGTAAGTGACGCTGACGAGCCTCCTCCTGGAATCGCTGATCACGGGACCGCTGCCCCGAGATGCTCTTCAGTCTGGCTTGACGTGAGCTTTGTCTGTAAGCTTCTCAGGGGAGCTGCTGGCCTTCTGGGTGGGTTTACACTTTCATTAGCTGAGCGTCACTGAGCAGGGCATCGCTGAGAGAGCAAGGCTCAGGGACAGCTTTTGGTCCTGAGTGGTGGGAGAAAAACCTTTGACTAAGAGCAGCAGGGTTTGCCTGGAACAGGACAGAGATGGACAGGTCAGGCGGATGTGCCAGAGCCGCAGTGGAAAGTGACCACGTGCCACCTCAGAGTTCAGGACCGCTTAGGGTGGAAAACAACCCGGCCAGGCGTGCACTCCTTATAAAGGTGGTTCCCGAAGTTCAGAAGAGAGACACGGATCCCAATGCTTGGGTCTGAGGAAAGGAAGGATGATGGAAGAGGACACAGAGGCTTCAAAAATGTCACCAAGGTTTCTGCAGAGAGTAAGAACGGAAGCACACAGGAAACAAGGTGAGGCCAAGCCCCGAGGGCATAAGGAGTTCATGAGCTAAGATGGCGGGGCGGGGGAAAAGACTCAATATACTCTTTTATTCTCGCAGGAAAAAAACCAGAAAAAGGAGGGGGCATAAACCTGCCGTTTGAAGCAGATGGTATGACTTCATATGAATAATAGAAAAAAGGCAGAATTTCCAAGTGTGGTTTCTGCATTCTCTGGCAAGGAGGTCATTAAGAACAAAGCTTGTTACACTAGCCTTCTCTCCCCAGGAAGAAAAACATGCAGTGTTCAAAGAGTATCTGGATTTCAGCTAGAAACTGACCAGGCTCTCCCTGCGGCTGACCAGCGGATGAGCCCTGAGCCACTGGGCTCTGCTCAGAGGAACAGAGACAACCAATCCCTGTTCAGAGAAGAGACCAGAACAACGAAGAGGCTCAAAGTCACGTCTGAGAAAGAAGGTTTGAAAGATGTGAGCCACGTGTTGGCCTGGAAAGTTACCTTCAAATATTTGAGGGACATATTTCTAAGGGACCAAGTGAAAGAATTAGGACCGATTCAATAAGGAATTTTAAAACTACTTAATAAGCACCTATGAGGGGCCAGGCACTTGCTGGGTGAGGATACTGGGCAAGGAGACATAGTCAGACCCTGCCCTTATGAGGTTGACTGATCTGAGCTCAGAAACCCAGGGAGATATGTAAGCATAGGGCAGTGTTTCTCATGCAGCTGCTGTCGGACTGAAAGGCTGCCTGGAGGAGGAGTGAGGGCTCTGGGGTGGGGTGGGGGTGAGCACTGGATGGAGGTGGGTGGAACTTCCAGGCCCTTCACAACTCTGAGGCACTGGTACTCAGGACTTTTTGAATTTAGTATCACTCTAAGGGAATATTCTTCATTCTGATAGG
>NW_020172451.1:6261857-6311665 GCF_003031525.2 Neophocaena asiaeorientalis asiaeorientalis | reverse complement strand
CAAAAATCAGAAGGAGAGAGAAAGCCATTCTGCTAGGGTCCTACTGATTAGCAGGAGCCCGTTACGTCGTATTCTCTGCACTGCGGCGGGGAGGGTGCCCTTCCCACCATTCACCAGCGAGGCTCCCTGTGCTCCTACACGGTGTACACAGCGCGGGAGGGCCTCCCGATGCACCAGGAAGGATGCGGTGGAGGACGGGCATCCACCAATGGCTGTGGGGCACCTGTCTTTCCTCGGAAACACAACAGCTGCCCTGGATCTCCAAATCTTTATTGACTTTCTAATGTTTTGATTTCTAGATCCTTGTTCTTAATACATTTCATTTTTATTTTCACCCTCCCAGTCTGTCTTCACCCAACCTGAAAACATTCCTTACAATCCCTTGATAAGAGCACCCTAATAGCACATATCTGATTTACAGCTATAGACAGCTGTCTATTCCACTGAAGGCCACACTGGCTTTATAAGGCTGAACAAGTTGTTCTAGTTTCATTATTTGGTACTCAATATATAATTACATTGTTTATATCCTGGAAACAATGGAACTCAAAAAAACAAACAAACAAAAAAACAAACCCCCAAGATATGGTTGGTCTTTTTTTTTTTTTTTTTTTTTTTTGCGGTACGCGGGCCTCTCACTGTTGTGGCCTCTCCCATTGCGGAGCATAGGCTCTGGACGCGCAGGCTCAGCGGCCATGGCTCACGGGCCCAGCCGCTCCGCGGCATGTGGGATCTTCCCGGACCGGGGCACGAACCCGTGTCCCCTGCGTCGGCAGGCGGACTCTCAACCACTGCGCCACCAGGGAAGCCCCTGGTCTTATTTTTAACAGAATACTCTTTCATAATTCATAATATTCAAGCTCTAATGGGCTAATGAATTATTTGGAAGCAATGAGAGCTCTTCATGGAATACGCCTGCTTTCCGAGAGTCCGTGTTTATTTGACTTCATTTGCCGAAGTAAGTATTGTTCTACCAATAGTGGCTACCGTAAGGAGGACCAGCAGAGGCGTTTACGTTCCCATTAGACAACCTGCAGGTGATGATAAACAACACGCCAAGGTCTCTGGCAGGAACCCAGTAAGTGCGGTCAACATAAAAACGCCATCTGCTCCCCGGTTTCAAACCGTAAATAATTGTTCCATAGCAACGAAGGCCTTCAGGGCTAAGTCTTTTGACTAAGCTTTTGGAGAGGGAGGCCAACAGGATTCCTAAAGCTCCCAATGGGCAGAGGAAGCCCCACAGGAGCAAGGCTCCCCAGTTGCCCCCCCGGGGCCCGTCCTCACCCGCAGTCACCTCTCCTTCCAACCCTTGTGACCAAGCGGCACCACTCATGGAGCTGGAAACCTACTTCCTTTGCTTGCCTATGCTCTCCTCTGCATAGGAGTTGTAATGAGCCGTGAAACAATCAAAAAGGCTTCGTGGAGAAGCCGAGCAGGTGAGTGTAGACCCTGCACCACTGGGAGTTTTCTTGACCCGGACACATCCTCCTCTCATCTAGCGTGCACATCTGACACACATGCAGCCTTCAAATCAAGTCAGACATTTAATTTTAGCCTGTAGAAAATGTATTTAAATACTTTAAAAGGCATGATTTGGAAGTTACCTCTAAGTAACCTGAAACCCAGTATGTTATACAGGTTACTCACAGGCAGCAAACATCAAACCACCCCTGTCTCTGAAAGCACTGACAGGGAACATCTCTAAACTACTAACTTTTTTTTGGGTAAAATATCTGGACTTGAAGTAATTTGAAGCTATGCTAGCAGAATGATTTAAAGATAGTTCTCTGTGTTACAATTCCTTACCTATGAACTTTGGTAGGAGAATACAGAATTTCAGGATTAGATTCTAATTAGTTAACATATATTTATACCTGTTATGTATATGAAAACGCTTCAAGCCTGTATAATTGCCAGACAACAGTAATGCCCTTTGAGATGTGAGTGAGTGATGGCGTCTCCTTGTAAGGACCGCCCATTACTGATGGGCACACATTCAATTTCCCCGAACTCCAAACTTGAAGGTGGCCCTCAATGAGGTTAATTTAAGTATCTAACAATAGCAATTAAACGTTTAGACTGAGTCACACGTCTCCTGAACTGAGTTTCTATATAATAATAGCAGCTGAACATGACAGCACTATTTCCAGTGCTCTGTATTAACTCATTTAACCCTTGCACACCCTGAAAGGTTGGTACTGCTGGTGTCCCTAAGTTACAGATGAAGAAGCTGAAGCGCAGAGAGGTTACACAGCTCAGCCCAGATCACACAGTCAGTAAGTGGCAGGGCCAGGGTTCAAGTCCAGGTCGCCCAGCTTCCCAGCTGGTGCCCACCTCCTGATATCCCAAGTTTACTTGGTGCCTGTGAAGCAGGCCTCCCTGTGCTGATCAGGTTCTGGGAGGAACCGCACAGAGTGAGTCAATTCAAGTTAAACTTGTTTTCGGCCTCTGCAGGCGGCTTGAACCTGAACCACGGCCTCTCCATGGTCAGCTTCACGCTGGAGTTAGGCAACTTGTCCCCGTCAGATGGGGAGCGCTGAAGGACGGGACCTAGGCTTTATCCCGGGACACCCCTCTGAAAGCAGCAGTGTTTTACATTCATAAAAATGCACACACAAAGAGCATTTATTTAATAGTCTATCCTGCCAACTGGAGACTCCAGAAGCTGGTATCCTGAAAACAAAAGAAGCTGCTGAAGGCACAGCTGTGAAATATTCCAACTGTTGGAATAAGACTGAACAGCTTAACATAGACCTTTGGGATTCTGCAGATTTCTCCAATTTCACATTCTAGATAAATACAACTTTCCCACCTCTAATTTTAACTCCGGGGTGCGGATTTTATTATCAAACATTTCAGTATTAGCAAACATCATCCACTAAAGAGGGTTACCCTGATTTTTTTCCAAAGGACGTCCTTGACTCCAGCCAAAGCTTTTAAAAACAATGAAGTATACTGATTTGTGTTTGTTCCTAACGCAAATAAACTCGTGAGTCCATAGTGATCACTGCTTTTCACAAAGACACTTTAAAGGTGATTTCTACCAGGTTACCTTGAGCTGGAAGTAAAATGCAAGTCATCACTGTCGTCGCTATACTTTTTTCTTGGTTTCGCTGGGATTGGCGTTTCCTGTTCAATGGTCTGCAAATCTGAGGTCACTGAATGTGAAATACCACTTGAGAAAATAGAGAATAAAATGGAAAAGAATAATATTAGTTCACGAGGACACTTGTGTGTTCACCAAAGAACGAACCTTTTTTTTTTGGCCTCGCCGCGCAGCTTGCGGGATCTTAGTTCCCTGACCGGGGATCGAACCGTGGGCCCCCAGCAGCGGAAGTGTGGAGTCTTAACCTCTGGACCGCCAGGGAATTCCCACGAATGTTTTAATTTACACTCTCAATAAAAATATACTTATTAGTGGGGTTAAAAACATGAGCAATAAAAAAATATTGTTTTGGTGTAAGCATTGAAAAATACTGGACTTCAGTGAGGCCTGTAACTAATTATACAAAATACAGTCACATATATCAGTTATGTTTATGGCATCCACTAAATGACAAGTCAGACCTATTTCCTTTTACCTAAGAATCAAATTTGGAATTTTTCATGCTATAGTGAACACCGCTGTCCCCCGGCTTCTGAGGGGGATTGCTTCCAGGACCCCAGCAGATAAAAAAACCCCACAGTATTCCTTTGTACTTTAAATCATCTCTAGATTACTAATAACACCTAAGACAATGTAAATGCTACGTAAATAATTGCAAATACAATGTAAATACTATGTAAATAGTTGCCCTTAAGAGTGGTATATGCAGTAAATTCAAGTTTTGCTTTTTAGAACTTTCTGGAATCCCCCCCACCCCCGAAACATTTTCAATCCCCAGTTGGTTGAATCTGCAAATGCAGAACCTGTGGGTACAGAGGGCTGCGGGCGGACTGTATTAGAGAAAAGCAAAACAACTGAAGAAAGCGAGTAATGAGAAAACATTTCTGAAGTTGAAATTAACAAGGAAAATCCGTTCATGATTAGCAAACTAGTTTAAATTCTGAAATCCAAGAAAGCAGAGTCTTACATACCTTCTGCAGTTTCCAAATCCCATGCCAAGTCTCTCTGATTCCACCTTCTTTTTGCCACTTGTGTTCATCTTTTCATCTTTCTTCATTTGAATATTAAGATCCTTATAGGCTAACCGTAATGATGACACACTGCCAGAAAAACCAAATGCTCCTTAATTTAGCTTTAATTCTTGTTCTTGAGTTAAAATACGAAGAACATTAAACATATCACTCTACTTTTAGCTTCGTGCTGCTTTCCATAAATTAACGATTATGAAGGCAAGCTGGCCTTTTTTTGGGGTAAAGGTCTTTTTTGAGTAGATGCTCAAGAAACTCTGAATGAGTTTACAGATACTTTTTGGCTGCTGCTGGACTTACATTACTGTTCTAGTTTATATCACTTATTATCATGTCATAACATGATGTATACTGAAATTATTTCTCTGAAGGATAATAAAAAGCAGAATTTCTTACTTGGACCAATATTTTACTATACTTCAACATTACATATCAAAAGTACGAGGTTAGTCTCGTTGGTCTGCTCTGGTTTAAGATAAAAAATATATACAAATTTGACTTAACAAATAAATAAATAAAGAAGGGATTACTTCACTGCAAAAGGGTTCTTCAGTTTACAAGAAAATTTCCTGTAAGATCTCTTTATGTAATCAGGCTCTGAGAGCATTTAAAATGGAGTTATCTCCAGTAATACCACTTCTGGGCATATATTTGGAGAAAACCATAATTTGAAAAGATACATGCACCCCAACGTTCATTGCAGCACTATTTACAATAGCCAGGACATGGAAGCAACCTAAATGTCCATCAACAGAGGAATAGATAGAGAAGATGTATATATATACAATGGAATATTATTCAGCCATAAAAAAGAACAAAATAATGCCATTTGCAGCAACATGGATGGACCTAGAGATTGTCATACTGAGTGAAGTAAGTCAGACAGAGAAAGACAAATATATGATATAGCTTATACGTGGAATCTAAAAAAAGGGTATAAATGAACTTATCTACAAAACAGAAACAGAGTAACAAATGTAGAAAACAAACTTACGGTTACCAGGGTGTAAGGAGCAGGGAGGGATAAATTGGGAGACTGGGACTGACGTATACACACTACTATATATAAAATAGATAACGAATAAGGACCTACTGTAGAGCACAGGGAACTCTACTCAATACTCTGTAATGGCCTACATGGGAAAAGAATCTAAAGAAGAGTGGATAGATGTATACGTATAACTGATTCACTTTGCTGTACACCTGAAACTAACACAACATTGTAAACCAGCTACACTCCGATAAAAACTAAAAAGAAAAAAGAAAAAAAAAATTGGAGCTGTCATTCCTCAGCCAATAGTTTCCTCTGCACCACCAGTCAGATACTCATCACCTATCTCTCAAATATTTGTGACAAATAATGCACCCAGGTGAGAAATGACGAATAAAACACTGTCCCTTACTCTCAGATTTCCAAAAATGCTATAAATACTTAATTTTTCATAAAGAAAACCAGGCCTATATTAACAATTACAAGAGTAAATTATCATATTAGTAAAATAGCAACAAAATTTCAGGGCCTTGAAAAATGATATACCTACCTACCTTATCAGGATTTCTAAGCTATCATCCATTTTAAAAAATTGTGTAAAACGTCACGAATTCCTCATAAGAAAGGCACTGTATAAATTCCATAATAATATGAATACATTTCTCTGTAGTAAAAGGGAATGACGACAGAATTTCTTACTAGGAAAAAATCATCTTGCTTTTGCTGTGAGTCAAGCAGGATTTCTGTTTTGTTTTCATCTGGCAGGTGGTTTTCTTTACTATTATTCCTACAGATCAGGTAATGGTAACATACCCACTTTATTACTTGGAAAATATAATATACTCTTTCAAGTATAAATTTTGGAGGAAAACAATAGATCTGTTTAAAATCAGTAGAACTGTGATTTTCCTTCTTGGGGTACTTGACGTACGATTGGGTCTATCCTCCATTAAAAGTGTGCACTTTTAACAGCCGGACCCTGGAAGCACTAATGGAATAAGGAAGCCAGGACTCCAAGCTTCTCAGACCCGCAGAAGCCCTTCCGGTACCAGCTCGGCTTAGGGGAGGGCTGGCCAGACACTCAGGTCAGCAAGAGAGCAGCTCCAGCGGCACCACTGTATCTTCTTACTCTTTCTACCAACTGTGCACACAGACGCCTCCGAGGATGGGCCCAGAGACTGCCAGGCGAGGCTCAGGCTACTGCCTGCCTGGATAGTTTAGTTTCGCAGTCCGACAACACAAGAAACGATACCGCTCGTGAGAGCTGATTGAACTGAAATAACTTTATTTACAGCCGTTAAAAAAATGAACTTGCAGGGCTTCCCTGGTGGCGCAGTGGTTGAGAGTCCGCCTGCCGATGCAGGGGACACGGGTTCGTGCCCAGGTCCGGGAAGATCCCACGTGCCGTGGAGCGGCTGCGCCCGTGAGCCGTGGCCGCTGAGCCTGCGTGTCCGGAGCCTGTGCTCCGCAGCGGGAGAGGCCACAGCGGTGAGAGGCCCACGTACCGCAAAAAAAAAAAAAAAAAAAAAGAACTTGCAGAAGACTAAATAAAGCTTGGGCACTTCCTCATAGCTGGCACAGCGCTAGTTTGGTGAAACTGAGCTGTGATGTGTCTGAGCGGCAGGACGGTGATTAGGGCATGGTGGTGCAGTTGTTCTGAACAAGGCCATGAAAGGGGTCAAACTAGGTTCCCAAGTCCAGTTCATAAATACCCCATGATCTGCATCTTTGCTTTTATGCTGTACTGAATGGTCCTAATGAAAGAGACACGGGGCTTCCCTGGTGGCGCAGTGGTTGAGAGTCTGCCTGCCGATGCAGGGAACACGGGTTCGTGCCCCGGTCCGGGAAGATCCCACATGCCGTGCAGCGGCTGGGCCCGTGAGCCATGGCCGCTGAGCCTGCGCGTCCGGAGCCTGTGCTCCACAAAGGGAGAGGCCACAACAGTGAGAGGCCCGGGTGCCGTAAAAAAAAAAAAAAAACAAAAAAAAACCAAACGAAAGAGACACGTTAAGGCTGGTGTTGTTTCTATTTAGTAACACGCTAGTTTCCGTCCACCTGACCTACAGGAAGGGAGCTGCTGCTTCCTGTATTCCATGTCTCCTGTTCTGATCAGGTGGGGATTTCACACGTTCTCTGGGAAAACCTCACGCACAAGCAATCTGGACAGAGCCTGCTTCCAAACATACCAATATTTTTTTAAAACTATTTTCTTAAATTTATTTTATTTATTTATTTTTGGCTGCGTTGGGTCTTCGTTGCTGTGCGTGGGCTTTCTCTAGTTGTGGTGAGCGGGGGCTACTCTTCGTTGTGGTGTGCGGGCTTCTTATTGCGGTGGCTTCTCTTGTTGCGGAGCACGGGCTCTAGGCGCATGGGCTTCACTAGTTGTGTCTCGCGGGCTCTAGAGCGCAGGCCCAGTAGTTGTGGCGCAGGGGCTTAGTTGCTCCGCGGCATGTGGGATCTTCCCGGACCAGGGCTCGAACCCGTGTCCACTGCACTGGCAGGTGAACTCCTAACCACTTCGCCACCAGGGAAGTCCCAAACATACTCAGATTGAACCTTCCCCCTTGCCCAGTGTCAAAAAGCCTAGCTAAGTCAGAGACATCAAAGTGAAGTCTGTGACAACTCAGAGTAAACCTCACAAAGAGCATTTCAAGTCACATTTTACCCAAATACAGTTTAGTGCTGCCCCCTAGGTTCTGTGAGTTAAAGGACAGTGAGGAATAAGTAGCAATTTCCAATTATCTGGCTTATGGTATGAAGGTCCTCTTAGCGCACTGTGAGCATCAATAGCAAGAAATGACACTGGTTGAGCACTTACTACGCGCCAGGCGCTGCCTGATGCACTTCAATGGGAATTAACTAAAGGAATCCGCAAAACAAGCGCATAAAGTATTGTCTTCATTAGGTAGCCCGTAGTAATTAACTCAAGCTAAAACAGACGCATGTGAAAATAAGAGAAAACACCATATAAATAAAATAAACACGCATACAAAACAGGAGTCCAAGTCGCCTTTCCTCTCTTCTCTCCTTACCATCCTCTATGCCCACTCACGGGCACTTTCCAGATGGTCACGTGTCTCTTCTGTTCTCAACACAAACGAAAACCTCTCAGGAACCTTAAGTATCTACCTAAAACAAGTCTCCAGTCTGGCCTCCTGGCCTCCAGTTTTTTCCCGTTCCTTCTGTCCTGGATAACGCCACCAAACGCACTTTCCAAAACACACCCCTTCTTCACAGCACTCCCCTCAGATGTGGTGTAAAACTGCCCGCCTGACTTCAGGGCAATCCCCAGCCATCATTCCAATGTCCCCAATCCAGGAAGGACCCCAGTGCCACCATCTGGATTCCCTCTTCTTCATTCTCTTAGGCTCTTCCTTCTCCCCCGGCCCCGTGCCAAGTCTGACTCTGAGACTCCTTCAAGATCCAGCCTCAAAAGCTCTGCAGATGCCACCATACCCACAACCTTCCATCATACAATTAGAACTTAGTCACCAAGTTCCACGGGGCTTCACCTTATAAACACTTTTTTTTCATTACAGAGATATAATTCACATACCATAAAATCCACCTTTCTAAAGTACACAATTCATATTGTTGAGCGTATTCACAAGGCTGCCACCGTCAGCACTATCTAATTCCAGAACATTTTCATCACCCCCAAAAGAAACCCCGCCCATTAGCAGTCACACCGCGTTCTCTCCCCTGCCCCCAGCCCCTGGCAACCACTAGTCTGCCTTCTGTCTCTGGATTTGCCTAATTTGGACATTCCATTTCTAAGGGATCATACAATATGCGGTCTTCTGTGGCCAGTTTCTTTGTTAGCATAAAATTTTTTAAGATTTATCCATGCTGCAGCACGTGTCAGTACTTTATTCCTTTTTATGGCCGAATATTTTATTGTATGGACATACACATTTTGTTTATCCATTCACTACTTGATGGACATTTGGGTTAGTTCTACTTTTTGGCTATAGGGATTAATGCTGCTATGAACACATGTACAAGTTCTGGTGTGGCTACATGGGCATATTTTAATTTCTCTGAGAAAATACTGAGGAGTGGATTGCTGGGTCATGTGGTAACTGCCACCAGCAAAGCACGAGGGCTCCAGTTTCTCTGCATTCTCGCCGACACTTGCTGTCTGTCTTCTTGATTACAGCTACCTTGAGTGAAGTGGCATCTCCCTGTGGCTCTGGCTTGCATTTCCCTGATGACGGACGATGCTGAGCGTCCTTCCTGCGTAAGTACCTCCTGAGCGCTTCTGTCTCTCCCTTCCCGCGACCCCATCCCAATCCTGTCTGCACAGCTTCAACCGGAAATGGCGACTGCCTCCTTCTCCCCTGGTCTCTCCCCTTCTAATCTACACGTCCATGCAGTTTTCGTTATCATAAAACTGAATTTTGCATTATCCTCCTCACACACATATGTAAGAATAAATGGCATTTGGAAAGCATATCTCAGAAACATGTTACTATGACCCAATCAAACTTACATCGATTCTTCCTTAGGTGCCGCCCTGGCCAGAAGGTCTTCCTGTTCCTTCATTTTATCTACGGCTTGGGCTTGTTTTTCAATTTCATTAAAGCACGTATTCGTCAGTTTCTGGGCTCCCAAACTTCCTTTTTTGGCCCCAAGCTAGAAGATACAGTATAAGATTACATTCTACCCAAACTGTTTGAAAACGTTTGCAACAAAAGCTAACATTTATCGAGGGTTACTTGGTCCTCACGACTCTATGAGGCCGGCACTGTCTCCATCCCCGGGTGATGGATGAGGACCTGAAGCTCCTGCCAGTTAAGTGACTCAAAGATCCCACAGCCGGCAAGTGATGAGGTCGGGACTCAAAGCCCGCACCTGCCTCCAGAGCAGGGGCTCTGCAAGGAATCACGGCATCGCAACATTCAACCAATGACAACCCGCCCAGCCTCACCAGACAGCACTGCTTTTAGAACCGTAACCATGACAGAAACTCCCAGGGAGCCTCTGTTGATTTTTTTCAGAATTTTGTCATTGACAGAGAAATGTTAAGCACTCATTCCAGAAAATCTTCACTAAGTATAACATCCCCTCATTGAACAAAATAAGCTTTTTTATCAAAGCCACATTCATTATGATATGGCTCAAAATAAAAGGAAAATGACAAAGGTGGCTTTTCTGAGTGCATGAGCCATTTCAGAGCTGAACTACCAGATATTTTATACATAATACTCACTCCTCTTTTAGCGTGATTTGGTTTCTTTTTTATGATAGAGGAAACCTCTGTCAAAAAATAAAAAGTAGAAAGTCAGACCAATGGAAATATATAATTTCAGTGTATTTTTTAAAATTCTAAGATACTGTATTTTATTATTTAAGCGACTATAACATTTTCCACATTAGTTTGTCATCCAGAAGTATACAAGTGTGCTTTACATGAACAGAGCTTTATCAAAACAGAGTCCTCAGTATTTCCACGTAGTATCCAAACTCAGAGATTACATATGTTTTGGGGACACCACACTGAAGAGAAGTAAAGAGACTGAGTTTGCCCCATTCACGTTTTTCTTCAGGAGCATTTCATATTACATTAGAACAAACCCTCCTATTAATCTCTACTCTTCAAAACATTTCAAAATTGTTTTAAAGCAGAAAGTTAGCCAGGCATTATGCATGCAACTAAAGCAGTGAAGCACTTTCTACTCTGATTTACATTATCATATCAACCAATAAGAAATATAAAACACTCTATTATTTTGGTAGCACTACATTCTAAATTGCAGAAAAATATATGATGCTTTTAGATAACGTTTCTTAAAAATTGTTTTCTGGGTAAATTTTAATCATAGATTACATATTCTGTGTTTAGAACTATGTAAAAGAGACCCAGTAAGAATAAAAACTATTTTCTTACAAAGTGAGAATGTGCTTTAACAGGAAAAAGATAGCATAAAACCACAAACAACAAAGATTGAAACTTTTAGTCCTAATGAGGGAATAAACTCACTACATTTCAAGTATAAAAAAGCCATCCATGGAAATTCTCCTTTTCATCACTTTCTTTTAGATTTGTACTGCGGTAGTCACATAGTCTGCCCCCAGTCTCCTACACGTCTATTATAAATACATGACGAAAACATCTGGAACATTTCTAATAGTTTAGTTATTTTTCACCAGAGCAGCTGCTTTCCAATTAATAATACAGTGTAATATGCACTAATTTCAGATTGTATTTCCCCGATAATGAGAAATTAGAAATTAGGTTCACCTACAATAAAATCAGAAAGACAAGAAAATGCTAAGAGTTCTTGAGTAGCTAGGAATGACTTGGCTGCTCTGACCTCTGCTTATGCTGGGACACAAACCAGCAAATCAAAAGCGTCAAGAGCAACCTTCGCCGGGTACAGAGGCTGCTGCATTTCACAGTCATCAAGCCGGCCGGAACAGAACAGCATTTTTGCTTAAATAAATCTCATTACATTTGAAGTTCTAGGCAGAATGTAAAGGCAGGATTCATTACTTTCTTAGTCAATCTCACTCTCTAAATCCCAATATAGGGTAACACACACCACCTAGAGCAGCCTTTGTTGGTGCATTAAGACCTTCCACACTTGGTCCTTGTTCTGGTCCACCTGAAAGTTGAAAATATTGATATTAACGCAGAATATAGACTCATCAAATGTGCTTTTGAATATATAATATACTCAACTTGCTCAGTACTACGAATCTTATCCAATTCTGTCAATGACTGTCTTTTCTTTTTAGCTCCATATTCAATTTTATCATTTTAAGAATTTTAATTTAAAAGTCCATTAAAACAGAAGTATATTTTGTATCCAGTTGCTTTGTAGAATAAAAATGTTATTGGTCTCCCTAATTAATATCATTTGGAATTCTACCTTATGGTCCAGTGTTTTATTTTACTTTATTTATTTATTTATTTATTTGGTTGCGATGGGTCTTACTTGTGGCATGTGGGCTCCTTAGGTGTGGCATGAGACCTCTTAGTTGAGGCATGCATGTGGGATCTACTTCCCTGACCAGGGATGGAACCCGGGCCCTCTGCATTGGGAGCACGGAGTCTTAGCCACCGTGTCACCAGGGAAGTCCCGTGGACTGGTGTTTTAAAGTAAACTCTTCTGAGGGACTTCCTTGGTGGTCCAGTAGTTAAGAATCCGCCTCCGGTTTGCAGGGCAGAAATAGAGACACAGATGTAGAGAACAAACGTATGGACACCAAGGGGGGAAAGTGGCGGGCCAGGGGGTGGTGGTGGTGGTGGGATGAACTGGGAGATTGGGATTGACATGTATACACTAATATGTATAAAATGGATGACTAACAAGAACCTGCTGTATAAAAAAATAAATAAAATTCAAAAATTCAAAAACAACAAAAAAGAAAAAGAATCCGCCTGCCAATGCAGGGGACACGGGTTCGAGCCTGGTCTGGGAAGATCCCACGTGCCACGGAGCAACTAAGCCCATGCACCTGCGCTCTAGAGCCCGCGAGCCACAACTACTGAGCCCGAGTGCCACAACTACTGAGCCCATGCTCCGCAACAAGAGAAGCCACTGCAATGAGAAGCCCGCGCACCGCAACGAAGAGTAGCCCCCGCTCGCTGCAACTAGAGAAAGCCTGCGCGCAGCAACAAAAACCCAACGCAGCCAAAAATAAATAAATTAGTTAATTAATTTTAAAAAATGCTTTATAAAGTAAACTGTTCTGAGATACCAAGTACATATGTGGACCATACACCCAATATATGTTAACATTTGGAAATTCTAATACCAATTATATCAGTGATAGAAACCTAAATTTTCAGTTGCCAAGAAATCTGCTCTGTTTGCTAGTTGATCTAAAAAAAAAAGATTCTGGTTAGGAACTCTGTTAAAATTTTTATTTTAAAAATGTTAATTTAATTTTACTTATTACGTTAAAAATGGATAAACAACATGTAATATATCCATGCAGTGGACTATTATTTGGCCATAAAAAGAAATGAAATACTGATACATGCTACAACACGGATGAACCTTGAAAACATTATGCTAAGCACAAGAAGCCCGTCACAACAGACCACGCAGAGTATGATTCCATACGTATGAAACGTCCAGACTAGGCGGAGCCTTACAGACAGAAAGCAGGCTAGTGGCTGCCAGGGGCTGGGACAAGGAGAGAATGGAGAGTGACTATTAATGGGTAGGGGTTTCTCTCTGGGCTGCTGAAAATGTTCTGAAATTAGATAGTACTGATGGTAGCACAACCTTGTGAATATACTAGAAACCACTGAATTGCATACTTTCAAGGGTGAATCTTATGGCGTGCAAATTATATCTCAATAAAGCTATTCTAAAAAAGAGAGCAGGCCCAACAGTGGTTTAGAGTAAACTCAAGTGTTTTATTTTTACACATTTTTTAAAAGATAAGCTCTAGTTAAGGCATTTAAATAGGCAATAGCAGAATGAGTGAGAATAATGCCAATTTGTAGAAAGAGAACTGATTCTACATTTATTGATTACTTACTCTGGGCCAGGAACTGCTCCGGGCACTGTAGGAACAGCAGTGAATAACAACACAGAAGCAGAGCGTTGCAGGCCCCATATTCTATTTCTTAAAATTCTTTTGTTCTCTCATTTTCACTGCGTGACCCTTACATTTAGTTGAGACTGTACCTTGCACCCGATGCTAACACATGAAATTCTGGGTTAAGTCTTGAGACGACAAGCCTCCCTAACTAACCACAGCTTAAGAAAAGTTCTAGATGGAGAATAGAGAGGAAAGTGTTGTTGCAGGTGCAGAAGGAGGCAGGATTCCAAACAGTAAAACCTTTTAGGGGAAATTCATCAGCTAGGGACACAGCTTCTGAGAGATTTCCAAGAAAACATCTTGGTCTGCATTCAGTTCCCTTAGCTTTCTGTTAGTAAACAAACGGAGACATCTGAACTTCAGAGGTTACTAAACCTCCCGTGGCAGGTAACCTTCAATCTCAGAAGGTGTTTTATACTAATAAATTGTAAGAGTTAGAATATTCACATTAGGGGGCTTCCCTGATGGTGCAGTGGTTAGGAATCCATCTGCCAATGCAGGGGACACAGGTTCGATACCTGGTCCGGGAAGATCCCACGTGCCGTGGAGCAACTAAGCCCGTGCGCCACAACTAGTGAGCCTGCAAGCCACAACTACTGAAGCCTGGGAGCCACAACTACTGAGCCTTTGCTCTAGAGCCCGTGTGCCACAACTACTGAGCCTGCGTGACACAACTACTGAAGTCCGCGTGCCTAGAGCCAGTGCTCCACAACAAGAGAAGCCACCGCAATGAGAAGCCCGCGCACTGCAACGAAGAGCAGCCCCCACTCGCTGCAACTAGAGAGAGCCCGCGCGCAGCAACGAAGACCCAATGCAGCCAAAAATAAATAAAATTAAATTAAATTAAAAAAATCCCAAAACTGTAGCAAGTTGAAAGTAAAAATCCTCAGTAATTTTATTCTCCAGTGAACAATTCGGTGTTAACTGTGTGTGTGATTTGGGTTCTCTTTTTTATAAAAATGAGATAATATTCTGTGTTCAGTAATCTTTTCTCCCCACTTTATAACTGACCATGGGCATCTTTCCCTAGCAAATGCAAGATTCTTATTTTCTAGTAGTTCCACAGATGCCAGTGAAGCACAGGACAGCACTACAGGGCGGGTCTCAGCACTACCTTCATTGTTTGCTGGAGGAGCGTCCACGTTCCCTGGTGTTAAAGAAGATGGTTCTGGTTGTCCTGAAGTCCACCCTGTGCCGCTCACCTGAAGCAAGTGGAGAAAAGTCGTTACCAGCTAAGCAAGAAAAGTCATAAAAAACAAATAACAGGGGAAAAACCTAGTAATTTAAACAGTCACCTTCCTACCTGGATTAGTGGGAAGGAAGGATAAGATATTAAAATATACCTGTTCTTAAGTCTCTGTTTCCATGCTCGAATTCCTTATTTCTCCTTTTCTTTAAATAAAAATTTTATTACGCAATAATTTCAGACTTACACAAAAGTTGCAAAGATAAAAGCTTCTATAGACTCTTCACCCAGCTTCCTCTGATGTTAAAATACCCAGGGTACATTTGTCAAAGCGAAGAGTCGTCACTGGTACAGTATTCGCTAAACTCCAGACTTTACTTGGGTTTCACCAATTTTCCCACCAGTGTCTCTTTTCTGTTCCAGAACCCAGCCAGGACCCCAGGCTGCATTCGTCACGTCTCCTCAGTCTGCTCTGCTTTGTGACAGTTTCTCAGTTTTTCCTTGTTTTTCAGGACCTTGAAACTTTTGAAGGGTACTGATAGGTATTTTGTAGAATGCCCCTCACTTTGAGTTTGTCTGATGTTTTCTTGTGATTAGACTAGGTCTGGGGGAGGAACAGCAGAGAGGACGTGCCCCCTCAGTGCCTCATGTCAACACGACTGTGCACTAGTGATGCCAATCTTTTTCACTTGGTTAGGTTGGCGCCTGGCAGTCTTTTCCCTGTAAAGTTACCGGTTCCCCCTTTCCATCCTCTAGGCCTGGGAAGCGTCACTAAGTCCAGTCCACATGCAAGGGGAGGGGGGTTAAGCCCCACCTCCAGAAGGGTGGAGAGGTATATGCATGATTTGGAATCTTCTGTAAGGAAGACTGTCCTTTCCCTCCATTTCTTTATGCAATCATCCATTTATATTAGTATGGATATTTATTTATTCTTTGGATTATAGTCCAATACTATCATTATTTTGTTGTTCAAATCGTTCCAGCTCTGACCACTGGCACCTCTTCCAGTTTGGTTCCTGAGTCCTTCAGACATGTCCTCGTCCACTCCCCCTGCCCGGCCTCCTAGCACTTCCTTTCTTCTAGCACCATAGGGCGCTCCAGGCTTATCTGCCACAGCAGCCCCAGTCCTAGAATCGGCCATCTCTCCAAAGGCAGCCCTGGGTCCTTCCACTGGAAAACAGCATTTAGAAACCAAGGTGTGGGTGCTGGGTGTGCCTGTTGTCCTGGGGTGTCACTGTCTCTAGGCCTCTCAGTGGACAGAGCTAGGTCATATATCTGTGTGTACTAACCCGTGTGTACACACGTATCTGCAATTGGTTCTCCATCGTGTGTGTGTGTGTGTGTGTGTGTGTGTGCGCGCACATATAGATATATAAAGACAGAGAGACACTAAAATAAACATGAATTCATACTAATATCTCCAACTCTAATCCACACCAAACCGTTCATCTCTCTCCTCTCTTCAGCCCATCATCTCTATTGCTAACATTTCTCAGCTACTAATCATGGATATTCTGTATCTACACCAAACCACTCATCTCTCTCCTCTTTTCAGCCCGTCATCTCTATTGCTAACATTTCTCAGCTACTAATCATGGATATTCTGTATCTACACCAAACCGCTCATCTCTCTCCTCTTTTCAGCCCGTCATCTCTATTGCTAACATTTCTCGGCTACTAATCATGGATATCCTGTATCTACACCAAACCGTTCATCTCTCTCCTCTCTTCAGCCCGTCATCTCTATTGCTAACATTTCTCAGCTACTAATCATGGATATTCTGTATCTACACCAAACCGTTCATCTCTCTCCTCTTTTCAGCCCGTCATCTCTATTGCTAACATTTCTCAGCTACTAATCATGGATATTCTGTATCTACACCAAACCGTTCATCTCTCTCCTCTCTTCAGCCCGTCATCTCTATTGCTAACATTTCTCAGCTACTAATCATGGATATTCTGTATCTACACCAAACCGTTCATCTCTCTCCTCTTTTCAGCCCGTCATCTCTATTGCTAACATTTCTCAGCTACTAATCATGGATATTCTGTATCTAGTTCCATATTAAACAGTAGCAGCAGATCACGACAGCACACGCTTCTCTTTTGTTTTCTGTTCCCATCTTTTTTGATAACTATTTCTGGTAACTACTGATTCTGTCAAAGATAACATGTACATAATGTGCAAATTATAATAGCAAAAAAAAAACCAAGGTTTAGCAATGTATACAACTTTACATAATTTTTCTTGAAAATCAGTTGAAGGACTGAGTAGCAGTTAAGCAAACGGTGGCCCCTCCCCATCGGGACTGGAAGATGCAGGGCAGCTAACAGAACATCTGGGGCTATAAGCCAGGGATCGCGTACATTTCCTTAAAGGACCAGTTAGTAAATACTTCAGGCTTTGCAGGCCTCATGTTCCCTGATCTAAGCGATTTGGGGAAAATGCACAGAGGGACCGTGGATTGTTGTTACTACTCCTATCAGAATACGAAGATGAGGTTAATGAAACGGCACTTGTTGAAGGCTTCCTCTGCACTGGGTACCAGCTACTTTTATCTGTGTTAACTCAATTCATTCTCACAATAGCCTTGAGATATGTTCTACGTACACAGCTAAATAGGGACAATGAGATTCAAACCGCTCTTAAAATCTGGGTTAAAAAAACAACAACAACGGGCTTCCCTGGTGGCGCAGTGATTGAGAGTCCGCCTGCCGATGCAGGGGACACGGGTTCGTGCCCCGGTCCGGGAAGATCCCACATGCCGCAGAGCTGCTGGGCCCGTGAGCCACGGCCGCTGAGCCTGCGCGTCCGGAGCCTATGCTCCGCAATGGGAGAGGCCACAACAGTGAGAGGCCTGTGTACTGCAAAAAAAACAAACAAAAAAAAAACCAAAAAAACCCCCAAAAAACTGTCTTCATTCTTTGTCAGTTCCAAAGCTCTGAACTGCACTGGGGAGACCCCTAGTAAGACGTCCTCAAGCCTCCCTCGAAGCTGGGTATAGGGCGTGGGACTGAATTCTAGCCAGCAGGCTATGAGCAGAAGTGACATGTGCTACCTCTAGATTGTAAAAGGATGGGGCACTTGCTTTCCCGAATGTCCGTCCTCCTCCCGCTGGCTGGGAAAGGTCATGAACTGGAGCAGCCACTCTGCACCCTGAGGGAGGAGCCACACAACGAGAAGAGCAAAATCCATACCCTGGTCAGCCCTGGACGGCCCACCTCTGCACTGCTGGTGGGAAGTTAACTCCTACCTTATTCCAGGCCTGACTGTATTTCAGGGCTGTTTGCTACAGCAGCTTAGCCTGTATCCTAACGGAAACATTTTAAATATCTGCCCTTTATAACTTTACTGTTGATAACTTTAGTTGCGCCTTAGAAGCACACGTGAAAATTGTATGAAGTGTAACACATACCTCAGGAGAAGCATGAGAGGCAAAAAAATCTTCCTCCTTTGGTGGAGGGGACAGAGGTGGTACCACACAGCTATCAAGCCACAGCTGGAACAAAAACACATGCAGCGCTCAGCGTTTCACTTGCTTCAAAGTGTTTGTTTAATGCTCTTCACTCCCTTTCTGGAGGCCTGTCTGCTAAAGATTTGTACTTTCCATTATTATAAAGTCAGGGCCCCTGAGCACATTTTAGTAACACATCAATCCAGTAACTTCTGCCACCAGACCCTGTGGAAGACAGTCGCCAGCTCCCCAAGCCATTTCCGGAAAGGAAAGAGCCAGGGCTTCACGTCTAAGGGAAGGTTCCAAAGTACAGTCAACCCCCATCATTTGTGGATTCCACGTCTGCGAATCTGTCTACACGCTACAATTGACCTGTGACCCCAAATCTGCCGTCCTGCACGGACACACGCAGAGCAGCAGAGAGTCTGTCACCCCAGGTGCACGTCCCCAGCTGAGGTGGAACAAGGCGACGCTCTGCTTCCTTGTTTCGGCTCCTGCTGTAAACACGGGTCCCTTTTACGGGCTGTTTACTGACACGCTTTCCACATTTTTGTGCTTTTTGTTGGTGGACCCATTGTTTACAATGGTCTCGAGCACGGTGCTGAAGTGCCACCTCGCGTTCCTAAGCACAGGGATGCAGTTAGCTGAGTGTCATTCAGCTCGAGCCACGATGCCCTTGGCCGCCAGCTCAGTGTCAGTGAGTCAACAATATACACTAAAGAAGGTGTCTTTAAACAGAAACACAGGTAAAATAAGGTTAGTGCTGATCAGCTGACAAAGGTGATGCTGCAGGACTCCCATGCAGTGTTCAAAGCAAACTTACCAAGCAGGACCGTGAATAGTAAGAATCTACTACACGCTGTTTCCTTGTAAGAGAAGCCGGCTAGCGAGTTCTACTGTTTGGGGTAAGAACTACTTTTTCTACTGAAACAAATGTTCCTCTGAAGGAGACCCCCCCCCTCACAACCCGCTGTGCTTACGTCAGTGCCATGCTTCCGGGTTGCCTGGGAGGCCAGCACCTTGATTCTCTCTCTATAAAGCTGGGCAGCGCGACTGTTGTACTTGGCATTGGTGTCGTTGGTGTCACACCCGTGTTGATGGAAAAAGGAAGACTGCAAAGGAGAGCACGCGGGTTAACAGCATCGCTGCATTAAATCTAACGTGGTGGTCAAAAACGTTACTGCATGCTATGAAGGATTTTTTTGAAAATACTAGTGAAAACCAAAATAATTTAAACCATGAAAAATTTTTATAAAATTTTTCCTTGTAAAAGGGGTAATACCTTCCACAGATGTAACATTGACATTCTGGTAAAAGTGGACATGAGATGTGCCTCCCAAGACAAAATAACTGGCCCTGCCTTGCTCCACTAAGCCACCTCCTGCTCCACTAAGCCACCTCCTGCTCCACTAAGCCACCTCCATCATCCAGAGTGCTATTTGGGGGGACGCTTTCCACTTGGGACTACTTTTAATTTGAGGAACCCACTTTAGTGTAGATTCCACTAAACTGGAATTTTTTTTCTTTGTATCTATATGAGATGATTTTTTTTTTTTTTGGCTCTGCTGTGCAGCGTGTGGGATCCCAGTTCCCCCATCAGGGACTGAACCCGGGTCACAGCAGTGAAAGCCCGGGATCCTAACCACTAGGCCACCAGGGGGCTCCCTACATTGGAATTTTTGACAAGTCAGGAGCCATGCTAACCTTCTCCTTGTCGAGCACTATTTCTTCATCAGCGGAGACCACAGCATAGGCAAGGTGATGAAACAGATGTTTAGACAATTAGAGGACACTGCTTTCAACCACCTCTGATCTATGTACAGACAATGAATTACAGTATTCATATCTTAATTGAAGCAGGTGTTCTAAAAGCCTGCATGAGGGATCCTCTTATTAACTCAATGGGATGTGTAACGGTACGGAGCACCCACATGTACTAGGTCTTGTCTGGTCCTTTGTGGGCACCATCCCGTCAAATCCTCGTGGCCAGACTCTCAGGGAAACTGAAGCAGAGAGTTTCAACAACTTGCTCAACGTCACACAGACAAGCGAGGGGCAGAGCTGGCACTCAAACCCAAGCAGGATGGTTCCAATCCCACTGCTTGAGCTCAAGGACCACTGACTGACCTGCCTCACCCCATCTGCCCCATCTCCACTGGCTGAGACGAGGAAGCTGCTCTCTGGAGTTGGTGGGGGACTCTGCAGCCTAGGAAGGTTTAGTAACAAGGACAGCTACTATCAAACCCACAGTATTAAGTTGAGGAACAAGTTTGCGGACATAATGAAAATGGGTATGGGTTTCTAATAACACGCTTGAAATACTTAAGGCACGCATTCTCAACAGGGGCAAAAATGGTTTCCTGGAAAGTGGAAAAAAATCTTAGTTATTACAATGGTTCGTAGCCTTCCAAAGATCACCCTAACCTGACAAAATCATATTCCTTAGTATTTAATTTCTCTCACTAGGGAAAACTAAATCCAACTTAGATTTAAAATAAGTTCATCTATTCATTCAATTTTCCTGCTTAAGGAACAATAATGAAAAAACGCTGAGATACGCTGGTCCAGGGGAGTCTGGGTATTCTGAAGACTACTATTTTAGATTTACTGTTTTAATTTTAAATATTTAATTGATGCTAGACATAATTTTTATTTGAAATGTAGACAAATTTGATTTCCAATACTTTGCATGTTTAATGGTATGTCTAAGGGAATTCTATTTACTCAACCTATATCATTTTGGCATACCATTATAAAAACACGATGGTATTCTATATAAAGGATGATTTTGCTGGCTAGATTTATAAGGCTGACAGTTTAGCGTTTTAGAAATCAGATATACTGAATTTGTAAATGAAGTTTAAAATGTGTGAGGATCCTTAACTAGGTTTGTAAATGGGGTTAAGGAAATTTGCTCTTTTAAAATTATAAATTAATTGAACACTTAAAAAGTTATTTTTTAACACAGAAATTACTAAGTTTATAAATTGATACATGATACTTATAAACTGTAATTGAAGATTTGGAAAACAGGTTCTTTAATCTGTAGATTTAATAAATTAAATAAAATTCAGGTAAAAGAAGCTAGAAGCATTCCATCTGAGTACAAAAGTCACCCTCAGATACTAAAGAACTGTATTATCACAAAGAAGTCTCCCAATTCCTCTATGCCATCACTTCCTGGTTTAATTTTCTTCAAATCACTTATCACCACCTTTTACTTTGTTTATTTACTGCTTTACTTGCTCTCTGTCTCTGCCTGTAAGGGTGGGGTCTCATCTGTCTTGTTCATCACTGTATCCTAGCCCAGAGCTTCGTGTTTATTAGGTTTTGAATAGATTTCTGGATAAACAAGCGAGCTGGGTCGTCCAGCTCCTAAGCCCATGTCTTTGTGAGGTCCGACAGGGCCTCCCAAACTCTTACATGGAAACGTTAAACTTCTTCACTAGTGCAACACATATTTATACAAGAAGAAAACGACAAGTCTGAAATGAACTTACTGCATTAGCATTTCCTCCAACTTGCATGCATCGCAATTGAAACCAAGACCAGTTAGAATCCAACTCTGTAGATCTAAATGGAGAAAATATTCTTAAATGTTAATACTGTTCTTCCCCGTAATCAAGCCACTAAACTTCTGAGGATAAGCCTTCCTCGATCTTCCAGATCCTGAAGAATCCTAAGTTTTTGTTAACAGTGACACATGCTTCCAGGGTGCTAGGGCTCCAGGGTGCACACTAGCTGGTACAAGCCACTCCTGGCCCCTCTCACCCTTCCTAGAAGCCACGCCTCCAAAAAATAGACGTACTGTTTGGATTTTTTTCAGGTTGGCTATCGATTTGCCCAGTGTGACCCCTAACAGGAGCCTGGAGGGTGCTCACAGTCTTACCATCAAGTAGAAGGGAGTCTCAACATCACTCAACATCACCACCACCAGGGAGCGGAGAAAACTCAGGTTTTAATGCTGCTGAAGTGAAAACGGCAAGGGCCTCCTATCCCCCACCAACACCTTATGCCCTACTTATCTATAATCTAAGATCAAATCAGAGCAAGAAAAAGGCAATAATTGTAGTCCCTTACAAAAATAATTCACCAAGTGATCACCGTAAAGCAAGATATGACTGCGCGACAATATTAGAAATCTTTCTATTGAATCCACAGACATGAGCAAAAGGCAAGGCTAACCCATATTCAACACTAGATTGTCCCACACTAACTGGAAAGGAATGTGGACATTTTAAAATGGGTATAGGTTGGGCTTCCCTGGTGGCGCAGTGGTTGAGAGTCCGCCTGCCGATGCAGGGGACACGGGTTCGTGCCCCGGTCCGGGAAGATCCCACATGTCCCAAAAAAAAAAAAAAAAAAAAAAAATCTCTTTTTAGAATTTGATTACCAAGCAAGGTGACTAAGTTACGTATCTTGCTCTGAAATCCTTTCCCTGAAAGATCTTGCTTAGTCACATTTCCAAGTTGAGTTAGGTGCCATCCCCACCCCCCTTGGTCACAGGGTGGCAGCTCACAGCACAGTCTCTGGAGGCAGCCTGAAAGTGCAAATCTCAACTCTGCCATTACGGGTTGTACGGCCTTGGAGAAATTACTTAACCTCTCTGCACCTTACTTTCCTCATCTGTAAAGTAGGGATAATTACAGTATTATCCATTTTGCTCTCACAGAAATTAAATAAGCTAATATCTGAAAGGTGCCTGCCTCACGGTAAACACCACATGGCTAAAATTCTCATCAACACCACCATTATCATCATCGTGGTGACGCCGCCACACTGTTATAAGCGGCAAGCTCCAGAGGACAGGATGTCCCACATTTTTCTCTCAACTCCTAGCACAGGAACATAATAGGTACCTGAATGTGGGCCGACTTTAAACATTTTTTTTTTTTTTTTTTTGCGGTACGCAGGCCTCTCACCGTCGTGGCCTCTCCCGTTGCGGAGCACAGGCTCCAGACGCGCAGGCCCAGCGGCCATGACTCACGGGCCCAGCCGCTCCGCGGCATGTGGGATCCTCCCAGACCAGGGAACGAACCCGCATTCCCAGCATCGGCAGGCGGACTCTCAACCACTGCGCCACCAGGGAAGCCCCTACCACCAGGGAAGCCCCAACATTTTTAAAAGTCCTAAAATTGAGGATATGCATACTCAAATTTGCTAATCTGCCTTACAACATTTTTTAAATTAATTTTTACTGGAATATAGTTTCTTTACAATGCTGTGTTAGTTCCTACTGTACAGTAAAGTGAATCAGCTATTCGTATACATATATCCCCTTTTTAAAAAAATTTATTTTATTTATTTATTTATTTTTGACTGCGTTGGGTCTTCGTTGCTGCATGGGGGCTTTCTCTAGTCGTGGTGAGCAGGGCTACTCTGCATTGCTTCATTGGTATTTATTTAAAATAAATAAATAAATAAAATAAATAAATTTATTAAAAAAATACAAAACAAAAATAACAAGCTGGGCTCTGGCCACATGCCAGGATTCATGTGAGTTCATTTGCTCACCCCTCCCAAAGCCCTAAGATGAGTATAAGCCTTCTCATCTCTACTTTTAAGGGAAGGAAACTGAGACACAGAGAGGTAAGGAACATGCTCACCTTACCAACAGCGAGGGATGGCAATGGGATTCAGACCCCCAGCAGCCAAGCTGCAGCATCCGCACACCTATCACTGCCTTGTGACTCTCTGGGGTGCCTACTGCACCCAGGCTCACATCAGCCTTCCCTTCCCACGTGTACCCCGCAAGGGCCTCAGGAGTATAAAGTTTAAGGTCCCAGACTGGCCCTCCCAAGGTCACATAGATCTTCCCCTTTGAATCTTATCTCTCCTCATTTTCCTATGCATATAAAAACTAGCTACTAAACAGTTCACTTTTTCCCACCTCTATATCTTCTCGTAAATTCTGAGTGCGGCCCTCCTTTTTCCCTACCTTGTCTCCGTTATCAAAATCTCACCAGACCTTTGAAGTTCACTGCAAATGTGACCTCCTCCTTTACACTTTGCCTAATTTTCCAACCAGAAGTAGACACCATGCTCTGCTTCTATCAATGTTCTTTATAGTTTATCTTCTTATTTAAGTTGTATTTGTACCCCCAGCCCACCAACAGTGATGCAAGGGTGAGACCCCCTGCACTTGTCACAGCTCATGACATACTTAATGGTGAACTTGAGAATAAACAGAGCCAGAGAGAGGAGCACTGGGACACTCAGTGTCACAGGCACTGGGCGAAGAGCTCCGAGGCCTGTGGGGTGGGAAGAGGCCAGACAATCAGGTCCACTCTGTAGTCAGCTCCCAGTGCAGCTTGCCATTTCTGCAGATGTCTAACCTACCTTTTCCTTTTTGCTTGGCAAAAGCCGTAGTCTAAAAATTTTTTTCCCTTTGTAAACTCGTTGACTTGAAATTCTACTTAAAAACAAAACAAAACAAAACAAAACCTCCGGAGTTCCCTGGTGGAGCAGGGGTTGAGAGTCCGCCTGCCAATGCAGGGGACACAGGTTCGAGCCCTGGTCCGGGAAGATCCCACATGCCGCGGAGCAACTAAGCCCCTGTGCCACAACTACTGAAGCACCTAGAGCCCATGTTCTGCAACAAGAGAAGCCACCGCAATGAGAAGCCCGCGCACCGCAATGAAGAGCGGCCCCCGTTCACCGCAGCTAGAGAAAGACCACGTGCAGCAACGAAGACCCAACGCAGCCAAATTTAAAAAACCCCATAAAACTAAAAAAACACAAAATCTTCTTTAAAATAAACATTCCACCCATGCCAAACTGTTAATATGTTCATGCCTGTGAAATGGGACTCTGTGTGTGTGCGCACGTGTGTCTGCAGCCAGCTAGCACGGGGAGAGGAAGGAGAGGGAAGGAGGTTCTAGAGCAGGGACTTTCACTTCCTACTTTATATACTCTGGGACTGTTTGGATTTTTTTCCCAGTGAACTAATGTTTGTAAATTTTTTTTTTTTTTTTGCGGTACGCGGGCCTCTCACTGTTGTGGCCTCTCCCGCTGCGGAGCACAGGCTCCGGACGCGCAGGCTCAGCGGCCATGGCTCACGGGCCCAGCCGCTCCGCGGCATGTGGGATCCTCCCGGACCGGGGCACGAACCCGTGTCCCCTGCATCGGCAGGCGGACTCTCAACCACTGCGCCACCAGGGAAGCCCTGTAAATTTTTTAGTCAATAAAAAATGTTTAAAGAGCAGCCCTCTGCCTCATGAAAAGAAAATCCTTAGTACCCTCATCATCCTTGACTTTCTCTTGCCCAAATCCTAGACTGTTGCCCTTGGGTTATATGTACAGTGATTTTTTTTTTTTAAAACAGTTGTTCTTGAATCATTTATAAGCATCATGATTCATACAGTTATATTTATCTAACTTTTAAAAGGGTAGTGATTAAACCTGCAACATCCCAAACAGGCCCTGCTGTCCAGCCTCATCAGGCTTTCAGGCAGCCCTTCCCTCAGCTGGGGAACACGTCAGAAAACCACCTGATTTCCTGGAATGGTTTAAGCTGGTGTTGTGCTGCAGTGGTGAGGAAAAGGGAGGGCCAGGTTCCGATGGGCGGGACCTCGCAGAGAGGAAGAGGGAAAGAGCGCAGTGAGAGAGAAAGGAAGGCAACACACTATGCGTAGCCTCAGTCTAGCCATCGCGACCTCTGGACAGAGTGGGTCACCACGTACTAACTGGGGACAACTGACCTGGAGGAAAAAGTACATGAAGAATAAACCCGCCCTGGCAACCAAATCCCTCCACATTTCAAAAAGAGACAAGGTCAGGAGAGTGTATTAAAAATATCCTGGGTCCAGCATCTAAGAAAAAGGAAAAGAAGACAGGAAACTGATAGATATTCTGGAAGTAGTAAGAACCCCCAGGAGAATTCCCTTTTCTAAATCATGGCCTATGGAGTTCTATGGCTATAACATTTAGCCCATTTTGCTCTGATAAATTGATTTCTGAAAAAAAGAACTCAGGAAAGTACATAAAGTTTTTTTCAGTTAATCCATTAAGAAGAAAGTTATGGGGACTTCCCTGGTGGTACAGTGGTTAAGAATCTGCCTCCCAATGCAGGGGACACGGGTTCGAGCCCTGGTCCGGGAAGATCCCACATGCCGCGGAGCAACTAAGCCCGTGCGCCACAACTACTGAGCCTGTGCTCTAGAGCCCGCGAGTCACAACTACTGAGCCTGCGCACCCAGAGCCCATGCTCCGCAACAAGACAAGCCACTGCAACGAGAAGCCCGCGCACCGCAACGAAGACCCAATGCAGCCAAAAATAAATAAATAAATACGTTTAAAAAAAAAGAAAGAAAGTTATGTTATTATTATTACTGTATAGTTTTTGCGCCAGGATACAAAATATCTCGTTACAAATTATCATAGATTTTATCCTACAGGAACAAATGCTCTTTATGGTAATCACACTGTAGTATCAGTATTCCTTAAGTCATAATATAAAATAAAACTGCTTGCCATGATTTCAAACAGCCTGCCTGCCTAGCTGGCTCCTTCCCTGGAAAAAGAACTGGCAGGGAAACAGGTGAGCTGACCTGGGGAGGCCAGCCGTACAGAGATCTGAGCCACGACTGCTCAGGGGTGCCCCTGCACTTCCAGCCTCCTACTGGACTGTGGGACTGTGTCCAGAGGGGGCATCTTTCTCTGATGGCCACAAAGGCCCCAGAGAGGCTACTACCAAGAGGTCAGAGCAGAGACAGGAACTAGCCAGAGGGGCCCAGGCAGCCCACGTCTTTCACATTGCAAACATTTGAAACTGCCACTAAAATTCATGCAAAAATCATTCCCTCGGGCTCTGCTATAAGTGTCGTTGGAAGCTGAGCTGCTGCAGCCCTGATCTGACGAGGGTCTCCCGCCACCTGCAGTGACTCTCCACCTGGAGGAGCGACAGAGACCCCTTCCCCCAGGAGGCGTCAGAGCAAGACTCCTGCGTGCTGCTAATTATCAGAGACAAGAAAGGAAAAGGAGATGCTGCCTCAAGCCTTCTGTTCTGACTGTGGCTTCAACACTGCTTCCTCTCACACCAAGCTCTACAGCACAGCGACCAAGTAGGAAATAATTCATTTTCCGAGTTTACTCAATTACACAAGATTTAAATCTCCCTGACTCATAACCAACCTCTCATTTTACTTGACGTCAAAGCAAACACAAAGGAGAAGGGGAGAGAGACCCACGTAGCGAGGTAATCACTCCCACCCGCAGCGAGGAGAGTCCCCCTTTTACCGAATAAAGCTCAGGTGAACACCGAGCGACCGGTGTGACCCCGAGCAGTCGATGCACAGCAGCACCCCGTACGTGATGCTGGCCCAGCTGGGATTCTTGGCACCGCAGTCAAAACACACCTGAAAGAAAATTTCAAAATTCAGTTACTCATCGATTCTTATTAGCCAAATGAGCCATCCTATAGGACAATACAGGATTTGGCTTCAAAGCTGCTTAATCTTTACACTTTAAACTGATTATCAGAGGGAATTCCCTGGCAGTCCAGTGGTTAGGACTCAGCATTTTCACTGCCAGAGCCCAGGTTCAATCCCTGGTGGGGGAACCAAGATCCCACAAGCTGCACAGTACGGCAAAAAAAAAAAAAATAATAATAATAATAATAGATAAAACAAACTGGTTATTAGAAAAATACCTCACCTAGATTTTTTTTAAAAACCTCAAATTTCTATTTCTTTTATTATTATAATAATGTCACTGTATTATATAATTATATATCAATAGACTATTAATATAATGCATTAATTATATGTTATATATTTTTGCATATCTATTATAATAGTACATAGTGAAGAGAACTTAGATGTGTTTATTGTCTCAAATATGACTCATGACTCATGCATGAAGCATCAACAGGGTTCCTACCACTCACATGAATGAACACTAGACAGGGATGTCCCCTGCTGGAAATGCCCAAGGCCTTACTGTCCCCTGGGCAGTGGCTCTCTACCAAATGTCAGGCGTCTGTGCATATTTCTTCTCTCCCCAACCAGAGGAAGAGAGCTCCCTGGATGCTCCCCTGGATCCTGCCCTCCGGGGGCACTCACCCCCCCATGTAATCCCCACCCTCGATTTGCCCAGGAGGCCCGTGTGACCAATGATATGGCAGAAGTGCTGCTGCGTCCCTTCCGGGGTGAGGTCATAAAAGACCCTGGGGCTTCCTTTCTCTCTCTCGCTCTCCCCCCAGATCACTGGCTCTGGGGGACGCCAGGTGCCATGTCTTGAGGACACTGGGTCGCCCAGTGGAGAGAGCCACGTGGAGAGGAACTGAGGCCTTTAGTCCAACAGCCAGTGAGGAGCAGAGGCCGGCTGACCACCACGTGAGTGAGCTTGGAGTGGAGGCCCCAGCCTCCCGAGAAGCCCTGAGCCTGCCTTCCTCAGCACTGACTAAAGTCAACGTTCTTCACCTGATAACAGACGCACAAACGTACTTTAGAATACACAGTGCTTGCTGTGGAAATGAATACTTATGAGTAATTAGAGCCAGGACAACAGGACAGTTAAAAATTCCACAAATAATAGACTTGTTTTGAATTGTTTTCCAGAAAAAATAAAACTATATTTTAGCTAACTGAGCCACCCCCAGATTCCCGGCCCTCCGAACCTGTGTGAGACAACTTGTGTTTGTTGTTTTAAGATGCTGAGCTCCGCAACAGAGGCTAATAGAGAGAGCTGTTCCTGCGTGAGATGCCGTGTCCTTCATGACCTCTGCCCCCTCCACTCTGTCCAGGTCACTGTTATAACTCAGACACACAGCTCACGTCCAAGGAGTGGGCCCCCTCCTGCACAGCTCGGAGCTCCTGCAGCGTCGGGGGCCTTTCCCTCACCTTGCCTTCCGCCCGCATCCGCACAGAGCTCGGACGTGGCTAGCGCTCAATGAATGTTTTCTGTGTGTTTTCTCGTCTCCCACAAAGCCTGAAAAGTAGTGATCTACCCATACAAAGCATTCAGGAAATATATGTTAATCAAATGAACAACTTATAAAACTTATTACCAGCTCGAAAATTAGCACCAGCCCCCTCAACACTGAAGTCAAACATTCTTCATCTGATAACAGGACACAAAAGTACTTTAAAATACACAGCGCTTGTCATGGAATTAATATTTGTAATTAATTAACATCAGCACAACAGAGTGGTAAAAATTCCATGAATATGCTTCCCTGGTGGTGCAGTGGTTGAGAGTCCGCCTGCCGATGCAGGGGACACGGGTTCGTGCCCCGGTCCGGGAGGATCCCACATGCCGCGGAGCGGCTGGGCCCGTGAGCCATGGCCGCTGAGCCTGCGTGTCCGGAGCCTGTGCTCCGCAGCGGGAGAGGCCACAACAGTGAGAGGCCCGCGTATTGCAAAAAAAAAATTCCACGAATAGGAGGTTTTTTAAAAGCCCCCATCTTTTAGGTATGCTTTATAGGCAAAGCCACCTATGTGAAGGTTGTCTCAACTAAAACCATCAAGAAAGATCTGGGGACTTCCCTGGCAGTCCAGTGGTTAAGACACCACGCTTCCAATGCAGCGGGGATCGGTTCAAACCCTGGTCAGGGAACTAAGATCCCACATACCATGCAGTGTGGCCAAAAAAAAAGGAAAGCAAGCTCTGGATTCTGGCCTTTTGAGGGCAATACAAGCGTGAAAACACGCGTGGATTTTCCAAAGCCCCTCATGGTGACAGGTTCACAATAAGCAGGCAGGAGTAGAGGGCTGACAGCTGACACGAGAGGCACCAGGCATTCACTCCAGTGTTTACTGACTGCCTGCTACGTGCCAGGCACTGTGGCAGAGGCTGAGGTATTAAGAAGTGGATGGCGGCACTGACTCCACAAATGCTTGCTGAGTCTCCCCATCTCCCCCTACACCCGCCCCGGACAGGCCACTGAAGTGGGAGTAAAGGACACGGAAATGAAGATGCCCTGTGGTAACAGCCATGAGAGTAAGGAATGCCCACCCCTGGGATGCCAAACAGTGGGCCCGACTCTGCCAAAGGTGCCGCCCCTCTGCAAGAGGCCACTGTGATCCCTCACTCACTTAGCTAACAGCTGTCACTATCAGTACGCCCCCGGCACACACAGAGTGCACGTACAAAAGTGGCCTGGGAAGAGTCAGCCCGCGTGGAGCCCACAGTCTAGCAGTCCCAGCGGGCAAGACAACTAGTTATAATGTTGAACCTTAGTAAGCAAGGACAGGATGCAAAAAGTTTTCTAGACAGGGCCCAAGTGGCATGTGGGATGTCAAGAATAGAGTCTAAAAGGGCAGAAGGGGCAAAAGCCTGTGCAGGAAATGGCCCTGTGCAGGGACACGACCCAGAGGTTGGGCGCACACAGCCCAGAGCAGGCAAGTCTGAGAATCACTCCCAAGGTGGTCACAAGGCTGGTTACGAAAAGACAGCAGCGGGGCTTCTAACAAGTGGCCTCAGAATCCTCCTGACACATCAACTAAGATGAGGAATTGCAGGCCTCTCGCCTTCCGAGATGGCCCGCACTCTTGTCTGGAGTGTGTTTCTCCCAAGGCCGTTCTCGCCTTTTGAGACAGACCACGTTCGGTCTACAGAATACGTATCTCTCTAAATAAATCCATTTCTGGACTCCCCTGGTAGTGCAGTGGTTAAGAATCCATTCCACAATGCAGGAGACACGGGTTCGAGCCCTGGTCCGGGAAGATCCCACATTGCCATGGAGCAACTAAGCCCGTGTGCCACAGCTACTGAGCCTGCGTGCTAGAGCCCGCGAGCAGCAACTACTGAGCCCACGTGCCACAACTACTGAAGCCTGCGTGCCTAGAGCCCGTGCTCCGCAACAAGAGAAGCCACCGCAATGGGAAGCCCATGCACCACTCGCCACAACTAGAGAAAACCTGCACGCAGCAAAGGAAGGCCCAAGGCAGCCAAAAATAAATAAATAAATAATCCTTCTTTCTCCTGAAAAAAAAAAAAACAGATGAGGAATTGCAGAATGCAGCTCTGTGAGAGCTGGGGCCTTGTTCACCTGAGCTGAGCGCTGAGCACTGAGCCCGGCACAAAGCAGGCACCAAATGCAAATACAGGTGGTGGAAGAGCTCACGAGCCGAGACTGGGCCCTGTGGGATCTGAGGTCAGAGGGCAGTTCGAAATCCAAGTCTGGCTCTCTGTTGGGGCAGGGACTCCATTTTGTTTTGATGGGCAATCCTAAACCAAAGTGGAGATATGGTCTTCTAAGCAGAGTATCAGTTCTTATGGTGATAAAAAGTAGTTTTGGACGAACAATTTGTTTTGCTACATGGTCAGAATAATTGCTATAGAAATCACAGCTAATATTGAGTGTTTGCTCCATGTCAGGCACTGCTGCTGGCCAACAGAATCTTGGTAACAACGCTATAAGAAGGTGCTGTTCTTATGCCCATCTGGGCCAGCTTCCGGGCCTGTGTGTGATTGACGCAGCCACACAGGACACTGCACACAGAAGCGCCCATGGGTGGTTAATGGTCTGCTGTCTCATCTTGAAATTCTTAGTACTTTTGAAACAAGGGCCCTGCATGTTCACTTTGCACATTTCAAGTTCCCTGCAGAGTATACAGCGCCAGTTTTCATCCCCGTGTTAGAGAAAACTAAGGAAACGTGAAGTTAAGTGTCATAGCTAAGACGTGGTATCACAGAGACTGGACCCCGGGCAGTCTGCCCCGGAGCGCACTCGTCACCCCTTCACTACGCCGCCTCTTACCCTGCCAGGCAGCCCTTTATCTGTCCTCCAGGCACTAGATAGACCATCTGCTTCCCGAAGGCAGGAGCAGTACATCCTCAGTGCTCTGCGGTGCCCGGCACGCTGCAGGTGCCTGACTGGTATTTGCTGAATGAATACTTGCTAAATAACTCAAACAATCAATATAACACTAGGGAAGAGCAGAGACAAGGGAGGATTTCACAAGCTAGAAGACTGACCCTCTGAGTTAAAACCTTTGATCCAGAGTAGAGATCCATCATACGTGAGAGGGAGAATTGGACACCACATTCTAAAAGGAAACTGAGGTGTTTTTCTTTAAGTACTTTCCTGTCTTGTGTGTCTTAGAGCTCTTTTTAACCATCTCATTTTAAAAATGCTTATTAACTCTTCCACATCATTAAAACTAGTTTTCATCTTTGCTTAGGTAATGGTTTCTTATTAACAATCAAATAAAAAGTCTTAATCAAGAAATGTAACACAGGGCTTCCCTGGTGGCGCAGTGGTTGAGAGTCCGCCTGCTGATGCAGGAGACACGGGTTCGTGCCCCGGTCCGGGAAGATCCCACATGCCGCGGAGCGGCTGGGCCCGTGAGCCATGGCCGCTGAGCCTGCGTGTCCGGAGCCTGTGCTCCGCAGCGGGAGAGGCCACAACAGTGAGAGGCCCGCGTATTGCAAAGAAAGAAAGAAAAAGAAAAGAAATGTAGCACAAGACTGTGGAACACTACCAGAAAATATTTTTGCTCGATGCTTTTATGAATCCTACTACAGAATATAAAATTTTCTACAAGTGTGTTGTTCATAATTAAAATAACAACGAATTGCTGACATGTATTGAGGGCCAGTATATACAGGAACTGCTCTAAGTGCTCTTCTTGGATTTCCTCATTTAATCCTCACAATAACTCTCTGAATTAGATCTAGCTCATGCCTCATTTTCAGATGAGGAAAATAAGGTACAAAGTAGTCAAGTAACCTGCCCAAGGTGACAGGAAGTCCCAGGGTCTGGATAACAATTTACAAGCAAGCCCACACATGTTCCTCAAAAGTGTTCTTGGTATAAAGACCTTGACTTCTTATTTAAAAGGGACATCTTTTGATGAATTCAGTCAAAGAGAATATATGTTGGGTTTCTGAGATAAAGCAGACCAAAAAATGTATAGTTTCTACACTGTTAACTGCAGATCCTAATCTGGTCTAGTTTACATCAACCCCTCTTTATAAACAGATTAACCTAAATTTGAAAATCAAGAAAATACCAAAGAAATCGGCACTGGAGAATTCCTGGAAACTCTTTCCCCTCCTGACTTTCCTACGTTCATCAGATATCACCTCCTATAAACTGTTTCCTTGCTCACTTCTCTTAGGCTGTAAAAACATGGGCTCCCCTCCACCTAGACCTAAAACAAAGACATCTAAGTTTTGTAAAACTCTGGGACTTTCTTTCTATGCCATCACGTCATGGCACACAGAGTCCATGCTGACACGACGGCCCTTTGCACTGTCCAGGTTCCACTCTGACCTGTGATCCTCAGCAGAGGGTGTCACTTTAGCCCGATGTGTCACCGCATCTCCAGCCAGTAGCGAAAAGTTGTAAGAGTCATGGGTGGGGGGAAGGGACAGTCTCTGGAGATGAAAAAAAAAAAAGGAAAATCCCCATCTCCAAAGAGAGAGACAAAAGGGAAGGAAGGGTAAGGGGTCTGTGGTGGGCTTTCTTAGCAAGAGACAAGAGTGCGAAGCCACTTAGCAGTGATCACTTAGCAGCTTTATCAGACAGGGAAACTGAGGCTGCCACCAGAGGACACAGCTTCCCTGAGGAGCTTCAGAGGTGAGCTCGGAGGCAGGGAGGGGGCGAGCCGAGCTTCCCCAAGCGCCCAGCGCTACCAGCTGGAGTTTCTGGCCCGGCGCATGCTTCCCGGCTGGGTCATAGGTGGCCTGTGGTCTCCGCCCCCAGTCGCAGGAGCCGCGGGTACGCCCCCTAGCCCTCCCTCGGGCCCCCGAGCTCGCCCCCCGCTCTCTCAGGAACTCGTGTCCACTCCGCCCCCACCAAAAGCCGCCTCCGACCCCCGTAAGTTCCCCGGCCCGGTGTTAGGAGCCCACAAGTGTCCGCCCCCGGGACCCCCAGATGCTCTCGCCTCCCGCCCCCAGGACTCCCAGGTGCCCGCCCTGCCTCGGACCCTGGGGTGCGCCCCCTACCCCGCCCCTCCCTTGCTGAAGCTGCGGGGCGGCGCACAGTCCGGACCCAGGCGAGGCCCAGCCGCTGCGGCCGCACAGTGCGACGTGTCACAGGCCGGGCCGGCTCCTCCTCCCGCGGCCGCGGCCACTGGCGCCGCAGGGGCCTCCCGCAGGGTCCGGCAGGGATGCCAAGCAAGCCTGAACACGCCCGGCGGCCGTTACCTTGTTGGTGGGCACCAACCGGAGGCGCCTGAAGATGGTCAGGATATCCTGCTTGCTGGGGTCCCCCATGGTCACCAAAGAAACGAGGCACAGCTGGCCCCGCCAACCGGGAAGGGCAGAGCAGAAGCGGTTGCCGCCTCCGGGAGGTAGACGACGGCCGAAGGGCGGGGCTGCCCGTGAAGATCAGACCGGGCCTCTCGATGTCCCCGCCCACTGCCGGAGCGCACGCGCCACTCTCCCCAGTGGCCCTCGCTTAACAGTGCCACTGGCTCCGCCCACTCAGGCCCCGCCCCGGTTCCTACGCAGGAGGCTCGCGCGCTCCCTCCAGGTCTCCGCCGGGCCTCCACTCCCGGCAGTGCGTGGCGAAGCTCGGTCCGGGTCAGGTTTGTACCTGCGCGCACGGCTGGTCGAGCCACCGACGCTTCGGCTGACGGGACTGCTTCCTCGGCCAAGGTCCTCTCACCTCCTCCCCGTGAGAGCGGCAGAACCTGTCACTCCAAGTGGCAAAGGAGGAAACTTGCGGGGCAAGGGCCTCCCCGCCGGCTCCCCACACCCGAGGACTCAGTCCAGGCGCCGGATTTTCGCTAGTCGCCTGAGCCCTGGTGGGAGGCGTCCTATGGCGAAAAGGATCAGTTTGGGTTATGTCAGTGAGAGTCAGCAGTTCTCCTGAGGCAAAAGGCGTTCAGTCAAATCTGATGAATATAGACAAGAAAAGCAGCTGGCCCTTTTCTACCCTTCGGCTGACATTACTAGCTGGGGGGTTTAAACGCTTGGAGAAAGGTGCCTGTTTTGCGGTAGTGGGTGTGGAGCCACTAGGTGTCACCTGAGGTTCCGCGGGTCAGGAGAAGGATAACAGGTTTTGGAGTCAAATGCAACACCTTGGCTCCAAGCTCACTCCAGCCAGCTCCTTCCCAGCTCTGTGACCTTGGTCAGATCACGTCTCTAAAGCTGGGTTTGCTCCTCTGTGCAGTGGGGTGAGAGATGGGGAATCAGTGCTGAGCAGTACAGGAGAGCAACTTCCCAGTGAAGCCCTGGGAAAGGCTTTGGCAGTGGTCTTTCAACCTGTCTGGTTAGATGCCCTCAGGGAAGTTGGAAGCTTGCAGGGTTGGAACTATTCCAAGGAAGGGAAATGTATTACCTTCCAGAACAGTAAGTTACTTTTACAGTAAGTTTCAGCTGTGACTGAAAGTTCTGCCTTGTACTGAGTCAAAGTATATACATACCGGGCTTCCCTGGTGGCGCAGTGGTTGAGAGTCCACCTGCTGATGCAGGGGACACGGGTTCATGCCCGGGTCCGGGGAGATCCCACATGCCGCGGAGCGGCTGGGCCCGTGAGCCATGGCCGCTGAGCCTGCGCGTCCGGAGCCTGTGCTCCGCAACGGGAGAGGCCACAGCAGTGAGAGGACCACACACTGCAAAAATAAATAAATAAATAAATAAATAAATAACCCTGTACTTTGTGTCCCTAGGTACGGGCTTGACCCTACACAGAATACCTGGCATGTTTATGAGTCCTGTGCTTTCTGATGGGAATGGGAATGATGGTCCCATTTACTATTTGGAGTTGAAATCTTCTTACCAAGTTATATATCAGATTCAGGATATTGTCTACTCCAGTCTCCAGTATAGAGATCCCTGAGAAGAAGAAAAAAAGTGCAATGAAGTGTAGACAGTATCTACACTAGTTGGGGCATAAGGGGACACCCCCCCCCCCAAATACCATTTGTACACCCATCTTTCTCTTTTCTATCATCTGCTTAAGCGTTCTTCATAGAACTTATTATCACCTAATGCCATAATGTGTAATACTCCCCTCAGCTGAATATAAATTTTTTGAGATCAGATGTATTCCATCTACCTCTCTATCCCCAGCACCTAGAACAAAGCCGGGCACATAGTATGCATTCAGTAAGGATGTGTGGAATGGGCTTAGAATGTAGAAAGCTGCAAAGAACGTCACTCCTAATATAATAATGAGAAAAGGCTGGATAACCTTTAAAATCATAACTTCTCTTGAGCCCATCAGAGAGCTGAGAGCAAAGCAACCAAGTAAACTGAATTCCAAAGAGAGCCTAGCCTCTCCAAACACACTTGGAACAAAGAGCTCTTTCACCTTTGGCAAAGCACAGGGGAAAGAGGTGGCTGCCATACAAGTGGGCAAGAGGAAATCAGTTAAAATTTTAATGAATTCTTAGAGGCCAAGCATGGGCTAGCATGTCAATTTGGAATAGCTAGAAGCCTCAGAAACAAGAAGAGTTTACATTCATTCACAAGCTCTTTTCCGTAAACCTCCATCAGAAATCTTTCTTCATGAGAAAGATGGAGACAGAGATCTCTGACATCAGAGAGAAACCCCTTGGTAGGGCAGGCACCCAACTTTTGGGGGATGGGCACAAAACCCCACCCGCTTCCCTTCTCTCTTAGAAAGCAAAAGCAGCAAATTCACTCTCCCTCAGGCTACAAGCAAAGATCCATTGCTGCCAGGAGTAGAAGCAAAATCTAGTAATACCAAATCCTGAAGAGGATAGGAAATCCTCTTGCTCTCAAAGGAGGGTAGGCAGAAACTCATTGCTTCAGATCTGAGCATAATAGAACACAGAAGAGCTTCGAAAGAAGGGCCCAGCCAACAGGCAGGCCCACGTTGCCCTCTGGGTACTGTCCTTGCCATCTGTGTCTTATGGGGATATCCTGGTGTGGCTCTGGCCAAGTGAGACAACATTTAGTTTATTTAGTCCACCCAGTCGGACAGGAGCTTGCTGAAAGCCAAGTGCCACTCTAGGAAAAACCAGACATGCTTACATAGTCATATGGTGACTCACAAAGTCAGAATAAGCACAGATCTCATCCTTGCCCTGGTGGACTTTAGTTAGTGCTGAAAAGAAAACAAATTGCTGACTTAAAACAACAACAACACACACACACACAATGTAAGAGCTGTGAGTTGAATTTATTCAGTGTCTTCCTGAGGACTCTAACCCAGGAGACAGCCTTTCAGAGAGCCTTGATGTACTGTTCCAAAGAGGTGAGGGAGGAGCCAGGATATATATGAATTGGGAGGCGGGGGGGGCTGGAAAAAAACATGTAGTCGAATGTCAAAAGATTACTGGGAATCACAAAAACAGACATCTCAAGTTAATGATTTTAGTGCTTTTCTCCGTATGGGAAGATACAAGAATCTGGGGTTACTGAAATTTTTCCTTAGTTGTGTATCTTAACTATCTCAGGGCCAGTATCCAAAGGACAGAATGATTCCTGTTTTTCACCATCCTGAATTCCCCTCAGGTACACTGTCAGTGGGTGACTGCAGTGGCTCTTGGCTTGATCCTTGTAGAACTGGAATGGCAGGCAACTTACGAAGTGAACACTATCTCAGACATGCCATTTCTGTACAGGTCAGATACTTTTGAAAATGAGCTCATGGAATCCTGAGCAACCTTATCTGCTTTTTTAAAAAAATTAATTAATTCATTTGGGCTGTGCCGGGTCTTAGTTACAGCACGTGGGATCTTTAGTTGCGGCCTGCAGGATCTTTTAGTTGCAGCATGCGGGCTTCTTAGTTGTGGCATACATGCGGGATCTAGTTCCCCGACCAGGGATCTGCATTGGGAGCGCAGAGTCTTACCCACTGGGCCACCACGGAATTCCCAGTCTTATCTGATTTCCACCAATCCGTATATGCTCAGGCAGTGCACTTGTTACCAAACTGAACTTGGGTCTGCTTGCCCGCTGCACAACAAAGCCAGTTCACTGACACTGGGTTGTGGTGAAGGAAAGCACAGTGTTTATTGCAGGCACCAAGCAAGGAGAATGGGCAGCTCATGCTCCAAGACCCAAACTCCTCGATGGTTTTCGGGGAATGGGTTTTAAAGGCAATGTTGGGGTGAGGGTTTCAGCTCGTGGGCTTTCTTCTGATTGGTTGGTGGTGAGTTAACAGGGTGATATTTCAGGAACCTTCTGGTTCCAACCAGTCTGGGGTCAATGTGCTTGGGGTCAGCATGTAGTCAACAACCTCCACCTGCTTGGGGTCTTAGTTTCTGCAGAACAACTCAAAGATGCATCAGACTGTTCTGACAGTTGTTATGAGGATGAACCAGGACTCTGCTCTATCGATGAACTAGTTTCTTGACTGCTTTTCCTTTGTTTCTACATTTCCTCACTTCCTTGATTAGTAGCTGCTTGAGTCTGGTCTTTGGAACCCAGGGAAGTTCTGGGAGACTAAAGCCGTTTTTCACAAACAAGAGACAGGGGACACAGAGGGGCTTTTGTACCCAGGAGGGCCCTGCAGAGTCCTGCTTGGTTTCACACTTCTGGAAATTCACAAATGCCCTCTCCGCCCCCGTTTTTTTGGCTGCGCTGTGTGGCTTGCGGGATCTTAGTTCCCTGACCAGGGATCGAACCCGTGCCCCCTGTGTGGAAGCGCAGAGTCCTAGCTCCTGGACTGCCAGGGAATTCACCTTGATTGATTTTTTAAAATCAATTTATTTATTTATTTTTGGCTGGGTTGGGTCTTCATTGCTGCACACAGGCTTTCTCTAGTTGCGGCAAGTGGGGGCTACTCTTCACTGTGGTGCGCAGGCTTCTCATTGCGGTGGCTTCTCTTGCTGCAGAGCACGGACTTTAGGTGCGTGGGCTTCAGTAGTTGTGGCACGTGGGCTCATAGTTGTGGCTCATAGGCTCTAGAGCGTAGGCTCAGTAGTTGTGGCGCATGGGCTTAGTTGTTCCGCGGCACGTGGGATCTTCCTGGACCAGAGCTCGAACCCGTGTCCCCTGCATTGGCAGGCGGATTCTTAACCACTGCGCCACCAGGGAAGCCCCCTGATTGATCTTTTAAAAGTAGAAATTTAGGACTTCCCTGGTGGCGCAGTGGTTAAGAATCCGCCTGCCAATGCAGGGGACACAAATTTGAGCCCTGGTCTGGGAAGATCCCACGTGCCGCAGAGCAACTAAGCCCGTGCGCCACAACTATTCAGCCTGTGCTCTAGAGCCCATAAGCCACAACTACTGAAGCCTGCAGGCCTAGAACCTGTGCTCCACAACAAGAGAAGCCATTGTGACAAGAAGCCTGTGTACTGCAACGAAGAGTAGCCCCCACTCGCCACAACTAGAGAAAGCCCGCGCACAGCAACGAAGACCCAACTCAGCCAAAAATAAAATAAATAAATTTATTTAAAAAAATAAAGAAATTTAAGCTGATGCCATTACCGCCTTTAATGGGATAAAAGATTTAGAATCCTCATTACTGTGACATTTGCAACATTACGATATTATAAAAAATAATTGGATAGTGAAATGAAAAATTATGTTTACACAAAACCTGTACTTGTATGTTTATGACACATCTATTTGTAATCAAAAACTAGAAAAAACCCAAATATCCTTCACTTGGACTAACAAACCATGGTAAATTCATTCAATGTAAACTACCCACAATAAGTAGTAACAGACTGATCCATGAAACCACGTGGATGGATCTCAGACGAATTATGTGAAGTGAAAGATAAGACGATTTCAAAAAGCTACATATTGTATGATTCCATTCATATGACATTCTGGAAAAGGCAAAACTGTGGAAACAAGACAGATCAGTGGTTTCCAGGGGCTGGAAATACAAGGAGGGGTTGATTACAGAGGACCAGGCAGAAATCTGGAGAGTGAGGGGACAGTTCTCTATCTTGTTTGTGGTGGTGGTTACATGATGTATGTGCATTTGTCAAATTATACACTAAACAGGGTGCATTTTACTGTATGTAAATTATACCTTAAAAAATAAAAAAAGATGGGAAACAAAGACGTGCTCAGCAATATGAGACTTCTCACACATGGAATGTCATTAAACATTTTTAGTGGAAGCATATTTAGGGACAGGAGGAAATGCTCATGATCAAATATTAAGAGAATGAAGCAGGGTACCAAACTACATTTAGAGTATGATCCCAATTTTGTAAAAAACACACACATTAATGATAAGGACAATGAAACATGGGCACATGTGTATGTATAGAAAAAGACTAGAAAAAATGCACCAGAATGTCAGCAGTTATTACCTCTGGATGTTGGGACTTTAATGTTTTTCTGAATACTTTTGCTTAGTTTCCAAGTTTTCATCTGAACCTTTGTTCCTTTTACAACTACTGAGTGGTCATTAACATTGTTATTTGAAAACTATTATAGAGGGGCAGGAGCAGGCTGGCTAATCTTGACCAGGAAGTGGCGAAGGAGCTGCACACAGTTCGCTTGCGGTCAGTTTCACCTTGTTGATCAAATGCCATCCGGCTCGGGGCTGTTTGTTCTCAGACCTCTTGGCCAGGCACTCGGGTTTCTGTGGCCTTCGGTTGCCATGCTGCACGTCAGGGCTTTAGCCCGCTGACGGCCGGTGTTACTTATCCTTTCCTGAGACAGTGATGTTATTTATGCAGTTCATTTGTTCATCTGTTCCTCCCTTCCTTCATTTCCTAGCCTTTTCCACAGAGGATTTGAAGAGGTCTAAAACAGTCCAATCTGAGTTTTACTGGGTGGTCCAAAATTGATTTCATTTTTTCTTTTCAATTTCGCTCCAAAGCACTGGGGCTAGAGAGAAGATTAGGGTGCAGTGTCTGCACCAAGGAGCTTGCTGTTTAAGCAAGAAGATGTGCCAGTAGTGACACTGAGGTGCTCCAGAGCACGGAGGAGGGCCTTTCAGGCCCGGCGTCTTGGAAATGGGGTAACTCCCATTCTGGTAGGTATGTTAATGAGCGCCACTGGGGGCAGGCACATCCTCGCCCTCTGAGGCAGGCGACCTCGTTGTCCAACAGCACAGCCTAGTGGGCAGGGACTGCACTGCACTACCCACGTCTGAACCTAGCTAGCTTGGCTGTATGGTATGGTACCTTGGGCAAGTTACCTAACCTCTCTGTGCCTCAGGTTCCTTACCTATAGAAATAGGAATAATAATATTTACCTAGTTCATAGGGCTGCTTTGTTAAATATTAATACATGTTAAAGAGTTTAGAGCAGGGTCTGGCACAGAGTGAAATACAAATGTTTACTATTATTGCCATTTTATAGATGAGTAAACCAAGCCTCGGAGAAATTAAGTATTTTGCTCAAGGTAACATCGCTAAGTGAGGCCCCACAATTGGAGCCAAGTTTGAGTGCAGAGAATATGACCTCACAGTCCATGCTCTTAACCCCTGGCTTCGTTTTTACACCTTTGTAAGACTCATTAATTTTCAGAGAAGAAAAAAATATTTTGTCAGGTTTTGGTGTGGAAAACCCAGACTTCTTCTGTACAGTTTCAGAGATGGGTGAACATATGGCTTGGAGGAAGCATTCCCGCCCAGCCTCTGGCTAGGGAGGGTCCGGAGTCTCCATCTGGGGTCTGCATACTTTGGTTATTTCTGGCTTGAGCTAGGATGGTGTTTGGGGGTGAGACCATTTTCACAAGGTGCCCATCCAACCCTCATGAGGCACCTCTCCCTCTACTACGTGGCTGCCTCCTAACCCTCCCTGCCCCTTGCCAGGGATGGGAGGTCACATTGGCCTGTGTCCCTTGCTCCCTGGGCTCTCTTCGTCCATAGCGTGCCCACCTCCTCGGCCCAGACTGTGGTTGATCAGTCTCTGGGTCCCCAGAGCTGGGTTAGGAGCATCTGCTGGTTATATGAACAAATCAAGGAGGACACGGAATTGCTGGTATTTTGGGCAGCTCTGACTTGCTCAGAGGGTGGTCCTGGGTCAGCGTCAGCTGCGGACTTGTTAGATGTGCAAGCCCTGGGCCTCACCCCCCAACCTGGTGACTCAGAAACTCTGGAATGTGGCCCGGCAAGCTGGGTTTTAACAAGCCCTCTAGATGTTTGAGAACCAGCAGTTTAGACAACGGCATCTGCTGTCTGGCGTTGGGCGTCGGGGTTCCAACCCCACCTCTACCCTGACTTGCTGTGTGGCCCGATGTAAGTCACTCAGGCTCTCTCGTTTGTTTCCTCATCTATAAAATGGTGCTCATACATCGTGAGGAGATTTCTATGATCCTTTGCAGGGAAAGGTGCTCAGCACAGGGCCTGGCATGTAGCTGATACCTGTTTAGCCCAAGGCTGGTTGGAAACAGCAGGCTGAGAAGCTGCCTGTCCCCCAAGAGTGCCGGGGTCAGCCTGGCTCCTCTGACCCTGTGCTTGGCAGTGGCCCTGCCTGGTGGGGCATGAATGAGCCTCATACCTCAACCTGGGTCTGTCCTTCCCCGGGCAGCAGAGGTGCTTCTATCCCGGGCCCAGGCCTCTCCACAAGGAGGGCCCAGGCCTCTCCATCAGGGGGCCCCAGGTCTGTCCATTGAGGCGCTGTCGCCCGGCCCTTCTGCTCGCTCCCTCCAGAGACCACAGAGATCCAGCCCGGAGGTCACTGCGGGCCCGTCTAAGGGAAAACTAAGGCCCGGAGAGGGGCACACACCTCCTGCCGGTGTCTGGGCAGGGGTGCAGAGAGGCACAGAAAGGGCAGCTGCCACCCCGGAGAGAGCTGGGGCTGTGAGAAGGGGTGGGGGGGATGAGAGGCAGTTTCCAGGACACCTTGAGAGCAGGGCCCCGACCTGGCAAGTTCTCCTGCTTCTGGACACCCAGCTCAGAGAGGCTCAGGCACCTGCTTGGGCTTCAGGGCCCACAGGGGTGGAGGTCCCCCCAGTCTGCCCACAGCCCAGCCTGACCTCCACCCAGGCGGGGACACTTCCCGCTGGAAGGGGGGAAACAGCTCAAGGACCCCATAGTGCCCACCCCTTAGGGTCTTGGAGCCGGGTTGGGAGGCCCTGTTTGTCCAAATTTCCTGAGACTTGTAGGCTGACCTCCAGAATCCACCACGCACACTCAGGAGACCATCCTGCCCCCTCATCTCTGGCCACTGCGGCCAGTATCACAGTGACTCCGTCTCTCCCTGATCTCTGGAGTCCCCTGAAGGCAAACATGGGCCCTTCCTCATGTCTGTCCTGGCACCACCGAGTCTTGCACACAGTAGGTGCTCAAGAACTGCTTGATGAATGAATACAACCTAGGAACAGAACATAGGGAGGGAGGGAGGCAACTGCCTGCCAGGAGGGGCTACTCGGAGTCAGACCTGGCTCAGCTACTCCAGCCACTTGCTCTGTGGCCACAGGCACGTCACACCTGACCCTCACATGGCCTCAGTTTCCCCAGGAACAAGGAGGGGCCCCTCAGCTTCCCACACCCCTATCCCATGGATGGCAAGTGGCCCCCCAAGCCTGCCCCCTAGGACTTGAGGCATTGGCACAGCCCAGATCCACAGGCCACCCAGAGAAGGCCAGGCCAGGCAAGGGGACTGGCCTGCCTGTGTTTAGGTGGATCAGGGCCCTGCAGGGAAGCCTGGGACACCGAGGCCAGCCCTGTCCTCCATGTGCAGGGACTCCAGAAGACCCAGTGTTTTAGCTCGTACTGTGGCAGCATCAGATCCCTGCCCAGGTCACTAGGCCATAGGTCACTTTCCCTCTGGTCATTACTGGGGGGCTTGGAGAGGAGGAAGTACTCCACCCCCCGCGCCACTGAGGGAAGTGGGGTGGGCTGCTGAGAGCCCTGGGGACCCCTGCGGGTGGTGTGGATGCAGCAGTGATCCAGGGGGAGAAGGGGCAGCTTGGCCCAGGCAGTGGCTATGGGGGTGGGGAAGGACAGAGAGGCAAAGAGGGCTCAGTGGCCCAGCATGGAGGGCACGGGAGGGGCAGCCTGACCAGGGACCAGGAGGGTGAGACGTCACGCATAATCATGGCAAAAGATATCATCTCCCGAGCACCTGTGGCCTTGCACCCCTTTACCCTAACCCCCACCCGGGAGGCAGGTATCACGCTTGCCTGAGAAGATGAGGCCCAGGAGCGAGTTAACGCTTCCAGGCTCACCCCGAGGGCTGGGCCAGGAGAGGACAGGTGGGCAGTGTGGGCCCTTCAGGTTTCCTCGCAGGAGCTCTGAGGATACAGGAAGCTGAGAAAAGGGCCTCGCCGAGCAGCGGCTGTTTCGGCCTGACTTTTGAGGGTTCCTCCTGCTTACCCACCTTGTTCTTTATCCGCCAGTGGAGAAAGCGAGGACGGGCTTGCCCTCGAGAGTCCTGCAGATGTGGGTTTGAACCACGGTTCGGTCACAGGACCTTGGGCAACTCACTGGACTTGAATTTCCAGACCTTCTTTGTCTTCTGCAAAGTGGGGTGACTCCAGCCTCCCCCACGCGCTGGCATCACAGTACACGAGCTCACCAAAAGCCCAGCAGGCGCAGCTCAGGAGACGGGACTGGGTGCCTGCTCTGACCCCTCCCTTCTGCTCTGGCCCAGCTTGTCTCTCGGAGGAGCCTGGGGCTGGCGAGGCAGATGCTGGTGACTGCCCTGGGCAGCGGGCAGCTGCGATGGGCTCCAGCTTCTCCTCAGAAGTGGAGAGCAGGGGCCCCATCACCATCAGACCAGGTGGCAGATGACAGATTCATCCTTGGCCCTTAATGAGCTGGCAAAGTTTAACACTGCCGTGGCGGCTACCCCCTCACTCCTGCACCCCTGTGAGGGCCTGGTGCCCAGATGGGGCGCTTCTCTGGCAGCCTGACCGACGTCAGTGAGTCCAGCAGCCCTCACATCTCTCCTTTCCCGCTTTGCCCTGGCCTCCTTCCGACTCAGGTCACCCCCGAGGGTGAGGGTGGAGGGCTCTTCAGGGATTTTACTTGGTGCCACAGACCAGCGGGGACTCCTTGGGTGAGTCTGGCTCTTGGAGCCTCTGCTTCTTTCTCTGTAAAATGGAAACGAGGAGACTCATCTCACTCACGGCGTGTTTGGAGATGGGCATGTTCTTTGCAGATAAGTAGAGAGGGCTCAGTGCACAGCGGGTGCTCAGGAAATACGTTCAAGGAAGCTCGGGTGATGAGTGGTCTCTGGTCTGGTCCTGCTATTTGGGCCTTGGGGAGTGGGTAGGGAGGCGCCAGCCTGCTGCCCACACAGGGGGAGTCTAGGCCACACAGCGGCAGGTTTGGGGGAGAGAAGAACTGCAAGGGGCTCCGGTGCCTCAACTCCCCAACCTCTAGCTTGGCAGGGGCAGTGGGACAGGGACACGGCCCCCTGGGCAGCGGTCTTGTACCTGGGATCTTGCCTGGCTCCAGAGCTGCTGCATAAATGCCAGTGAAGACACGTCCACCAGTTGATGAGCGCATGAGGCACACGCATAGCACGGAGACTGTCATACTCACGAGAGCAACTGTTTATTGATTCTTTTTCTAAAATACTATGCGTTTAAAGAAACACCTAAACTGAAAAGACGTGACAATTTTTGGTACATCTGTAGCAAAGGAATGAGGATTTCTGCTGGTAAGTGTTCGTGACAGACAGACACACATCCATTTTCCAAGCAAGACATCAAGCTCACTGGAAACATTGAATAAAATGCATAGCTTGTGATGGCAGCAGCCATTTCTCCAACGTCTGAGTTACACAAAGTAAAGGTTATCCCTCCCTCCCCTGCCCCGTGATCACAGTGCAGCTTCCTGCCCCAGCACGCCCGCTCCCTGATGACTAAGGACACTGCGAAGAGACCCTTGTGCTAGGGGGGTGAGACCCAGCTTTTGTTTGCTCACGAGGAATACAGATGACAGTGAAATCTTCAACTGCTGGAAAGACACGGGAGGTTTGTACAGTGTTCTGCTACAGAAAGGACTAAGGCTTGTTAGAAGTTGGACCCACAGCTAGCCAGTGAGGACAGACTTCCCTACAGCAGGCTCCACTTCAGAGAGGCCCAGGGCCCGAGCCCAGAGGGTCTCAGCTGACCAGCCAGGCCTGTGCCCAAATGCCACGGTCTTTAAGCAGTTTACAAATTAAACCCACTGTCAAAAGCTGTTAAATCTCATTAACACAGTAGACGAGCTCTTTAGATTCTCTGAATATCAAATAATATATACAGGTATACACCAAGACATGACAGTCTAACATAAAGCATCTTAACTATAGATGCATTCACTTGAAAAGTTAGTCTTATTTTTTAACCTTTCAAATCACTGATAAAATTGTTAATTTGCATGAGTGAAGTTTTAAGCACAGAGTGAAAACAGTTTTTAAATATGGTGACTTTAGAGAGTTCTACATAAGATTATTTGCGAAAGTCACATTTGGATGCCCCAAATGTGGACAGCATTCACAACAGGAATCCAGCCATGTGTTCCCATCTTTCTACTGCAATCTCTTGTCTCAAACATTGTCTGTCCAAATGAGCTACTGGCTCTCGCAGCTTGCCCCAGGCAGTGGCATGGTTGATTAACAGTACGACATGGAAATAGAGATATTTCCTTAAGACTGGTGTACATCCATCTATGCCATAATTTAAGTATAAATGAATGGAAGAACATGTATATAAAAAAGTAACTGTACACAGCCTTTAAATTAAAAACCTCAAAGTCCTCCCTCAGAAAATGGCATGTAAGTTTGTTCATCTAAGTTGCAGGTGACGGGACTCATCAGAGAAAGTAATCAGTGGAACCAGAATCAGTGTAACCCACCATTACCATGGACTTGGAGGAGAGGAGCAAAGACAAGGTCAAGAATATACAGATCCATGATAAGCCAACACACAGCGAGTGGGGGAGCGGGGGCAGGGGAGGGTCCCGGCGATTTCTGTTGTACTGCGTCTTCCTGTGCTCAGATCTCTCCATTTGCACTGTGGAAAGGGTGCCGAGTCCCAGGTAAAAGGACCAGCTTGTCTGCCTTCAAGAGACACCATGAAGCCAAGAGCAATGGAACCATCATCTTTTGCAGGAAAAGGAGTGAACGCCCACACAGCCGGCTGGAGGCGCCAGAGCCCGGGGCCCAGGGCTAACAGAGCCCCTGGGACCTCCACCTCCACCCCTCCGCCAGCCAGCCCACCAGCCCGTCACTGGATCGCCTCGACGTAATTCGCTGGGTACAGGCCAACCTGTCCGTTGTCCAAGCGTCCCTTGCACCAGCCCTGCTCATCCTCATCCTCTATCTTGGTCAGCTCATCCCCTGCAAGACAAAAAGGAAGCGGTCTTGGTGACCACAGGGTCAGAGAATCACCCTCATGTTTTAGCCCCCACCCTGGGCCCACAGAGGGTCCCTAACTTGGGTGGGAGGGGCAGGCATTCTTCTGGGGGCAACGTGGCCCGAGGGCCTGGCTCTTTCTCTATCAAGTTGCATCTAAGGTTTCGTGTTTAGTCATGGGGGCCTCTGAGAGATCTAAAGACCCAGGTCTTTCACACAGTGATCCTAAAGCAAGCCGTTCTCAGTTGCCAGCAGGGCTCCCACAGAGACTGCAGAATTAAACGCTGCAGGACTTTTGCCTCCGACTGTCCCAGGCCAGGTCAGAGGAATCCTTTCACAGGGTCTGTGTCACCTCCCTCACAGCCCTGTACTGCCATCCTTCCTTCCCCTGGGCCCTGGCCCGCCTGATCTTCTCGTATCTCCTCCAGCACTTGTTGCCATGGTCTTGGTGCCTTCATTTAATGTGTGTCTAGACTGCAGGCTGTGGGAGCGTTGGGGACCCATTATACCATCCCCAGCAGCTAGCTCAGAACATTTGTCCTCTGACTTAAGGAAATCAACCTCTCCCAACACTGAGAGTATTGGCATGGTTCTGGAATCTCCCCATGGCTCTGTGTTAGTGCAGTTTGATTTATCTTTTGTTTGTTCAAGCATGAAGGAACCTCTACATCACACCAAGGCCCTGGGTGGTGAAGGAGATACAGACATGAGAGAGGGACAGATGGAGCCCTGGTTCCTCAAGGAGACAGGCCAGGGGACAAGGACCAAAGGTGTGGTCAGGGCTGAGGTGGAGGGAGGTCCAGGCGTGGCATTTTCCTGTTCAGGACAGACAGAGCAGCCCAGACCAGGGGACTGGAAGGAGCTCTGGCCAGTGACCACCACCCTGCAGAGATGGCTGCGGGGACTGGCAGAAGACAGGCCAGCTGAGGCCTGTCCTTATTGGTCACTTTGCAACTTTGTATTTCCTGTTGGCATTTTGGTCCATTTTTCAGGCTCAGTTACATTTTTTTCCCTCAGGCAATTAAGCCTTGTTTAGCAACATTTCCCTGACTCCTTATATTGTGTAGCAGCCATACTGATCCAGATGCCTGGGGGGCCAATACCTGGGCTGCTGGGAGAGCTGGCCAAGGCCCCGTCCCTGGGGCCTAGCTGCCTCATCTGTGGACCGGGGGAAGGGGTGAGGGGGCACTGTGAGGACCAAATGTTAAAACACAAAAGGGCCCTGGGTCCACGCAGCGAGCACTCGGTAAACGGGGGCTGCCGTTACTCCCATGAGCGAGATGGTTCTTCTGCCCACTGCTGTGCACCCGTGCTCATGCAAGTCTGGCTTGGCAACATCAGGAGCGAATGCAGGGGGCCGAGGCGTGGCGTGCTGAGCGGTAAACCTCACCTTCGCCCACCTCCAGGTGCCCCCGTGGGCCCCTGGCAGGGGCGACACTGACGACTGGTGTTTCTCCCATCAGGCCCTGATGAGCGAGGCTGCCCGGAGCTGACGGGGCACCAGCTCTATTATGCTGTCACGTGGTGAAAAGTGCACCAAGTGAAGACTCTGCAGGCTCCCAAGGCCCAGAGAAGTGGAGAGCGGCCAGAGCGTGCTTAAGACAGAGGAAGCAGTATGGGCCGGGAACTAATGTCACGTCGGGGAAAAGAAAAATAACACAGAAAACAGACGAAACTAATAGGAACCTTCCAAGTTGTGAAAATGTAAACCGGTGACTAGAAACATTCACTTCAGTTTGCTTTTGGTAATTCACTGGGAACAGAAGGAAACATTTTAAATCTATAAAACTGCTGACTAATCCAATAGGTAAAATTTAGAGGGAATTCCCTGGCAGTCCAGTGGTTAGGACTTGGCGCTTTCACTGCCGGGGACCAGGTTCAATCCCTGGTCAGGGAACTAAGATCCCACAAGCTCTACAGCGGGGCCAAATGAGAAAAAGAAAGAATTAGAAAGAATGAGAAATTAAAAATCAATCAATCAACAAACAAAGCAGGGGGGAAACAACCCCAACCAAAGATGTCAGAAAACTCGAGGTAATTCCCTGGCGGTCCAGGGGTTGGGATTCTACCCTTCCACTACAGGGGGTGTGGGTTCGATCCCTGATCAGGGAACTAAGATCCCGCAAGCTTCAAGGCACACCCCCCCAACCCCGCCAAAAAAAAGAAAAGAAAAGAAAACTCAACAAAGGTGTTTAAAGACACGTAAGAGGGGCTTCCCTGGTGGCGCCGTGGTTGAGAGTCTGCCTGCTGATGCAGGGGACACGGGTTCGTGCCCCGGTCCGGAAGATCCCACATGCCGCGGAGCGTCTAGGCCCATGAGCCATGGCTGCTAAGCCTGCGCGTCCGGAGCCTATGCTCCACAATGGGAGAGGCCACAACAGTGAGAGGCCCGCGTACAGGAAAAAAA
>NW_020172451.1:6226180-6261754 GCF_003031525.2 Neophocaena asiaeorientalis asiaeorientalis | reverse complement strand
AAAAAGAACTTTCTACAACCAGCCAGAGGCACCCAATGACCAACCCTGGGGTCGAGTGTCCGGGGAGAGCTGGCCGGCCTGCTGAGTGCAGAGACAAGGGCTTCCGGACACAGCCCCAGCCGGGGTGGGGTGGGGTCAGAAGTGAGGGTCTGTCCCAGAGATGAAGCATGGAGGGCACACTTTAGCCTGTGCTGGTTGAGTCAGGGCCCAGCACAGCCCCTGCCCTGGAGGGATGGATGCTGAATTTGGGCTGGCTTTGAGGAGGGGCAAGGCAGAAGGAAGGAACTTGGCTCCCTTTGGGCCCACTTGGCACAGGCCGATCAAGCGTCTCTGGACAGGCTCTAAGGTAGTGCTCTTCAAATGGAGGGCTGCAGCATTTAAAAAAAAAAAAGGACAGGATAGAAAATCTCCACCCACAGAGCTCATACAATCAGGATCCAGACTGGTCTATAAAACCGGGGTTTCAGCTACTGGCAGCAAAGGTGTGTTGGTGGTAGGTGTGCACACAGCATGGCTGCAGAAAGAGTGTGAAAAGCACTGCCCCAAGATGAGGCTCTGCAGCCCCACGGACACGCTGCCTGCTATTCTGGGGTCTGGGCTCCTCTGCCAGCTGTGGGCCTCTGGAGAAAGGCTTCCCTTGGGGACCCATAGGGCAGCTGCTTCCAGGGAGCCTGGTGATCAGCATCTCCTGTGCACAGGCCTTAGCCCTGCTGAGGCCGCATCTTGGGCAAAGGCACATGGGCACCTCGCTGTCTTCTAAGCTTTGGTGTTGCACATCTGCTACCTTTTTTTTTTAAATTTATTTATTTTAATTATTTATTTATTTTTGGCTGCGTGGGGTCTTCCTTGCTGCGTGCGTGCTTTCTCTAGCTGCGGAGAGCGGGGGCTACTCTTCATTGCGGTGTGTGGGCTTCTCATTGCAGTGGCTTCTCTTGTTGCGGAGCATGGGCTCTAGGCAAGCGGGCTTCCGTAGTTCTGGCGCACGGGCTTAGTTGCTCCACAACATGTGGGATCTTCCCGGACCAGGGCTTGAACCCTTGTCCCCTGCATTGGCAGGCGGATTCTCAACCACCACGCCACCAGGGAAGCCCCATCTGCTACTTTTAAAATGGGGGGTGGACTGGCGAACACACAAATGAAACTAGCAGGAAATTTTAGCAGACTTAAAAAACAACCACCTCCCCCAGCAGGCTGGAAGCACTCGCCCCAGATGCCAGCCGGGAGGGCCACCTACCAGCCTTGAAGCTCAGCTCATCATGCTCCTGCCCTTCGTAGTCGTAAAGGGCCCGGACCCGCACTTCCGTCCCCGAGGGTGTGTCCTCGTCAAATGGATTTGAGTCCCCGTTGGCGTCCGTGGAGGAGAACGGGTTGTTAGACTCATCATCTGACCAGTCCGTGGGGTAGCTCTGGGTCTTCTCGTAGCTGCTCACACTGCAAGAAAGGGTTGACCCAGGGGCCCTGAGCATGGGGTTGGCAGAGGCCTGAAGCCCTGCCTGGAGCCTTGGTCCCCGCCCAGGCAGCCGAGGGAGCCCTGGGGCTGGGCTGGGACCCCTTCTGCAGGATCACAGCCCCCTCAGCAGCCCTGCGTGGGCAGGCTCCCTGTGGGGCCGCCCGGCATGCCCGTCTTCCTGTGCTGGTGTGCCGGGACCTTGACATGGGTTAACAGAGGGCAGAGAAAAAGCAACCACAGCTTGTTAACTGGTGCCTCCCTCCCTAAGAGATCGAGAAGCCAGAGACCGTCCACCAGCTGGCAGCCGGGCCACCTCCTGCAGGCCTCATGCATTGCTTTGAGTGCCGAGGGGGTGAGACCCTGGACAGAGAGGAGAGACAAAGGAGCGAGGTGGAAACCAGAGGGAAACGTTTGTTCACCAACTTTTTGGCCTTAATGTCCTCCTTCTCACTGACGGTGCTCCCCGTGTCGTCCTCGTCCTCGAAGGGGTTGTAGCTGGACAGTGACTGCGCTGACCGTGCGGGGTTGTTCGGGACACTAAAGTCGCTACGGGGAGAGAGAGAGCTTTCAGGGGACCCCAACTCGGTGGCCCCCAAGGTCCGGGGTGCTCCCAGCTGCAGGATCACAGGGCCAGGGTTTGAAGGGACAAATCGGCTCCCCGTCAAATAGGAGGAATATGTTGTTTGCGCAGAAAGCCTGTTTTAGCAAAACGCTTGGCAACGCTTTGGCTGTTAATTGCGCTTTAAGTGTCTAAGAGAGAACAAGGTTTCCCTTTGCCCTCCTTGTGTCTGAACACAGTCTATCCTGAACAGGAGCCCTGAGGTGGGCACAGGCTGTCGCTGGAGCAAAGTGCTTCTGGGCTCAGGGGTTCTCTCTCTCCATAGTCCGCCCCACCTGGCTCTCTGCTGAGAGCTGGCAGCCAACAGCCTGTGGGGCTCAGCCTGGCGAGGGTGACAGCCGGGGAGGCTCAGAGCCCTGCCGAGGGCAGGAGGGAGGTCCCGGAGCTCTCCAGACACCACAGAGCAGCGTACCCTCTCCTTCTGACTACAAAAGGGCCCAACAGCCTCCGCCCTGGTTCTTCTGGGTCTGCAACTTCCAAAATCGGAACCAAAGCCTGCTGAATAGCCCTTTCTGGGAAGAAAGGACCCCTTCTGTGCTCCAGAGAGGGAAAATCCATCTGCTTAACTGTATCAACTGCCTACTGTGTGCCAGGCCCAGAGGGGACCAGAGAGAAATTTGACCCCAGCCTGGCCTGAGTGCTGACAGCCAGGTGATGAAATGCAGAGTGTAGAACAAGATGGTAGAGATAAGACAGGCCCCCGAGAGCCCAGGCACCCCACTGTAGAACTCTGAGCTGAGGGACTGCACCACTGAGCTGCAGGGCAGGGCTCCCCAGGCCAGCACCACCTCCCAAGCCAGGGCGGCACGGAGCGGGGCCCACAAAGTGCTGGGGGGATGGCTCAGTCAGAGCAGAGGAGGGTAGGCAAGGAAATGCTTCAAATGTCACCAGAGTGACCCCAAGTGGCCGGCAACTGCCTCACTGGTTTCAGGCCAGGCAAGAGGCACTGGGCCTATGCCTGCCTGTTGCCTACATCAGGGCCACATGTCTAAGACCACCAGGCCCTCCTCCCTCTTCGGCACCTTTCTCCAGCTGATCTGAAAGGGGGTTGGTGCTGGGCAGCTGAATTTGTGCAGCAGCCCTGGCCAACCTAGGCCGCCCCGCCCTGCCCATAGTCACACAGGTGCTGGCCTGACCCCTGGCACGGTGCTCACTGCTGCAGTCACTTAATCAGGCCCACCTGCCCAGATGGTGGCACAGCAGCTGAATGACAAGTGGTCATGTCAGCCCAGGGAGACTGGGCGGGGGCTTGAGTGCCCAGGGCTACAGAAAGGCCTGCGGAACCTGCGCTGACTCTTCCTAGGAAGCCACGAGCCTGAGGTGTGTTATCACCCAGCATGCCGTGGAGGCCTCTGGGCCCAGGGCCTGCAGGGCAGCCTCAGCTCTGCAGAGGACAGCAACATTATCTGCTGGGAACTCTGTGGCCTCACCTGGCACACACTTTCCAGGAGGTTCTAAAGGACCTCAGTGCCACCTCTTTGATCCAAACTCAGTTTTAGCAAACAATGAGGTCAGAAATAACCAGTGCTCTCAGCAAAGAGGTAATTTGAAAAAGGGGGCACTTGACAATGCCCCACCCCCGAATAAGGCACCTGCATACGGCACAGGGAAATAAGTACAAACCTGGCCAGGACACCTGAACCCTCCTGAAGGACCCCACCGACAGTGACCTCCACCTGCCCGTGTGCACCACTGGGGACACATAATGACCAGCACCTAACATCAGTTCTTCCCCTCATTTGGGGCCCAAAGCACATTTGTGGCAAAGGCTCCCCCTCTGGATCTTTCTGCAGCTCTGGCACCAGGTGGACTGATGATTCTCTCCAGAGATGACCTTGGGCCACTGCCCAGCAGAGCGCAGGCAGCCAGGGAGTGTCTGGAAAGATGGCCCTGGGGCTCCCTGCGAGGCCCCATCGGGGAGTCTCCCGGTGTTGCAGGTGGGGGCGTCCCAGCCCGTGCAGAGGACCAAGGGGACCTTTCCAGGGATTGAGGCCGCCCCAGTGCCCACCTGCTGGGCTTGTTCTGCAGAGCCTGCTCCCCGGTCTGGTTGATGCCCGTCAGGGTCACACCATCAGCAGTCTTCTTCTTCTCTCTCCGGCTGAGAGTTCTATTCAGGTCTGCAGACCACTCCTGAGCAACGGGTACCGAGGGAGAGAAATCAGGAATTTCATTTGTTTGAGGCCACATCAGTCTAAGACACCAGCCAGCGAGCCAGTGGCCTGCCCCACAGTTAGTGGCATCTACCCTTGCTGCCTCTGCTCTCCCTTGTTACCCAGCAGACCCCGGGCTCATGACACCCACCACTGACCCCTCCTCACTGTGCGAAGTGTGGACTCCTCAGGGGGCCTGGAGGTCAGCACCAGGCCCAGCCTGCAGGGACGGATGGATGATAAGAAGACTGGAGCCGACATTCAGGGATCCTGCATTCCAGTCCCAGGGAGCCTCCCCATCCAACCCCTGTCCCTGTGGCACTCAGCTTCCGGACCCTCAGGCCCGCAGCAGCAGCCAGAGGCCTCGCCAGGTTTCCTCGCGCTTCCAAAGGAGACAGAGCCCACCCTCCGAGGGGCTTGGCATTCAGTGCTGAAGACTCTCTCACCCGTGCCCTGAACCGTCAGCAGGGCAAGAGAGCTGGGCGTGGGGGCCTGAGCAAGCCTGCAGTGTGGGAAATGGGCCCTGGGTGCAAACAAAATCAGGGTCCCAGGGGAGCTCCCGCATCACTGCAGGGGCAACCCAGCCACTCAAGTCTCCAAGGAGCAGTGCCCTTCCCTGGCCAGAACGTCCTCCCCCATCTGAGCAGCGTGCTGGGGGCTAGCTAACAAAGCAAAGCAGTGTTTACCTCCCCAGAGGGTCACTATTTTTCCAGCATGTGAACAGGCTTTTATCAACCGCACTGAAAACACTGGGAGAAAAGCATGTGTGTGTACACATTTAATGAACTCTTCCCCCTGCCCCATTTCTACCCATTATCCAACAACTTTATCTGAATTAATATTTGGGATGACTCTGAGCTGTGCTTTGAGTCATGAGCTTTGCTCATGTGTAGTTATGGAATTTCAAGGCTAGAAGCCACCTTAGAAACATTCAAGTCTAACCTGCCAATTTGTCAGATGAGGAAACCAACACCCAGAAAGAAAAGTGACTTGCCCATGCAGAGCTGGTGGCAGACCTGGGCCCTCAACCCCAAACTTAAGTCACCTATTTATTTGTTAATTATCTTCTTAACTGAAATAAGCTGACTGAGGACTCAACTAGAACTCAGAATCCCCATAGTGACCTTTTTAAAAAATTTTTTTTGAATTTTACTTATTTTTTACACAGCAGGTTCTTATTAGTCATCCATTTTATACATATTAGTGTATATATGTCAATCCCAATCTCCCAATTCATCCCACCACCACCACCACCACCCGCCCCCCACTTTCCCCCCTTGGTGTCCATATGTTTGTTCTCTACGTCTGTGTCTCTATTTCTGCCCTGCAAATAGGACCTTTTGAAATATAAATCCGTCCTGATGGGGTGGCTTTCCAAGGGCCGATGTGATCAACACCAGGCCAACTCTGAAGGGAAGGGTCCGCTATTAACTTGGACAACACAACAGCCTGGGCTACACTGTGGCCACGGTTCTTTAACCTGTCAGAATCAGGCTGCAGATGCCACACACAGACCCACCTGGGCTGAACACACACTGCAAGAGGTTTGGAATTCAGTAAGTTAGCCATAAAATAGGAACTTACTTCATCCTTGTGGCATGGAAAATAAAAACAAATAATTTCATTAGAGAAAGGAAGCATGATCCTGTAAGAGCTGCAAGCATGCAACACATGCAGGCATGGGTTCCCGGCCCGTGGGACCCACAGAGAGAAGGGCCACCATGGGTTCTGGCCAGGACACCCACCCCAGCAAGACTGCCTGTCAAGTCTTCCTTTCTCTGGGTAGGGACGAACAACCCTAAGGGACCTGGGGGTTGGGGCAGGTACACGTCACAGAGGGCTTCCTGAGCCTCTCCTGAGAGCAGCAAACACTCCCCGCAGAGGAGAATCCAGGTGTGCGCACGAGTCCCATCGCCAACTCGCTTCTCGCCCGTGCGCCGTCACTAGGGGGGGAGAAGTCGGGCTGTGCTGTCTCCTCTAGGTCCACTCCCACCTGGGAAGGCCCCGGGCCTCTGCTCTTGGTCCCTGTTGGGAGCCGGTGTCCTAAAGGCAGTGCAGGGGGAATGCCCAGCTCCAGGAACCCACTGTCATCTGGAGAAGCTTTCTTGAGAAACTCCAGAAAACAGAGGCACAGGGATGCGGACTGAAAAAACTATAGGCTGGGACGGGGCCAAACAAGTTTCTGTGTGGTGGGTCCAGGGGCAATACCCAGTACGGACCAGGTCACTGAACCTCCAGCCTCCAAGAAGATCGGGGCTGTTGTCATCCCCGTTTTACACATGGGAAAACTGAGTCACAAAAAGGGCAGATGACTTGCTCAGCATCCCACAGCTAGTAAGTGCTGAGGCAGGATCTGAGTGCAGCCTGGGCTCCAGCCGCTACTGAGTCAGTGGGGCCAGGTGGTTGGAGCCCAAGGCAGAGGGGGCTGCCTCCAGCATCCTCCCCGGGGGAGGCAGCAGCCATGGCACTGTGGGGCCCTTCCCAGCCCCTGCTTCGCCACGAGGTGGGGAGAATCCTTTCCCTCAGAGAACAGGGTGGTGGGACTTGTGGCCACTGCCTTCTCTGCTATCAACAGGAGGCCAGGTGGGGCCTGGGGACCCAATTCTAGGGCTGGAAGAGCCTTGAGATCCCCAGGTCCTTGAATTTTGCATGTAAAGATACTGGACAGCTTGGACCCATGAAAATGGGAAAAGAAGAAAGTTAATCCTACACCAAAGTTGGCTGCATTTATATAAGAAGATAAGGAAAAGCCCTCATGTGAAGGGTAAAAACAGCTACACACTGAGACCATGCTCCCCTCTCGTCCTGGACCAGAGGCTGCTGAGCTGGTGCTCTTGGCCCACCAGGCCTGGAATGCACTGTGGCCACTCCTTCTCTGGCCATCTCGCAGGGTTGAGCAGGGAACTGTAAGTCCTGCAACTCCTGGGACTCACCACGAAGGGAATGCCAGATGGTCAACAAGTGACCATCAAAGTTCTCAATTACAAAGAACATAATTGCATCTTCACCAGGGATTCAGAAGGCCCTTTGGTAATCCTGAAGCCCCCCAGAACATTAAACATCCACTTGGTTTCTAGGATTGCCAAGTGTAAAGGCTGCCACATAAACAGGGCACAGGCCAGCTGAGTTGGATGGAGAAAGAACGGTGTATGACTCGACCCTGTGGGCCTAGGCCCCTCCCAGGCCAACAGGTCATAGGTAGAGCCCCCTCTTACCTCAAACTGTGGCCAGTTCATGGACATGCCTGGCCCGTGGTTGGCTCTGAACCACCTCAGGTCCTCCACCGCGTCGGCAACTTTGATGCTCTGCTCCAGGTCTCGGTAAATGTTTTTGTAGCTAAATCAGAGACAGAAGCGTGAGTCTTTTTGAAGGACGGGAAGGCCAGCCCTCAGCCTCGCCCAGGGCCTGCCTAGAGCTGGCGCCATGGTCTGCAGCCACACGAGAGTCGACTTCACAGGGCAGATCAGACCCTTGCCCTGGCTCAGTTGGACGGTCATCTGGCCGTGATGCACACAGAATGGGACAAACAACAACCATGGCGTGGAAGCCATAGCTTCAGCTTCGGACAAATCAAACCAGGTGGCAACAACCTGGCTTTGCTCTGTCAGATAATACAAAAGGTGCTGGCATCTGGGCCACACGGGCCACCAATCTGTGTGGTCCCATTTAACCAGGTCCAGAATTCAGTGTCAGAAAGCACCCCCTCATCCCTTCAAAAAAGCAGGAAGGTTTACACTCAGCTGTGCAAAAACAGTAAACAAAGATTGGCCAGTGCTGTGGTGGCTGCACACCCCACGAGCCACCTGGGGGGACTCCTGCTTCTGCTTGACCGCGCAGAGCAGCTCGCCTCCCTAGGAAGCTGACCGTGTCAGATAGGAGTATGACCACTGCGGGTCCTGGTGTTTTCACTTCTAGGCTGTATGGCTAGCAAGTCAGTTACCCTCTCTGGGCCTGGCCTCAGTGTCTTCCTCCACTGAGTGTGCATAATGCCACCTGTTACGGGGTAAACTGTGTCTTCCAGAAAAGATAATGTTGGAGTCCTAGGCCCCAGTACCACGGAATGGGACCTTATGGGGAAATAGGATCTTTACAGAGGTAATCTGTAAATTAAAAAAACCACCTTTTTATAAAAAGGGGGAAATTTGGGTACAGAGACAGAGGGAAGACAATGTGAAGACACAGAAGATGGCCATGTGACTGGAGTGATGCGTCTTGTCTACAAGTCAAGGAAGGCCAAGGATTGACCCCAAACACCAAAAGCTGGAAGAGGCAAGGAAGAGTCCTCCCCTACAGCAGAGCCATCAGAGGGAGTGAGGCCCCGCTGACACCTTGATTTCAGAAGTGCAAGAGAAGAAATTTCTGTTGTTCTAGGCTGCCCAGGTTTGGGTATTTCATTATGGCAGCCCTAGAACACTACTACACCATCTCCTCCCCAGGGTGGCTTGGAGGACTAAGGGAAGCAAGGCACATCAACCGAGGACAAGCCCTCACACGATGGGAGTTACTCCACCCGCAGAAGAGCCTGGCAGCCCCAGCCCTGCCCCAGCCGGCGGTGTAGCCTTGGGCAAGTCCCTTAACCACGCCAGCCTGCTCCCTCATCAGCAAGATGGGGAATAATGCCCCTCCTTCACAGACACTCATAAGGATCCGTTAGTTGTTGGCAGAGGAGCTGAACAATAACTGTTGCTTTTGATGTTTTTCCTATTAGAAGGAGACAAAAGGAATGTAATTTCCTATTCACGACAAGCTTTAACTTGTGAGTCATTTCTAAATGGCTCTGCTATGTGGATGACAGAAGTCTAGGTCCAGGGTTAGCACGGGCCTCTGCCCTGACGAAGGTGTCATGGGACCAAAGACAAGGAAAGTATGGAAGGAATATCACAGCCTCCACGTCTCCGTTCAGAACCGAGTCTCTGAGGGTCTGTGCTGCCCGAGGCCCAGAACCACTGGATGTCAAGGAACAAGCTGGCAGCCAGCTGCTCTGGATTGAAAAGACCTCGTAAAGGTCCTCAAAGAAAGGCCATCCCGGGGGCAGGGTGTGCCAGCCCCGGAACTGCTCGACTTGCTCCCGGGTTGATTTCAAACGTGCAACTGTGGCGGGTCCAAGCCGCGGCCCTCCCTTCCTGCCTAGATGCAGAGGACTGTACCCAGAGCTGGCAGAGAGTGGCAGGCGGCCACCCGACTCAGGCCAGGGAGCAGCTGTCCCAGGCAGCAGGACACTGCATGGCCACAGGCAGGCTTGGCCAAAGGGCCCTCCCTGGACAGGGGAACTTAAGACCTTCTGACAAGCACTGCCACCCCAAGGCTGGAGAGCAGCAACGGATCTTTATGCCAAAGCAACTTTCCACTGACTTCCCTGGGATGTGCTTTTCAGCTAAGGGACACTTACCTGGCCACGTTCGACAGGTCTAGGTGCTTCTGAACCTCCAGCAGAACTTCCCGGAAGAAGCGCAGGCGCTTCTCTTCAAACTGCTGGCACTGCTCAAACACCTGCTCCATGCCCTCCATGTACTGCGGTGTGCCCTGGCCCAGCTCCTTCAGGGACTTCTCGTACTTCTCTTTGGTCTACGAGAAAGTCCAGGCACATGAGTTGAAGACTAACTTCCACTCAGCCCACTTGCCTCTGACCGAGAGCAAGCGAGCCCGGCTCTGTACCACCCTGTCCATCACCCGGCCCTTGCCCCCTCCACCACTTCTGAATCCATCAGCATCTAGACTACTCCTCAGGCGACCCCACATCCAAGAAGCACCCGATCTATTTCCTTTGCCCTGCAAGCTCCTGCCCAGAGGACTCACGCCCCACCTCTGCTCCTGAGGGGCACCCACCCAATCTGGCTGTGAAACAGCCCTCCGCACTCCACACGCCAGGCCCCCCAGGCTCATCTTGGATGCTCTCCCCACCACCAATGTCGCCCTTGGGGAAAGCTGCTCCGTCCCCCAGCCGCCCCAGATTCCAAAACCCAAAGAGAACAAGCTCCAGAGTCTGACAGAGTTCCAAGTTCAAGTCCCAGCCCCTCCACTTCTGAAATGCAAATCACACTCCTGGCATCTGCCAGGGCTCTCAGCTGGAGTAAGACCCAAACAGGTAGCCACTGGGGAAGAGGCGGTCACTTGGAGCCCAGTGTGCATGGCCTCGAGCCCCACGTCACTCGCCCGTGTCCTCTCTCCCACGGGGAAGGGCTGAGCCTCAGATCTTGCCCACAGCAGCAGTGGCTCGACAGTTACCTTAAAGGCAAGATCACAGGGCTCCAAGCGCCAGACAAACCCGTGGCCAAAGCCTGTGCCGCTCGTTTTCTGGGAGCCTCGCTTTCCTTCTCAGAAAACGAAGTACTTCTACGTCACAGTATCCTGATACTCAAATGAGGTGACAGACAAGGACACCAAGCAGCACCAAGGCATTCAAAAGAGTCCTAGTCCCCTTTCCTCCAGCCCAAGACATCCCCAACACAGCTGTTCCTCCCCAGACTGTCCTCAAGAAGGGGTTTTACCAGGAAGAAAATATGAATATAGGTATGTCCTATTCTCAAGGGTGTCTAGGGACAGTGTATCATGTCTTTAGCCTAAGAGCCATGGCTAAAGTTAGCACATTTACCTCGCAGGGATGTGCCCGGGGTCAGTAAACCCATGCAGTCTTCCCTGCGCCCCACATGGTTTTGTTTTTTGTTTTTTTTTAAAAAATATTTATTTATTTATTTGGCCGCACTGGGTCTTAATTGCGGCCCATGGGATCTTAGTTGCGGCATGCAGGATCTTTTTTTAGTTGTGGCATGTGGGATCTTTTTAGTTGTGGCCTGTGAGATCTAGTTCGCTGACCATGGATTAACCCGGGCCCCCTGTATTGGGAGCACAGACTCTTAGCCACTGGACCACCAGGGAAGTCCCCCCACCCCGACATGGTTTTGATAGTTGGTGGGACCATCAAAGTGATGGTAGCCTCCTAGGGTAAAGTTAGGGATGGCAGGGCTGGGGCCGCTCATTTATCACAAGCCTTTTCCACTATCAAGACCCTGAAAAATGGGGGTTGATCACGGATGGATGGGCTGGCCACCTAGGAACTTTGCTTTTCTGTTCCTGACGACAGCGTGGGGCCTTCTGAGGAAGGAATGAACCCCCCCTGAGCTTCTGCAGGGACCCCGTGCTTTTAAGATCAAGTCCTGGCCTCAGGGCCCGGCCCCTGCCACCTCTAGAGCAGCTTCTCTGCCCCCATTTGGGATCCAAGTCTACTCACCACCTCCCCTGCGCCTCTCCCAGACGACTTTCTCTGACTCATGCCCTGGAAGACTCCCCTTTATGCTCCAAAGAGACCCTCTTCTTGAAGCCTTCCGCAACCTCCAGAGAGCAGGCCTGCCCACCCCCAGAGTCCCCACGTCTGCCCCTCACCCCTCGCCTGCTATCTTTGGTTCCTTGTTCTCTTCTAAGCCTCCTGCCTTGGCTGGGCTTGCGTCCTCTATGACCCCAGAGAGAGGTCATCCCTGCCAGAGTCTGGGCATCCCCAGCAGGAGCACGGCTCCACAGCTGCTCTGGTTGTGCATCATCACCCACTGCCCACGCCTATACGTGCGAGGCGCCTCGCAGCAGCTTGAGCTCAGACGCCAGAGGCAAGCAGCTGTGGGTTCAAACACCAGTGGTGCCATCAGAGTGACACAGAGCAACCACTTCTTGGGATCCTTCACCATTCGGTAACCTCCCTGGACCCCTGGTGGCGGGGTGGGGGTGGGCTTCACCCGGCCTGTGCTCACGAGCAGCCCCGTCCCAGCACAGGCCAGGTAGAGAACACGGTCATTGGTCATCGTCATTCGGGGAACTGCTAGCACAGAGAAAGTTCCCAATAAATATTCACGGAGTGAAATGAGAGGCCACCCTCACCCTCACGTGGACTGTGACACTTAGCACAGAACGTGAGCGGTTCCTTTCTGATGGATGCTGCAAGATGCAGTCACTGCCTGGCCAATAAGAAGCACAGAAGGACGTGTGCAGCCAGTTAGTGCTGGATTTTAGAAACCGCTAAGAAGGGCAGCGGGAGTGAGTTGCCCTCCTCTCCAGGCCAGCTCTCAGCCTACAAGGACCATCGTGCCCCGAGGTCACTGGCCAGACCACAGAGGCAGGGAGGGCACCCTCTACAAAGTGCCCTGGTCATCCTGACACGTGCCTTACGTCTGACCTCAGGCCCTGGGTTTGTCCTGCCAGTGTATCAATTTGGTGGAGTCTGTTCTGGGTGGTTGTAAAACATGAAAGGCATGCATCACTCTCTCTTTCACACACACACATCTGGGTATGGAGATGCCTCATCTCTCCTCTAGGCACTTTCCTGGGCACCCAATTCCTTGTGTACCTGATGAAGGCAGCCCCTAGAGTCCCCCCAGCCTGTGTTCCTTGAGTCCAGGTGCCCCCCACACTCAGCAGGTGGTCCCAGGTTCCTCGCCTGATCCCACAGAGGAGGCCCCCAGGCTGCTCCACAACCCCAGATTCCTGGCTCAGGCCCAGTCTTAGAGACAGGTGTGGAGGGATTCTCCCCGAGGGATTCTGACACTCGCTCTGACCAATGAACCCCCATCTCCCACCCTCATTGCTATGCGAGGACAGAGCACTGGAGAGGGCACGGGCTCTCCCACGCTCACATCACTGGGTGGCACCTGACTGAACCTCTCGAGGTTCCTCCGTTTCCTACGTCACAAAACAGAGATGACACCACCTAATTCCCTGGGGTTCAGTGATGCTCATCTGAGGCCCGAAAAGGTGGGCAGGTAGTAACACATCAGCTCGCGACTCCTGCTTCCCCTTTCGGGGTCACGACCTATTCCTGAAGCACACCTCCCCTCTAACATCACCTCTTTCTCCAAATCCAGGCTGGGACTCTCTTCCGTGAACACTGCAGCAGGGCAGGCCCTTGACAGGGGCAGCCTCCGGCTGCCCAGCCCTTAGAACAGAGCAGAGGAGGAGGGTGGGGCTGGGGGCCAAGCTGGGAGCCAAGGGCACAGGCCCAGAGCCTTGCTCACGTCGGCCCTCCCCTCCCAGGCTCTCGAACCTTCTCCCAGTGGCTCCCTGCCGCAACACCCCAAGCGCCCTACTTTTCCTGCGTTGCAAGGCCGCCGGCCGTCTGGTCCTCATAACCCTCTGAGCCAGTGCACCCATCAGCTCCCCGCTGCTGACATCCACAACTCGTGTCCTGCACAAACTCTTCCCTCCCGCTGCCCCACTGCCCTGTCCCCCGTGCACAGGAGTCACCCGTTGCCCCTGCCTGCCCAGAACTCGGGTCTGCCCTGGTCCTGAGGTGGGCACTAATGGCTCTGGTAAGGTAAGGCGTGACCTTGAGGGCAGGAATGTGTTTCATTGATGCAGCCGTCTGTCCGAGCATCCGACCAAGCAGCGGCAAAGGTGCACTGTGTGCCAGATGTGTGAACAGGTGAGGCGTGTGCTCTCAATACGTAAAGAGAAGTGCACAATTTACCTTAAGAACATCTTGCTTGCATTTTTCTACTTTGTCTTGCAATTTCTTAAGCTGTTCAGGGTTGAGGGATGGGTCCGCTTTGCTGTTGGTCTCTCGTGATATTGCCAGCTTCTCCTCTTTGCACGCCGCGTGGTAGGCTTTCTTTGCTGCTTCTACCTACAGGGAGAATGAGTTCCTGAACACCATGTTTAAAGTTCAAAATCCTCGCTAGAGGTTACAAAGACTGTGGGAAGTGCTTGCGCTCTCAAGAGGAGAGGAAAGAGCAGGTACAAAGCTGTATGTTCAGTATTAATTACAACAAGTAAAACAGAGAAGTTCATTCAGCAACTATTGACGGAGCACCTGCTTTGCTGTCAGGAAACATGTGGGCAATAGGGGTACAGTGCCAGTCAAAGAGCCTGGGCTCTCATGGAGCTTACCGTCTAGCTGGGAGAAGCAACCCCAAGAAACAGTTCAAGTACAGAGTAAATTAGAAGGTGGCAAGTGCCAAGGAGGAGAATAAAGCAGGGAGGAGAGGCAGGTGCACTGGGTGGGTCTGGGCTGGCAGAGCGGTACATGGAACGGTTAGAGAAAACCACGCACATGACATGGAGCAAGAATGTGATGGAGGTGTGGATCTGAGGCAAGAGCCGGCAGGCAGCTGGAAACCCAACGCAAGAGGAGTGTAATGCTGGGAGGCAGGGTTATGGGCACACTCCACACGCACACACGTATATATATAGATATGGATGTGTGTGTATGTGTGTGTATATATGTAATTTAATAGACACTTCTTACTTGAGCCAAAGTCACAGATTTCATTCTAGAGAAGAAAGATGAGTTTGTAACCACTGCCTCATGAGGGAGATAGTGTCATTACAAATGGGACCAGAGACAAGAAGGAAGAGAAAGGAGACGTGGCAAAAGCCAAGGCACAGAGCAGAGAAGGAAAGTCCGTTGCTACAACCTGAAGACGGAGGTCTGTTCCGGGTGATTCTGAGAAGGAGGAAGGCAGTGCAGCTCCTGAGAAAAGCCAGTGGCAGGAGTAGGGTTGGAGGGAAGTGGCATGTCCACCCTGAGCCTGGGCAGACCAGGCTGCAGGTCCTCGCGTGCTGAAGGCTGGGGGGTAGGTATGACAGCCTCCAGCAAGCCAAGGCTGGGTGAGACTCAATGGTTTCCATTTGCTACTTTTACAAAAATGAGTATCAGTATCATTGCAAATTTGAGAGAAAAACCCATACAAGAGAAAGAACAATTGAAAATTATCCTTTTTACTGGTCCAAATGGACTTTTAAGTCTCTGTAACAGACAATTTCCCAGGGCTGTGGGAGGCACTGTTAGTGGTTAAGAGCTAGGGTTTGCCATCTAGGATATTACTTACTAGCTCCTGAGTGCTACCAACAGGTCTTCTGAAACTGTGCTATTCAAAATGTAGTCCTTAGACCAGTGGGCGTGGCATCACTTGGGAGATCATTAGAACTGAGCATTAATAGGCCCCGCTTTTTTTTTTTTTGATGGTGCCACATGGCATGCGGGATCTTAGTTCCCCGACCAGGGATTGAACCCAGGTCCTCATCAATGTAAGCACGGAGTCCTAACCACTGGACCACCAGGAAAGTCCCATAGGCCCCACTTCGGACCTCCTGAATCATTATATCCGGAGGTGAGGCCTGGGAATCTGGGTTTCAGCAAGCTTGCTTAAACTTAAGAAGCACTATTCTACAATAGTTTAACCTCAGATAACCTTTGGCAACTGTGGAGTTAATTTTTTTTTAACTTTTGTTTTTTGAAGTATAGCTGATTTACAATGTTGTTCCAATCTCTGTTGTACAGCAAAGTGACTCAGTTTTACACAGATACACGTTATTTTTTTAATATTCTTTTCCATTATGGTTTACCCCAGGAGATTGGATATAGTTCCCTCTGCTATACAGTAGGACCTTGGTGTTTATCCATTCTAAATGTAATAGTTTGCATCGATTTAATATTCTTGATAGACCAGAAGGTTCATGACATGGAGTTATTGGGGGAAAAAAAAAAAAAGAGAGAGAGAGAGAGTTTGGGTTTTGAGCTCTACGCCCTGTGTGTGGTTCTCATCCTGTTTCCAAGACTGGGAAATGGGTTGATACGGATTATGTAAAGGAGGCACATAAAGCACTCAGCGTCTTGAACATGGGTAAACGTTAGGCACCACAGGCTTTGGGCCTGAGCGCGGGCCTTTGGCTACCAGCTGCAGCATTCTGTGCCTAAAGCTGAGGCAGGAACCCCTGGGAGTGCAGGAGGGGGCGCTGCAGGTGGGAGCCCTGGCCAGCGAGAAGCAGGCTGTGGGGGCCAGGAAGGGGCCTGCAGGAGGGATGCACCTCTTTCAGCTTCTTGGCCCAGGGCTTCTGTGCCTTCCGAAAGCCATCTTCGGCTTCTTTGGTCTCCTTAAAACCTCCCATCATTTGCTTGTGAAAGGCCTCCTTCTGCCAGTTCTTGATCTTCTCGAAGTCCTCATTCATCAGCGAGGCCTTCACCTCCAGGTGCAGCTCGCTCACCTTCTCTGCCTCGGACATGACAGCCACCCAGGCCTTCTCCACCGTCCCGTACTGAGGCCCTGGCACAGGAGAGAAGCTGGTGGGTTACTCGGCACTGTGGGGCCCAGACAGGCCCTGGGGGAGGGGATTTCCTCTGTTAACCTCCCTCAGCTGTTGGGATGGGGTTTTAGGCCGGCAGGCTGGCTGCCCGGCTGAGAGGTTTCCTTTTGGTTGTTTCAGATATTTTTCTCTCAGTGCCGTTCCTTTTTCAGTTCCTGGGATGAAGAAAAGAATAAGGAACTGAAGCTGGATCTGTTATTGTGTTAGGGAAACTGGGGGATTACACACATTTCCTTTCTGTAAAGTCACTGAGCTCTTGAAAAACTCAAGTTTCCTCATCTTGGAAGTTTTGATTTGCTTAAGGTTGGCTAGAGAAGGAGGGCCTTCTGGAATGAGCTGGCCTCTCTGCCAGGCCACTCGGAGCCCACCCGCACGGGCTCCTGCTGGCCCCTGGCTCCCCCTCCACTGGACCACACGTTCTCCCAAGGCCCATTCATTCCATGCAGAGCAGGACCCTGGGAACTGCTTGTTGAATGAAGGACTGTCTCAGCAGAATGGAAGCCCTGTCCTGGGGAAGGAGAGGAGGAGACAGGAATCTACTCTGGCCCAGACAGAATTCTCCAGATAGCAGTGTGGGGTTGCCTGCGTCACCCCACTCACTGTTCTCAGGAAGAAAACTCCTAATGTGGCCCGTCATTTTGTTGAGTGAGGTGATGGAGGGAGAGATGGGCTATGACAGAAGCTGAGGACGGAAATGGGAAGACCCAGCAACTGCCCTCAAGGCGCTCCCGGGGGTCAATGACTGTTGGAGCTGGGTAATGACACAGAGATGCATGGTGTGTGGGTGAGTGTGTGCGGGTGGGTGAGTATGTGCGGGTGGGTGAGTGTGTGTGTGTGTGTACGTGTGCGTGTACAAATAAACACAGAACATTAGCCCCTCTGAACCTGTAATCCCTCATGTCTACAAAACGAGCAGCTCCCTGTCCTGCCTAGGTCTTGTGGCAGGATCCACAAAGTGAGCGGGCAAGAGTGCTTTATGAACCTCAGGTTCTGAATCAACAGAATGGACGGCGCTGACAGCTGGATCCTGAGAGAGGGGATTCAGGCAGGTGGAAATAAAATAACAACAGCTACCACTTCCTGAAGGAGCTGGCTCATCCCCAGTCACTCCTCACCCAAGCATGGCTACCCCACTCCCTGGCACCCACTCTGTACCATGGCACTGTGCTAAGCTCCACAGAAAACCCGTTTCAGCAACAGGTGAAACACGGGCAGCTGGTCTAGACCCAACCGAAGTCGCCTGGGGGGTCCCTCGCCCTAGCCTGGTTTCCCCTGGTCGGCTCCCCTGAGGACAGTCAGTCATGGTGGAAGAGTCTGCCCCAAAACATACCCTGAGAAACCCCCGCTAACCCACTTCTGTCCCAGGAAATCCTGTAATCAATCGAGCTCCCCCTCTACTGCTGGGAAGTGCATTCTGAGCACAATCCATATCCACAGCAGCATTGTCACCAAGCTCTAGAATCTTCTGAGTTTTTGCTAGGGAGGGAGGGGAGGCAAAGCCTGCATCATACGACACCTGTAGTTATTCCTGCTAAAATTCAGTATTAGAAAGCCTGCCAGATGTCACCATCTAGTCTTATCTGACTTACTACTTGGCCAAGCTTACAAATAAACAGCCTGAGTGTCAGAAACCACGGTGCTGAGCAGCAAGGCCTTTGACTGGATAGGAGCCTACTCGAGGCTGGGCCCTGAAGGAGCTGCTCCTTGTTAACTCGGCAAGCGCAGCACGTCCTCTGGACGACAAGGACTGCCACAGGAGTCTTGGATGCTGTTCGAGGACAGGAGTCCTGTGTCCCCAGGAAAGGGGAGGAAAGCTCATGCAGGCTATGCTGCTGGGTGACGAATCACAGCCCCCCGAAACTGTGAGACAAACTCCTGCCCCGATCTTCCAAGAGAGGAAACTGGCTCAGAAAGGGTCGACAATTCGCCCTGGGCGCCTGGAGCTGAGACGCCCTGGGCGCCTGGGGCTGAGACGCCCCGTGCGGTGGCCTCCCTACCCTTGTCCACAAGCTGCCTCCAGCGCCGGGCCCACTCGGTGAGCTGCTGCGCATACGCCTTCTCGATGCGTGCCCGCTCGTGCAGGCAGTTCATGAGGTCACTGCACAGGCGGTGGCCATCCTCGATCCGCTTCACGGTCCGCTTGTAGTTCCCGACCTAGGAAACAGAGCCCCGCTGTGAGGCCTGGGGCCGCGGCTGCAGAAACGTCTTCCACGCCAGCCCGGCTCTTGGGCGCTCATGCCCCACTCCTGTCTCGAAGGCACCCTGCATTGCTACATGACCAGCTCCCCGTTTTTATCACTAGCAGAAACACGCAAAACAGTGATTCGGAGCTTCTCAATGTCCATGCGGCCGGCGTCCATGCTCTGACCCATGGTTCAGGGAGGGAGACAGGCCAGAGTGGGAAGGGCTCTGATGGAGGGAAGCGAGGGGCTGAGGGCACCCAGAGGGCATCTCACGCAGCTTCCCAGAGTGGGTAATGTCTAACTAGAAAGATGAAAAACAACAAAAACAGAAAAATAATTTTTTAGTAACTCAGATTAAAATGATTTTATAATTAACATTATAGACTCTTGGCTAAAGGCCTTTTGAGCATTACTGGAATAAGCACGTTTCAGGTGCCTACTGCTGAGATGTCACCACATGCTAGATTATTATTGGTCCCAATTAGAGCAACAAACACTATTTCCCACTTTCTGAGCACATGCCAGGCACCACAGTAGGTGTTTTACACCCCCAAAATTGCCACTGCCCTAATGAGTAGGAATAACTGTCCCCATCTTAAGATGAGGAAACCAAGGTTCAGGGAAGTTACATTGTTTTCTAAGATCCCATAGTCGCAGTCCTAGAGGCTGGGCTGCAGCTGAAAGCAGGTTTTCAAATGGTTCCAGGTAGGAGTCTCGATGGCAAAGCTCACACTCTTATCTGCTTTGACGAGAGCCAAGGTGAGGCTTGATTACTTTATCTCACATATGAGAGGAGAGTTAGCTTATCTAAATTATAAATAATAAAAGAGTAATTGAAAAGAGTAAATTGAGAAAATATTAGCGGCTAATTTGGAGTGAAAAATCAAAGTATTCCATATGTTCCATTCACTGACCTGCTGATTAGAAAGGATACCATGTAGCTGACACTGGAGCACTTGGAGGAAATATGACAGAAAAATGATCGACTGTATTTTCAACCCTTTCCTCCCAACTGTCTTCAAAAACTGTAGTCACCTTTTTGTGAGTTTTTCCATTTCTAAATGTCTCTGCCTGGCTAATCACTCTCATATTTCATCTCCATTTAGAGTCAATCTGGAAGCTCCTGGAGAACATAGAGGACTAGTTCCCACTCTACAGAAAAGGGTATAGTCCTCTCTCTGCCACGTAGCCTTGTTTAACCCTGACTTATGAACAGTTCAAACTGCCTGAGTCCCTCCCATCTTGTGCTGAGTTAGCCAGGTGAAGAAGAGGCTACAGTGGAGTGGCATGAAGACCTTGCAAAGAGACAGAACACATGGAGATGGGCATCGGGAGAAAAGGGGACTGTGGTCCCTCCAGGAAGGGCTGTCCCTGAGGCCAGAGCTCTGGACAGGCTGAGATGACCCCACTCCCATGGGAACAGCGAGGATCCCTGGAAGGCAGGTGTCTGGGTGGGCTTCTCCAGAGGTCTGGTATGATTTCCAGCAGTCTTGCTGAAGTGCACAAACAGCTCTCAGGCCCCACACGATCAGTCATCGTTTCTTCCACAGACCCCTCCCTCCCAGGCGTGGCCTGGCTGCTACCCCCAGCAAGGAGAGCAGGTCAGCAGCTCACCAAAACACAGAAGGTGAACCTGAGTTTTCAACTCCATCCTTCAGCAGCCCCTTTTTAGGAAGGAGAAAGCAAGCATTTCACAACCAATTAGAAGTGACATCACACGTTCACTTCCCTTAAAATAGGGCCTTACTGTCATTTTGAAATTTACAGCAGGATGAAAAAAATAACCAACAAAACACAACTCAGTATTGCTGAGCTGGTGGCAAGAAGAGCTAAGATAATCACAGCTCAATACAGACTTGACAGCCGACAGGAAACCACGATGTAGATCTGGTTTTCATCCCACTGTTACCAATAATATTCATACTGGCAATCAATATTAAAATATGTTGGCTCTTCAGAAACCTGCCCGCCTGATTTTCAAAACCCTTGTAAAAAGATTTAGGGAAAAGAAAAGGATATTTCTTAACAAGGTACACATTGGTATAGCCCATCAACACGTACCATAGATACTGTTCTTATTTATTTATTTGCTTTATTTACTTATTTAACATCTTTATTGGAGTATAATTGCTTTACAATGGTGTGTTAGTTTCTGCTTTATAACAAAGTGAATCAGCTATACGTATACATATATCCCCATATCTCCTCCCTCTTGCGTCCCCCTCCCTCCCTATCCCACCCCTCTAGGTGGTCACAAAGCACCGACCTGATCTCCCTGTGCTATGCGGCTGCTTCCCACTAGCTATCTATTTTACATTTGGTAGTGTATATATGTCCATGGCACTCTCACTTCGTCCCAGCTTACCCTTCCCCCTCCCCGTGTCCTCAAGTCCATTCTCTATGTCTGCATCTTTATTCCTGCCCGGCCTCTAGGTTCTTCAGAACCACTTTTTTTTTTTAGATTCCATATATATATATATATGTGTTAGCATACAGTATTTATTTTTCTCTTTCTGGCTTACTTCACTCTGTATGACGGCCTCTAGGTCCATCCACCTCACGACAAATAGATACTGTTCTTATTTATTTATTTATTTACATCTTTATTGGAGTATAATTGCTTTACAATGGTGTGTTAGTTTCTGCTTTATAACAAAGTGAATCAGTTATACATATAGATATGTTCCCATATCTCTTCCCTCTTTCATCTCCCTCCCTCGATACTGTTCATATTTAAATGACAACTCTTGAAATCTGAAAAGCAGCAAGGAATATGAAGGTTGTTCCTGGAAGCACGTGTTTTCGGTTTAAATGCGGGGGCCAAGGGGAAAGGGGAGTGCTCATGACAACAGGCACTGAGATGCTCCAGCAACATCGGCCTTGCTGTCCTTTGCTCAGTGAAAGCCTACATATGGGCTTGTGACAGACCATCACTTCAGCCCACACGTGGGGACACTCATCAGGTTTCACTGTTTCCATCTCCATAAACCACACAGCAGCAGAGCAATGTGGATTTCCCACTCGATGAGCAGGGCGCTGACGGTCATCCGAACAGCAGAGCCACTGTGTGTTTCTAAAACAAGACACAGTCAGCATAAAATAAAAATCACCCCTTACAGGTATAAACTTAGATGAGTTCAGATGAATGTATACTGTGTATAACCATCACCATATCAAGGTACAGAATACTTCTACCTCGCCACAGAGTTCCCTTGCACCCTCTTGCAGTCAATCTTCTCCCCACACAGCCCCTGGCAACCACTAATCTGATTTTTGTCCCGTTTTCACGATGTCCAGGATAAGTAGAATCACACTGTATGCGGCCTGGCTTTTGTGACAGGCTCCGTCACTTACCACAGTGCTTTCGAGACTGATCCACGCTGTTGTCTGTATCAGTAGTTCACTCCATTTTATTGCTAAGTTGGACACACCACAATTTGTTTACCCTTTCATCCTGTTTAAGGACATTTGGATTGTTTTTGGTTTGGGGCAATTATAAATAAAGAAGATATCAACATTTCCTATAGGTCTTTGTGTAGACATATGTCTTCATTTCTCTTGGGTAAATACCTAGAAGTGGAATTGCTATATGGTAAGTGTATGTCTAACTTTATAAGACAAAGTGGCTGGACCCCTTTGTATTCCCATCAGCAGTGTATGAGAGTTTTAATTGCTCTGCATTCTCACTAGCACTTGGTATTATCAGGTTTTTAAAAAAAATTATTTTAGCCATTTAGTATGTAGCAACATCTCATTGTGATTTTAATTGTATTTTCTTAGTGTCTAATGATACTGGGCATCTTTTCTTGTTCCTATTTGCCATCCATGTGTCTTCTTTGGTAGACTGTGTTCTCTTTTTTAAAATTGAGGTATAATGACTGTTTTGTAAAATGCAAGAAAAATTAATTTCAAATATATGATAAACTGATAATACATTAAAGTCAGAACATACATGGTTAGCTATTTCTGCTCTATCAGTTTTGTAATTAAAAAGCTTCTCTCTTGCTTCTCAAAATACTAGCTTGTTTTGAGATGGCCAAATGACAGATAACTTTAGGTAGGAATTGAAAATAAACAAGCTCTCTTCCAATCCTGATTATCAATTGATTTGTTCATAAAATGCCCATTTTAAAAACTAGGTCTGAAGCCATCTATGTTCCTAACTTCCTCTAGATTCAGACTCACCCCCTCAGATACCAAGGTGCTAAAGACAGATGTTCAACATGCAAGTGCCTGGGTGCAAGGGGGGGATACCCCTACTCTCCCCTCAGGAACCCACCTGGCCGAAGGAAGGGTGAGGGGTGGGGCAGGTATACTAGAGGCAACAACCAGACTGAATTTTCAAGGACAAGTGGACGGATTAAAGGTGAGGTGAGGGAAATGATTCCTGGCAGAGACAATGTTGGCAAAATGAAGAAAGTGTGACAGCATGGAGACCTGGCTCCGGGAGAAGTCCACCAGGAAAAGAACGTGGACCACAGAATGCAGGGGGTGACTAGAGACTGAGCTGGGCGCTGGGTACAGCAAGTGGTGTGCGAGGTGGGGTCAGTCAGATGGTGTAAAATCTTGAGGGTCAGGCCTTTATCCGAAAGGGTGCTGTGCTCAGGGAACGGTGGGGTTCAGGAAGGTGAAGCCCCTGGAGGGGAGGTATGAGTAGCCTGCTGACTCTGGGGCACAGCAGTGGGGAGGAGAGCAGGAAAGCAGGAAAAAGGAAGTGCGCTGTCCTCCAGGTGGCACATGGGGGCGGCACAGAGGTAGCAGGATCCCAACTTCCAGGCACCTCAGGGTTGCGGGAGGGGGTGGGGGTTCCTGCAGGCTGCACCTATCAGGCAGAGAGAGCGGAGTCCTCCTCCTTTCCAGAGTCCTCCAGAAACCAGTCTCCCGCCTCCCTCCACCCAATCACCAAAAGGCCTGCCTTAGGCTCACTAGGAGCCCGACCGGTCCTGCCGTCCTCCCGGGAATCTGGGTCGCCCTACCCCCTTCTACCCTCAGTGCCCTTCACCTGGGCCCAGAGGCCCCTTGCTGCCTGCTGTCCTCCCGGCTGCCTGTGAGTCTGGCTCTCATCATTCCTCTGGCTTTCCTCTGCCCCAGGCCCTGAGAATCCAGTGTCACACAAGCCTTGGTTTCAGTCAGCTAAGACGAGTCCGGGGCTGGAGTTGCAGACATCCCCTGGCAGAAACTGCATAATCAGGAATCAGAGCACAGACAGTGGGCTCTGCCTAAAAACCAGCGGGTTTATAATTACAGGGGTGCTGGGAAGGACTGTTCAAACAGGTCGCACCAGTTCCTCATTTATCCTCTGGGTGTAAACAGTCTGGAACTGCCTTTCACAAGGACACTGGAGAATGTTTGCTTCTCCGACTTTACAGCCTACTTACCCTGGCCAACTCCATTCTGTGGAACACAGTGGCCAAAGGCAACAGGAAAGCTGGAGGGTTTCCGCAGGTCAGTGGGACCCCTGGGATCCCAGGTGGATGAGAGGGAGTGCGAATGCGGATGTGCAGCTCCTCCCACCTGTTGGCCCCCAGTGCCAGCTCAGTTACCATTACTTGTGTGAACTGCGGGCTCAGGTCAGAGGACCTATAGAGTCACCTCACGTACATCTTCCATGTTATTCCTTTTGCCCTTCTCTTTGGTCGGTGACCATCGAGCCCATCTCGCAGACAAATTGCGCGATTACAACCAAAGTCCCAGGGTGAAACCAGTGGCCCAAGTGAGAAGCGAACCAGGCAGGAACACCCAAAGCTCACGCTCTCCCACCCTGTGCTGCCTTGGCCCTGAGGCATGAACCTCTTCCCTCCAGTGGCTCATCTCAACATCACAAAGAATCCCTGTGGACTCTGGATGTCCCCAGGAACCCCAGTGAGCTTCTGGCTGTCTCACTGCTGACTTGATGCACAACACAGAGGGTGCTCCTAGGCCTGCGGCCCGGACCACCCTGCCCTCCCCCAGCCAGCCCCTCTGCCCATGCCACCCCCAGACGGCCTCACTGCCCGCCGTCCCGGGCCTGGGCAGACCAGAGCCCGCAGCACACAGGACACCACCCCCACACACCTTCCGATGGTGCCGCAGCACCTTTGTCTTTCTTCACCGCTCTTTCTCAACTGCCTTCCACTCACTGCGTCTCGTCAGGCACTCAATAAAAACATGAAAGGTAAAACCATAAAGCGACTCGAAGAAAATGTCGGCAAATATCTTTGTGACTTAGGGCAGGGCAGGATTCCTTAAACAAAATTTCAAAAGTAAAAGCCATAAGGTTACGCACACACACATCCATGTGTGTGTGTGTGCGTGTCCAAATAAATTTTATTACTTCAAAAATTATGGATTTCTGTTCAGAAACCAATAACATGGACAAAGCTAACAGATTCAAATACTGTCTACTAATCTGTCTAAACTGTCCAAATTGACAAGGGACTAAAATCTGGAATATCCCAGGAAATCCTACATATCAACATGAAAGAGAGACCCCCAGGGAACACGGGCAAAGGTATGAAGTGGTAACTTCAGAGAGAAGTGGAAGTCCATGGGGCTAAAGGCCTGAGTGAGATGCTCACACTGTGGGACTGCCCATGAGAGCAGCAAGGTAGCTCTTTACCTGTACAGACTGGCACACTGTAGAGAGCGGGAAATGCCAAGTGTGGGGCGGAGCTGGGCACACAGGACCCCTTCTGAATACAATGGCGGAAACCAGCCTGGGGCAAGCCGGTGACAGCCAGGCAGTAATTAAGTCACTAAGCATACACATGCCCTAGGAGGACCCAGCCACATGGCTCCGGAGTTTTAGCCCCATAGATATGTTGGCTCAGGTCACAGGGCACGTAGGGGTCTCCTCCTTGGGGAATGCATGGGTGAATGTGGGGGGCACCCCAGCGTGGCAGCAAGAACAAAGTGCAGGACTGTGTAGACACCGCAATGGAACAGACCTCACACACAGTGCAGAGAGGAGAAAAAGAAACAGAATGGCAGGGCACAGGATGCCTTGATGCGAATTAAAAATAGCTGCACATGAAGCAAGGCTACAGTTTACAACAACACATGCTCACAAAAGCCATAATATTAGAAAGGGGGAGGGATTAGGTGCCAAAAGCAGGGAAAGAAATGGAGAAGGAGGTGGTGCTGAACGAGTCCCGTCCTACCTGCCCCAGTTTCAGCTCTCTGCTAAGGCTCAGCTGGTCTTCCCCACAGAGGCTACCCTGATACCACCTGCCATCCCTGCCGGACTACCAAGAGGGCGGGCCTGGATCGCCTGCGCTAGCAGACAGGCGACACCAATTCCCCACCATAGGGTCCTGCTGGCTGGTCCACCTGGGGGCCACGAGGGCCCTTCCAAACACTGTCCCCATGCCCCACAGTCGTAGCTTGTTCCACATGGGTCACAAGTGTGCATGTTAGCCTCCCTGCCCCAGCTGGACTGCAAACCTCTTGGTAACAGGTGCTGCACACAGAGTTTTTCCATCAGTGGCAGCATCATAATAGAGCACACCTACCCTTTGCCAGGCAGAGTGCTCACAGCTCTACATGCAGCCTCATTTAATCCTGTGATGATCCCAGGCAGGAGGATTTTACAGAATAGGAAACAGGTTTGAAGAGGCAAAGTCACCCATAATCATGCAGCCAAAAGGAGGCAGACCCCACCTTCTAGAACCTTCCTCAGGCTGAGAATAGAGAGCATGTAGAATGAAGACTTAATGGGTCCATATCAGGTGATGTGTATGTTTCCAACCAGCCCTGCAGGTTCCAGGAAAGGCCACAGAGTTCAAGACTGTGACACAGTATATGAACCCCACTCCTGAATCCCCCTGATTCCTCTTGGTGCCGGTGAGGCTCATGCCAGGACCCCCAAACCTGTAAACTACTAAGACCGCTTGACAAACATGACCTTGATTTTACTCTCAGAATGCTCATGCTCTTTAACCTGTGACTCTGAAGTCCCAAGCACCAGAGCTGCTCCCTCTACACCCTGGAGAGGCAGGTCCAAGAGTGAGCCAGCTGTGCCAAGCTGACTGGACAAGAAAGAAAAGCCACTGGTGGTGCCCCTCCAGGCATGTGCACACAGTCAGAGACCAACATTCTGTCCAAAGCTGCTACAGTATGCCCAGAGGCTCCAGGAGCTTCTCAATCAGCCTGAAAGATAAGGATGAAAGACAAGCCTGAAGAGGTGGCCATCAGCCCCTGGCCCTCTCTGATGAGGCCACCTTCCCTCTACCCCTGCTCACGAGGGGAGCAGCAAAGAGCTGGTCCTGCCCTGAAAGAAATGACCAGGTCTCTCTGCCTGCGTTTCTATCCCTTCAGTTGTACGGTGGATTCTGTGAGGATGTATGCACTGGTAAGTTCACAGCATAGGGTGGGTTTCTTCCCAGTCAGATGTGCTCTTAGCCTGGGGCAGCCATCACTTGACAAGACCTGCCATTTCCTTTTTTTGGGGGTACGCGGGCCTCTCACTGTTGTGGCGGAGCACAGGCTCCAGACACGCAGGCTCAGCGGCCATGGCTCACGGGCCCAGCCGCTCCACGGCATGTGGGATCTTCCCGGACTGGGGCACGAACCCGTGTCCCCTGCGTCGGCAGGCGGACTCTCAACCACTGCGCCACCGGGGAAGCCCCAAGACCTGCCATTTCTTCATCTTGTCCCTCCAGACACAAAATGAAGAGAGGGGACAGGATTAGGTGACCTCCAAGGGACCTTCACAATTCCAGGTATCTGGCTGGCTACATGGCTGGCGACCTCCCGAAGCACTCCCAACTCTCAGTTTTTGAGGGTCTGGCAACACCCTCTTGCCACTCACAAATACGGGGTGAACACCTACTGCGTGCCAAGGACTATGAAAGGGACTAGGGATGCAATGGTGAACAAACTGTCACCATCCCTACCTTTGTGGGACTTCGGTCAAGTAACAGTTACAGACGGTGGCAATTCCTGGAAGGAACACTCCAGGAGATTGGGACTGCCTGGAGGAAACAATGTTTGAGGTAAGAGCCAAGGGACCTCTGGGGCAAGGCCACTTTCTGAAGGCTTGAGGCAGCATGTTGAGGCCCACAGAGCATGAGCTATACGCGACGCCACCCCCTCCATGAAGGTACCCCCTCCCCAGCAGCTCATCCCTCCCTGTTACTTTTGCCGCGATGTCTGCTGTCACATGCAAAATGTGGTAACATACGGGTTTTGAGGGCAAGGACTGTGCCTTTATTCTTCTCCATCCACCATGCCAGGCACACAGAGGGCACCCTGTAATATCTTCTCAATGCCCAAATGATGCTGGGAGCAGAGATTCCGTTCCATGTAGACAGGAGGGGACTGAGAAGTTGCTGAGTGCCCAGCTAGAGGCACAGGCAATGAAGTAAGTCATGATCCTTTATTTATTGAGTTCTTAATCCAATGAGTCCCTTGAGCTCTCCCCACAAAAGCTAAAAAGGATCACCTCTCAGCACATCATCAGATATTAACTCCACAGATGACAAGTGAGCAACTAACACTTGCCAAGCACAAACCAGCAGGAGAGCCTCACAGTTCCTTCATTGCACTTGCACAGCTTTCAGTGAAATTCCAGTTCCCAGTCAGTTTATCTCCACGTCCCGCCATGTCCAGGGAGGCCGAGACGGCTCCAGGACTGGGCCTTTCAGTGCCACTACTTCCCCACCCGCCTTCCCTGTGGAGTGCACAGCAGAGGCCATATCCGTACACACCAGCAGGGCCTCCCGTCTCAGGCACCCTTCTTCAATCCATCCCAACCCCTACTCTGAATCTCCCTTTCCAAAAAAGGGGTCACAATCGATCTTAAGGTTGTAAAATCTGTGATGTGCTTGAAAGGACCAAGGAGTAAGGCGTATCCTTGGGGAACCATGAACTCGTTGCCTTGCTCTCAAAACTGTACTCTGGCAGTCCTCGTTTCTACAGGATTCCACTTCCAGTTCTCCAACCTACCTTCCAGCTCACCCACCATCTGGGCCCCCAATTTGTCCTGCACTGGAACAGAAGGTCTAGGATCTCCTCACCTGGGGGCTCCCCTGAACCTGACCTCACCGGGCTCCCCATACTGGAAGCAGGGTAATGCAGTTTACCTGGCAGGGCCCCAAGAGCGTTAGACATCAAGGCTCCTTGCTGGCCTGCTGCTGCTGCTGTTCACGTACAGCCTCAGTTTCCAGCCACCTTGAGCCTGACCTGTGTGCTGACCCAAACTAGTCCTGTCACTGCCTTGGGCCTCACTCAGTCCCAACTCCTGGTTTTCAGATCTCACCCCCAACACTTACCAGCCCTATCCCCTGTTCCTGGAATTTGTATTCATCAAGTAGGAGGGTGAAGAAATTGTGGCTCATCACCCTTGCTGTTTGAGAGTTTTAAAGCACAAATCCCAAACTTCAACAATGTTAAAAATAACTGCATTATCAATCTTTAATCTAAATGTTCAAAATGACAAGCTGAAAAATGGATGAAATGGAAAGTGAGAAACTCCAGTTCTCAGATCTAACTCAAATCAAAACAGATAATAACATACAGAGGAAGGATGTGTTTAGACAAAGTTATTTTAGACCTGAACTCCTCCTCAAGACTGGTCAGCCAGGCTCACCGTGCTCTGTCCTCCTGGCACACGTTGCTCAGATGTCAGGATAAAGGCCCAGCGATGCCCGGGGACTTGTTCCTGAGCACAGCACATGCCCCACCTGTGAGCCACCACCCCGAAGACCCTGCCCTGGAGCGCCCAGTCTCCCCGGCATGAGTGGACGTGCACACACTCATGCCTCAGCCAGGCGTCCGGGAAGCAGCCTGAGCATACGGCTGCCTGGTGACCAGGTCGCTGCCCCCTTATTCCCCCTCATGCTCCAGTAGGTGCTGCATGAGTGGCACCTCTTCGCTCTAAGGGCTGCCGCCAGCCCTGACGGTGAGATAAGTTCCGGCTCTGTTAAGTAAGGGCTCGCTGAAGACCAAGCCGCTTTTGGCAGAAACTCTAACAGTGAAAGGAGGCAGGGATGGTTAGAGAGGTTTCTGAAATCGGTGAACCCCCCGGGGTAAAAAGCCAAAAGACCTAGTGTGGAAATCATCAGACTGGAAAAGTGGGAATAAATACCACTTCCTCCAGGGAGCACCCCGCTTCCACCATGTCCACCCCCTCCCCAGCTTGCTGCTTCCACAGCACCCCGTCCCTCCCCCAGCTCCCTGGTTGAACTTCCTGACTCCTGTTAAAAAAGAAAACCCTCCGCCCCAGGACACGAGCGCCTCCACCCCATCTCCATGCCTGGGTCCCTCAGCACCAGGCCCACCGTACACACCCACACATTGGTATAAAGGGGTCTCAGTGCAGCCAGGCCACCACAGGCTAACTGAGCACCCAAGACTTCTCCAGTTCTAAAATCATGCATTTCTATTTGTTACTGAGTAGAAACGGAAAACGTTTTCTCCTACAGGGCTTACAAAAGTTACTTTGATATCACTGAAATCAAGAGAGAAAATAAAAATCTATCTTCATAGAATAAGCTTGACAGCAAACCATCTTGAGTGTTTGACTCTCTCAAGGCCAGAGCTGAGCAGCTCGCTAGCTGGCATCTAGAACAACGGCATTTAGGCAGGGGAGGGGCAAGCCTGCACGGACCAGGTGAAAGGCCACCTGATTCGCCCATCTTTGCCTGTCTCCACGGGTGCGACGCTCACACGTGAAGAGGTGACGCTTTGAGACCACTCGGGCTCGGAGCCATTCGGACCCTGGCGCTGCGGGTGTTATCTATAATTCTCACAACCATCCTGGGAAGTAGGAATTAGCAATGCCATGTTCGCGCCTAGGACAGTGAGCAGGTTACTTCTCTTCCCTGAGTCCTCAGGGTCACACGCTAAGAAACGCTGGCACCAGGCTTGAACCCAGACAGGACGCTACTTCCTCACACCGAAGCAGAGGCATTTAAGTACGTGGCAGTCACGGCAAAGGAATACCTCTCTACTATGAGGAGCTCCCAGGAAGCTGAGAGCAGAGGCAGGAGAGCAGTTCTAGAGAGCAGGTGCTTGGGCCCAAATCCCAGCTCCACCCACTGCTGGCACCATCAAACCACCCAAGCCTCAGCTGCCCCACCTGTAAAGTGGAGCTCACAATCGCAGAGGCAGTCGAGAGGACTGAGAGCCCTCGTGTAAAGCAGAGTAGGTGCCTGGCACAGAGCAAGTGTGCAATAAATGCTAGCCGCTATCACCGGTTTTCGTTGCTAAACTTCTTGTTGTGGGTTAACATTCCCACAGAGTACCCAGACCATAGCACAGAGCTTATGGGCACACAGCTCCATGACTTGGCAGCGCGTACACAGCCATGCATGGGGTACAAGGGGCAGCGAAAGTCACTGCTCTCCTGGAGCCACCGCTGACACAGCACAGTCCACGCGCTCAGGAGGGAGGGCCCTCTTCCACATCCTCACAGCATTTGCCAGATGTAAAAGGCACTTTTGTCTGTTTATTAATGCTGCACCTTCAAGGCCTAGAATAGGACCTGGCACGTGGTGGGTGCTCTGTAGGTGTTTACTGAAATAATGATTTCTGTTCAGTATTATGGCTATTTGCATACATATTTTAATTCCAAATATTTGTTTGTAAGCTTCTTATGAGCAGGGCATATCTTATTACCCAGCATCAAACCTTATCCTTCCTCTGATTCACTTGTACATTCAATCAACAATCATTTAGTGTGTCAAGCACTGTGCTAAGTATCAGATTCCCAGGGAAGACTCACGTCTTTGCCCCTAGGGAGTTCACAGCCTAGAGGGAGAAGCAAACGGTACAGCATGCTAGGCAGGCAGGAAGGCTGCCTAGGCCTGCCAGGGAGGACCAGGGAAGGTTACCCGGAGGAGGGGCTCCCCGGGAAAGAAATGGAGGTCAGGCTGGAGAAAAGACCACCGCCCTCAGCCCCTACCCTCCCAGGCAGGGAGACAGCCCTTCGTGGATAGGAGCCCAGGACAGAGCTCCTTAGGAAGGGCCAGGTGTCCAGCAGCTGCCAGCACATGCTCAAGTCTTAGGCATGCTAAAGAGTGCGGTTTTACTTGGAAGGTGATGCAGAAAAGTGAAGCTTCCTATCCGGGGCAGGGAGTTGCACAGGTTTGCTTTTCTGGATGGGCTACCCTGGTTGCAGGGTAGAGAACAGATGGAACATGGCACAGGGGAGGCTAGTGCCCTAATGCTTGGTCATGGTTCAACAAATACTAGTTTGCTTCAAAGAATGAATTAATGGTTCTATTTAGAAACTTTAGTGAAATAAAGGTAAGCCACCAGCCTGCTGGGAGCTATGTCCAAGTGCTGTGGAATAGTGATAAGGCTGACACACGCACAGCAAGGCTGCCATGCAGAGAAGTCCATCCAGATCTGTGTATGTGGGAGGTGGCTAGAGAACACATGGAATGGACAACTGCTGCTGAGAGGCAAGGTGGCAGTTACTTTCATACACCTCGTGCTTCCACTCACGGCACCCACCCAACTGCCCATGACTGCCCGCCACTAAAAATGTTGGCTCTGGGGTCCCAAGACTGTGCACTCATTTTGGGACCCCAGGACTTAGCCCAGGGCCTGGATCGTGGCAGGTGCCAAATAAGGCTTTATGGAATCCATGAACAGGGGGCAGCAGCATCTTATAAATATGTTACCTACAAAATTGGTCTAAAAGGATGGGAAAAGTACACACCATTTTACATGGATGGCTTTCCAGACAAAATACTGATGCACATGGAGATGTTCTCATGTGATGTGCTGTGTCCACAGCGCTCGAGTCTGAGAGGACTCTGCAGGGAGAGCCTTCTCTGAAGGAGACGGCAAATACTAGTCACGTGCCAACTCTTTAGGGCTAACATTCCCAGAACATTTTACAGCAAGATATTTATGTCCTCTTCATCTCCAAAATATCCTTCTCCTCAAAGGCTCCTTGTGCCCACAGAGAGTGCAGTACAGGCCAGCCTCAGCCTGGCTTCAGCCGGGGAGATCTGAGCTCTAATTGCATGTACCACTGACAGCTGAACAGAGCTCCTGCCTCAGGGATGAGGCAGATGCAGGGCCCAGTTCCTGAAATCAGCAGTCTGCCCTCCCAGCCTGGCCTCAGGAGCCCTCAGAGATTCAGGCTGCAGCCCTCAGGCCTGCTGGGGCCAAACCCACTGTCGTGTTCCCAGAGCCTATGAAGGGCAGAGGGGGCCAGGCTTCCTAGGAAGCACTGGTAACACTTGAAAAGCACCATGGCCTGCAGCCTAGGCTCTCTCTGTACCCCAGCCCCCAGAGCCAAAGAGGAGACCCAGAAAGAGGGCCTGGAAGTGAAGGACGTGGGGGACACCTGCAGGCTCCCCGTGCGAGCCAGGACTTGCCAGAAGCGACCGAGCCACCCACGCCCCACTGGGGAGCCTGTGCGCAGGATGTGCCAGCCTCCAACTTCAGCCAATTGGTGGCTAAAGGAGTCATCCTCTTGGGGAACCACCTCCACTAGGCCTCAACCTACCTAATCCCACATGACTTCTCACCTCCAAAACAGACCCTTGGCTCCAAAGAGGTCAAGATCCTCAGCCCTCTGCAAGGCCATGCTCATTCCAACCTCCAGATATTGATCTGGCCTAGAATGCTGCCCCTGCTCCCAACTCACAGCCCAGCCCCACCCACCCCACGTATCTTCTCTGGTGATGCCAGCAGCAGACCCCTCTCCTTTGAACGCCATGACACTGAGAAGCAGAGCTGTGGCTTGGCCTCATTGCCCTCACTCTCCATGGAGGCCACCATCCTTTCTCCTCCCAATACCTTCACTGTGGGAATCAGATATCCACCCCTCTTCTCTTCTGAATCGTTTACTACGGTGTTGGGGATACAGAAAGTGTCCCCTCCAAATGCCCACTAAATACTTCTGGCTGATATTATGTCCCTGTGGGTAATCTCTCCTCCCAAGATCACTACTTGTTCACTCATTCATCTAGCAAACATCTGAGTGCTTAGTAAGTACTGATCCTGCCTATCTTCCATGCTACCTTTCCTGCCCCCCAACCCTAGGGGGAGCCCTACCTCCCCCTTGCACCCCAGCAAATTCTACAGCACCTCAAACAATGATCTGTCTCCTCCCTCTGGGAGCTTACCTCCAAATGTCACAGCCAAAGGCTCCTGGAGGGCAGGGCCATGTCCCTCCTGTGCAGGCACACAGCCAGCACGCAGAAGATGGTTCTGGAATGACCCACTTCAGTTAGCACCTTTTGGTGGGAAGGAGTAAAATTAAGCACAAAAGACTTTTCCACCTCGAGACCGCAAGGCTTTCTTTAGATTGTACAGCTCTGTGGGTCACACCAGTGAGAAGCGGCCTTCCATGGGAAAGAGGGAACTTGCTGGCAGCTTGGAGATGTGCACCTGGCAACGTGCGCCTAAGTCGCTCAGAGACGAGCAGGGCCGGTTCAGCCTGAGCAATCCAGAGCACACCCATCAGAGGAGGAGGGCGGCACTGCTGATTTATATGAGATGAAGAGTAATTTCAGGGACAGCATCACAAGATGAGCAGAGCCTGAAGGATCCTTAGGATTCTTCATACAAGAGATGTTCTTGTCTACTGACATCGCAGTTAAGAATTTAACAGGGTGCCTAAGGGTTTACATCAATGACAGGACTTGTTCAAGCTACTTGACTTAATATATGCTGACAATACACACTGGCAACTTTCACCTACCTTTTTCTTTTTTTTTTTTTTTGCGGTACACGCCTCTCACTGTCATGGCCCCTCCCGCTGCGGAGTACAGGCTCCGGACGCGCAGGCTCAGCAGCCATGGCTCACGGGCCCAGCCGCTCCGCGGCATGTGGGATCCTACCGGACCAGGGCACAAACCCGTGTCCCCTGCATCGGCAGGCGGACTCTCAACCACTGCGCCACCAGGGAAGCCCTCCATTTTTCTTTTGTAACCAGCAGCTGAAGACTTCTGTAATAGCACTATATTTAGCTACTTAATTTTTCCACAGCAGCTTCTGGCATCTGGGTAATTACGGCAATGCTGACCAACACACCCCAGAGGAACAGATTATATGTTGTGTGTGTGCTGATGGCCCCCCATCCCCCAGAGCAGAGGGACAGAGCTCCCAGCCAGCACCTGTCTTGAGGCCCGACACCACTTTACGTGCATTTGTTCCCTTAACTCTCACCATCCTAGGATGTGGGTACTGTTAGTATCCCCATTTTACAGATTGGGAAAGTGAGAAAAAGAAAAATTAGTAACTTGCCTAAAGCCACACACACACAGTTAAGTGACAAGGCAGGGAGTCAAACCCAGGCCACTAGCTCCAAAGCCTGTGTCTGAACCTGTCCTGTTGCCTCTCCTGGTCTATCCCTCACAAGGCCATTCGTGTGCTCTAGCCTCTCCATACTACCACCTCGCTCAAGGCAGGCGCTGATGGCAATGTCACAACAGTTACCAAACAGAAAGTTTCCCCATGACTGTAAAGGATTCTGTCTATAGTTTCAGATCAGTGTTGAGAAGAACAGGAACCTGCATTTCTAAAGGCCAGCTTCACAGGAGCTCACAAGAAGTCTCTGCAGCCAGTGCCAGCTCCCCAAGTGCTTCTGCAATGCTGGCGAGGCCACAGCCTCCCCAGAGGACAGCAGGTGGAGCTTGCCTGCCTGTGAACCCAGGACTGCATATGGGACCAGAGGGGCAGTCCTGAATCCCAGCAATGTCCCAGAGGCACCTCCACACTGCACCTTGGAACTGCCTGTTCCGATTCATTTTTATCTAGTTTTACCACCGACCTTCCTGCATGCTGTGAGAATGCACCTGACTATGCCAGGGAGCTGCTGCTGCTGAGCGGCTGGGATGCACCCGTGACACCGTTGCTGCTCCGTCACTCTTGCTGCCTTCGGTGAAATGTTTCCCGGGCCACATGTGCCTCTCTGGCTACTGAAATTTGAGCTTCAGCCTGGACACCCACCAGGAAGGCTGCTACCAGCCAAGGGGTGGGGACTCAGGCTGTCACATTTCCCACTGGAACTCACAGGGCCTAGCGCACAGGAGGTGCTCAATAAACATACACTTTTAATAAAACGAAGTATTCAGCTAAAAGTCAATAATGACATTTCCCCCAATACCCAAAGAAGAAAAGTGTTGAGAGAATTTTGAGTCCATTTTTTTTTTTTTTTTTTTTTTT
>NW_020172451.1:6223882-6225357 GCF_003031525.2 Neophocaena asiaeorientalis asiaeorientalis | reverse complement strand
TTTTTTTTTTTTTGCGGTACACGGGCCTCTCACTGTCATGGCCCCTCCCGCTGCGGAGTACAGGCTCCGGACGCGCAGGCTCAGCAGCCATGGCTCACGGGCCCAGCCGCTCCGCGGCATGTGGGATCCTACCGGACCAGGGCACAAACCCGTGTCCCCTGCATCGGCAGGCGGACTCTCAACCACTGCGCCACCAGGGAAGCCCTCCATTTTTCTTTTGTAACCAGCAGCTGAAGACTTCTGTAATAGCACTATATTTAGCTACTTAATTTTTCCACAGCAGCTTCTGGCATCTGGGTAATTACGGCAATGCTGACCAACACACCCCAGAGGAACAGATTATATGTTGTGTGTGTGCTGATGGCCCCCCATCCCCCAGAGCAGAGGGACAGAGCTCCCAGCCAGCACCTGTCTTGAGGCCCGACACCACTTTACGTGCATTTGTTCCCTTAACTCTCACCATCCTAGGATGTGGGTACTGTTAGTATCCCCATTTTACAGATTGGGAAAGTGAGAAAAAGAAAAATTAGTAACTTGCCTAAAGCCACACACACACAGTTAAGTGACAAGGCAGGGAGTCAAACCCAGGCCACTAGCTCCAAAGCCTGTGTCTGAACCTGTCCTGTTGCCTCTCCTGGTCTATCCCTCACAAGGCCATTCGTGTGCTCTAGCCTCTCCATACTACCACCTCGCTCAAGGCAGGCGCTGATGGCAATGTCACAACAGTTACCAAACAGAAAGTTTCCCCATGACTGTAAAGGATTCTGTCTATAGTTTCAGATCAGTGTTGAGAAGAACAGGAACCTGCATTTCTAAAGGCCAGCTTCACAGGAGCTCACAAGAAGTCTCTGCAGCCAGTGCCAGCTCCCCAAGTGCTTCTGCAATGCTGGCGAGGCCACAGCCTCCCCAGAGGACAGCAGGTGGAGCTTGCCTGCCTGTGAACCCAGGACTGCATATGGGACCAGAGGGGCAGTCCTGAATCCCAGCAATGTCCCAGAGGCACCTCCACACTGCACCTTGGAACTGCCTGTTCCGATTCATTTTTATCTAGTTTTACCACCGACCTTCCTGCATGCTGTGAGAATGCACCTGACTATGCCAGGGAGCTGCTGCTGCTGAGCGGCTGGGATGCACCCGTGACACCGTTGCTGCTCCGTCACTCTTGCTGCCTTCGGTGAAATGTTTCCCGGGCCACATGTGCCTCTCTGGCTACTGAAATTTGAGCTTCAGCCTGGACACCCACCAGGAAGGCTGCTACCAGCCAAGGGGTGGGGACTCAGGCTGTCACATTTCCCACTGGAACTCACAGGGCCTAGCGCACAGGAGGTGCTCAATAAACATACACTTTTAATAAAACGAAGTATTCAGCTAAAAGTCAATAATGACATTTCCCCCAATACCCAAAGAAGAAAAGTGTTGAGAGAATTTTGAGTCCATTTTTTTTTTTTTTTTTTTTTTTTTTAGATACATTCTCT
>NW_020172451.1:6204800-6223749 GCF_003031525.2 Neophocaena asiaeorientalis asiaeorientalis | reverse complement strand
CTTTTTTTTTTTTTTTTTTTTTTTTCAGTACGTGGGCCTCTCACTGTTGGCTTGTTGTGGAGCACAGGCTCCGGACTCGCGGGCTCAGCGGCCATGGCTCACGGGCCCAGCCGCTCCACGGCATGTGGGATCTTCCCAGACCGGGGCACGAACCCGTGTCCGCTGCATTGGCAGGCGGACTCCCAACCACTGTGCCACCAGGGAAGCCCTTGAGTCCATCTTTTTAAAACTTGGGCTCCTGTGATCACTTGTCTCTGTTAGACTATAATATCAAATGGAGGGCTTCCCTGGTGGCGCAGTGGTTAAGAATCCGCCTGCCAATGCAGGGGACATGGGTTTGAGCCCTGGTCCAGGAAGATCTCACATGCCGCAGAGCAATTAAGCCCACGCGCCACAGCTACTGAGCCTGTGCTCTAGAGCCTGTGAGCCACAACTACTGAAGCTTGTGCACCTAGAGCCCGTGCTCCGCAACAAGAGAAGCCACCACAATGAGAAGCCCGCGCATCGCAACGAAGAGTAGCCCCTGCTCACCGCAACTAGAGAACGCCCGTGCGCACCAATGAAGACCAAAAGCAGCCAAAAATAAATAAAATAAATTTATAATATCAGATGGTATTTGATGTCAGACAAAATTATACACCTAATTAATCTAAGTTCATAGAACTAATGTGTTTTAGTTTCCAGCAAACCCCAGGGCCTCACCCTCATCTCTTGCAGCACTTGAGCTTTTTGTATCAGGAAAGCACCCACATGGCGATGATGTTTCTATTCTTATTTCATCCTGGCAACCTCCCTCGAAGACCAGTATCATTTTCCCTCTTAGAGATGAAAACCCTGAAGCTCAGATTAGTCAAGCAACTTGCCCAAGGTCACACAGACAGCTAGTAATGGCACAGCTGGGATCAGAACCCAGATCTTTCCAACTACAGAGCCAGTGCTCTTTCCACTAAGCCCACAGCTGCGGGGAAGGTTCCGGGGGTGTTGCCATATGAACAAAATTTTATCAAACATGGACTTTGCTTTAACCAGCAGGCAGGAAGTAAGTGGGGTTCAGGAAGAGTAACCTCCAAAAAAAAAAACCATACACACCACAAAATAATCTGATTAGGAAAGGAATTCCTCATGGGCACAGACTAACAAGAAGGTGCTCCAGCAAGCTCAAGGGTAGTGGGTTCAGCCTTCTGGCCACCTGCCTGTACTGTCCAACATGATGTCACATCACCGCCGTCCATTTTTCCATACAAAATTCAAAAGTAATGCCTATTCTCAGGCCAAGCCCGGTAATTAGTGTACGTCACACCAAGTCATATCAAGGCTAAACGTGGAAAGGAAGCTCTGAGAATGGACAAATTGACAAGACCTTAATTAACACCTCTAACCTCTCTCATTAATCCAACTCTCCTAACAAGGTAAGTCTACCACCTTCACTGAGAGCTAAGCCATACCTGCTGCCACCTAGATCTGACCACAGATGCCTGGCTGGTTTTGGGGTATGTTCATCTCATCCCCCAAATCCCAGCCACAAAAGAGGGAGGAGGTGTCAGACACAATTGGCTTGGTCTCTGTATTCATCCAGAAGAAATCATGGGCATTACCTCCCAGAAGCTGTCGCTGGACACTTCGACTCCAACGGAATCATCATAAGTGACAGACATCTCTTCAAAGGGTGAGGGAGCAGCAGGGAATGCTTAAATTCAGAGGGCAGCTTCAGATGCTCAAAATCCGTAGACAAACCTATAAAAGAAAAACATATCATTGTGGTTTTAAATTCCCAAGGTAAAAAAGCAAGCCACCTCCATTTCACAACTTCCATTTCCATTACTGACTTCAGTACAGAGCAGTCTAAAATGTCTCCTTTTGGTGGGAGAAAGTCAATAAACTCTAAACTTGGCACTGACATACATGTGTGTGTTATAAACGTGTGTGTATATTTCACAGTAACAAGTAAACCTTTCAACATCTTAACTGAGGAGCTCAAAGAGCTTTCTACAAACAGTCCCTGTGCTTAAATCAACAGACTGATAACCTTAATTGGCCTCATCTCTTGGAGAAGGGGACAGAGAACATGTGAGGAGAACACGCCAAAGCAGAGTCCCTGCATCTCGGGGCTCACTCTGTTCCAGCCTGTCCTACCCATCCGACAGGACTAGGACCTGGGGTAAAATGTGAGTGGAAATAACCCACCTTCGACACCTGACTCCACTCTCCACAGAGTTTCCACCAGGCTTTGCTTGTGTTGGGCGCTGTCTCCCCCTTTCCATGACTGGCTCATTTCAGCCACTGATGCCCCAATTCAGACCAGTTTATTCTGACACAGTCTGTGTGAGGGTCAGTTAGAAAGAGTAAAGTTCTAAATCCGAGCAAGGGTAACAGGGTGATTATTTCCCTTGCCAGAGGGAAGAAGTTGAAGGACCCCCCGCTATATTCACAAGCACAAATCACGTTGATGGAATGACCTGTTCCATAACCAGATGAGATTCCCTGACTTCTTGGTGAAAAAGTGATTCCACCCTCCCTTATATATCACCCTGCATTCAGACCACACAGCCAGAGATCTGAAACTTTCCTAACTGCCGCAGTCAGGAGTCCAAAGCCTCAGCTTAGCCAGAGGAGGGAGAAGGTAGGGCAGGGTAGGCAGAGTGATCTACATTGTTACACTTACAAGGTGCAAGACTTTGCTTTGCTCTAGGTACTTTCCCACATGTTATCCTACTTAATCTTCGTGATTCCCTGTGAGACAGTCTAGAAGCAGAGTAAGGAATATCAGCTGCCTGGGCTCTAATCCCAGACCCATTACTCACTAGCTGGGCAACAGTGGGCAAGGTACCTAAGCTCTCTGTGCCTCAGTGGCCTTATCTGTAAAAGAGAGACAATACTGCAAGGAATTACTGTGAGGGTAAAAATGCAGCAGGACATACAGGGGTGAACAGTACGTGGTCTCCAGTAAGTGCTATGTAGTAAATGATAATGTAATTATTATTAGATAGTAATTATTATCACTATCATTACTTTTATCTCTACTTTACAGCTCAGAAAACTGATGCTAAGGGAGGCTAAGTAACTTGTCCACGGTCACCCTAGCAACGAATGGTGGAGACCAGCAGGACACCAACTATGCCTGTTTGTTAAGGTGATGTTCTATCATACCAAGATGTTTTCTAAAAATGATCTCAAATTTAAATAAATCAGGTATCTTATAACCTAAGATCTAATTGCTAATTAAAAGGTTTAATCTGATGTATTTCACAGCTTCCAAACTTGAATACAGCTCTGTACGGACAATAAATTTGAAGTAAAGAGCAAATTATGGTACCTCGAAGCCAAATACTCCAAATGCACGCACTCTGTAACCAGGCAGAGTCGCATGGGTGCCACACACGCACTCTTGCAGACAGCATGCTGGTAGGATCTCTGCTCCATAATCACAGAGGCAGCGTGTCCTTTTCATCCCTGGGATATAAATAAAGGCCGGACAGGCTTCTCTGGCCTGGGCCCTGGTGCTACGTTTCACAGCATTCCCTTCCTGTGGAATCCGATGCTCTTAGCCAGGGCCCTCCTAGAAGCACCCCAGTCCATGATTGCAGCAGCAGAAAGTTTTCTACCCAGAGCAGCTGGTCTCTGCTCCAGGCTCCTCAGGGAATATCTGGGCTTTCGGCTCAGGCTAGTCTCAAAGTGGCCAAATCAAGCCACTGGCTGGGCTGCCTGGCCAGCTCCGGGGAGCAGCTGCAGGGGACAGGTGCAGGGAGATCGGGGGCCTGCTCTGGGCAGAGAAGCAGCTTGACACCTGAAAAGCTCATTTTCAGGAATTCATTTTCTGCCTGGATTCAGCCCTGGTTTAGACACTAACAGAAGATGAGTTCTGCACAAGATTTATTAAGAGCCTACTAAGTGCCAGGAGCCAAGAAGAGATTGCCACCAGGCTAAGCACGAAAAGACACAGACTTCTAGGAGCAAGAAACTGAATCACCGGGTACAGATGCCCTGCCCAGTAACAAAACCAAGAAACACCAGACCTGCAGAGGGCACTGGAGATGAGGCATGTGTATACCTGACCTGTGGAAACAGGGAAAGTCCATCTTTCTTTGCCCAAGTCACAGAGTGGCAACTTGGTAATTTTCCCTGTCAGTCCAGGGACCTGTTTCTCACCAAAGCACTGTGCTCAGCGACTGCGACATTCCCAAGATCAAGGCCAAGCTGACCCCACCAGCACCCCACGTAGCCACAGCCCAACGTGCAATGACTGCAGTCAGCTCACCTATCTGTGTGTGTGTTGTTTAGAGTTGCTTCTAATGCAGAACCAGCTCCCCTGCACAGATTCTCAGCTCTTGTTGCCCATCTCCCCACTTACACATTCTCCAAGCTTATATATGGATGTCATTAAGTAAATGCCATCATCTAAGTAAAACAAAATCAGGAAGGCCAATCTCTTTCTGTAAAACTGTGCAAGGCCTTCCATTTATATTAATAACTGACTTTTGGAAGCTCCGTGCCACCACTTCACTTCTGACTTGTAATAATTCAGAATTCATGACACTTTCCTTCTGAAGCCTCAAAGCAGATCTGTTCAGTCTCCTCTAAGAGGTCAGAAGTCAGCAAAGACATTCAAAGTCCTAGAGAGGAAACCGAGGCAAGGCATAAAAAAAACCCAAGTAGACAAAGAAAGTAAGAGGAAGAACTGAAGATCTCCTGCCCAAAGAGTTAGTGAGATAATGTAGATGAAAGCCTAGGATGGTGGCAATCAGGAAAGCTCAGATTCATGAGCTCTACCACTGATGAGCTAGGTGACCATGGGAAAGCCATTCTGTTCTCTGAGCCCCAGCTTCCTGAGCTGTGTTCTACCAGGTTTGAGTGAGGGTTAGACGAAATGGTGCATGAAGGCCCCAGGATCCCAGGTTGCAGCCCATGGCAGGGCCTCCCTCAGTGGGAGCCTCGTCCTAGGCCAACACCCTTGGCTCCAAGTGTCCTCACTCTTCCCTTCGGCTCCACATGACAGCCGTAAGGCAGACAGGAAAAAAAAGAGGGGCCTGGGGGACCAGGGTCTGTACCACAGAGGAAAACCCAACTGGTATTAAAGCACCAGTTGACCTGAAAACTCATCGCTGACATTCACAGAGCCACACCAACTTCTGTGGGGCTTGAGGTCAGGCCGCCGCGGTCACCCAAGCGGAATTCTCAACCAGCATCTCCCAAGGTCCCCCTTTCCTGCCCTGCAGTAGGGGTCCTGCCCAACCGTCCACCCCTCCCAAAGCACCCTGTACCACCCTCAGTGATCCTGGTCTCTCCTCCCTCTCTGATAACCCCCTCTCCTTCTCCCCATCACTGGTACGCCCCATGGTCCATTCTTGAGGCTCTTCCTGTACCTCCCAGCAATGTTTCATCCCTTCCTATGACTTCAAATGTCACGAATATGTGGGAAGCAGTGGCACCTCTTCCAAGAGTCAGCCCCTCAATAAAATAAGAATGAGAATATTTTCCTCACAGGACTGAAGGAAGATTAGAGACAGGGAATCAAAGTCATGTGGCATACATCTGACATCCTAGAAGTGGTAGCCATTGCTCTTAAAATCACCAACCAGCAAACCACCAAAAGATAGTGAGAAATGCCAGTGACTGGGGCTGGATTTGCTTTTTGTTTTCCCATGATTGTTGCTACTGGGATAAGCACTTGTACGAGGCTTCCCCTACCACCCTGATACTATCACCAGCCCTCCTTCACTCAGCAATGGGGAGGCCAGTCATCACCTAATGCCTGGGAAGACATCCTCATGAGCCAGACACTGCACTAAGTGTCTTGCATGTGCTGGCAATCTGCAAGGGTGCTGGCCTAGGATGAGCTTCCATTGAGGGAGGCCCTGCCATGGGCTGTGACCTGGGGTCCTGGGGCCTTCATTTAATCCTAATGACAACCCTCTGAGGGAAGTGTTAGCAACATGCTCCTTGTTAAAGGGATACTGAGTCACAGAAAGGGTAAGGAGCTGGCCCAAGTGGTGGAGTTGAGATCTGAATAAAGGCGGGTTCACACCAGCCATACTCTTAACCACTGACAGTAACTACCTCAGTGCTGAGCTCAAATCTTCTAGAACATAAAATGTGAAAAACAAACACTTGCTGCTGTTTCTTTATGAGTTACTACTAAAGTCCAGTCCTCACGGACAGTCTGCTGATCTTAGCCTTCATGTGCATGTGAGTTGCAACACTGATTTTAATCTGATTTCCCTCACTAATGTCTTGTATAAATTGTATGCGTTGCCCTATGTCCTACCTTTTCATTGCTTAATGGTGTCATCTGTTGCATAAATATTCTTAATTTTAATATAGTCTAACATCAATATTTTCTATTATAGTTAGTGCTTTTTATGTCCTGTTTAAGAAGTCTTTTCTTATGCTGAGGTCATAAAGATATTAATTATCTTTTAAATGGTTTTGTTTTGGTTGGTTTTTACTTTTCATACCCAGAAATTATTTTTGTATGTGATATGATATACAAGTTTCATTTTTTTCCATATGGATATCCAACTTTCCAGCATTATTTGTTAAAAAGAGCTTATTTACTTCCATATTCTGCAGTGCCACCATTGTCCACAGATGTGTGGATCTTTATGTAGGCTCCCTATTCTGTATTCTGTTTGTTCTTGTGACAATACCACATTGTCTTAATTACCACAATCTTATAAGAATTCTTGGTATCTAGATGAAGAAGTCCTCCGACTTTATTCTTCAAGAGCAGCTTGGCTATGCTTGGATGTATGCATGTACGTATTTATTTAGCTACACTGGGTCTTAGTTGCGGCACGGGGGATCTTTTAGTTACAGCATGCGGGATCTTTAGTTGCAGCATGGGGGAATCTTGTAGTTGCAGCATGAGGTCTCTAGTTCCCTGACCAGGGATCGAACCCAGGCCCCCTGTGTTGGGAGCACAGAGTCTTAGCCACTGGACCACCAGGGAAGTCCCACGGCCCTCTGCATTTCCATATATGCCTTAAAATCTCCTTGTTCAGTTCCAACCAACCAACGAACCAACTAACTCTGCTGGGATTTTGATCAGGATCTCGTCGAATCCTCAGACCACTCTGAGTTAATGGACATCTTTACAATGCTGAGTCTCCTAATCCGTGGAATGCATTTCATTTATTCAGGCCTTCTTTAATTTCTCTCAATATTGATCTGTACTCTTTTTATAGAGTTCACGCACACCTTTTTGGTCAGTGTACTACTCAGCATTTAATATGACATTGATATTATAAATCGTATTTAAAATTTTTTTTCACTTTAACTGTTTATTGCTGACATATAAAGCAACTGATTTTTGTATACTTACCATGTATTCACCAACTTTACACTATTTATTTCCTTTTTTTGTACTTATTATTTCTAATTATCTATAAATTCATTTGGATGACCTATATACACATTCATATCATATTCAAATAATGACAGTTTTATTTCTTCCTTTGCAATTCTTAGGGCTTTTATTTCTTTTCCTTGCTTTTTTGCACCGGAGAGGACTTCCAATAAAATGTGGAGCTCCTTTCTGGTCTCAAAGATGAAGTATTCAACATTTCACCATTAAGTATAATGTTTGCTATAGGATTTTTAAAAAACTATCACTTTTCAGGTTAAGGAAGATTCCTTCTACTACAATTCTACTAAGAGCTTTTATCACATATGGATGTTTGTGTAAGATTGGCTTTATTTTTCCTTAAATGTTTGGCAGAATTTGTCAGTGAAATAATCTGGGCCTGGAGTTTTCTTTAAGCAGTCCTAATGACAGATTCTGGTTAAAAAGTAGAAGACTATTCACATATTTTCTATTTCTTTGTGATGATTTTGTAAAGTTGTGGTTTTCTAGAGAATCCAGTTCATTTTTTCAAATATATTAACAAAAAGCTGTTTATATTATCCTCTAATGATCATTTTAAAGACTGAAAGACCTGTAGTAATGTTCCCCTTTTCATTCTTTTTTTTTTCCCCCTTTTCATTCTTGACATTAGGTTTTTGTGCCTTTTCTCTTCATCAGTCTCATCAAAGGTTTATTGATTATTCTTTTTTTCAAAGAATCAACCTTTTTTTTTTTTCCCGGCCACGCCGGGTGGCTTGGTGGGATCTTAGTTCCCTGATCAGGGATTGAACCCGGGCCCCTGGCAGTGAGAGGACCAAGTCGTAACCACTGGACTGCCAGGGAATTCCCCAAAGAATCAACTTTTAGCTTTCTTTCAGCTGTCTGTTGAATATTTGTCTTCTTTTTCCTTGATTTTTTTCCCCTTTATTATTTCCTTTCTTCTACCATCTTTAGGTTCAAGTTGTTCTTTTCCTAACTTCTGGAAATTAAAGCTTAATTCACTATTTCCAGCCTTTCTTTTCTAATGTACGCATTTAAAGCTATAAATTTCCTTCTAAGCACAGTGTTTTTTTATTTGGTTTGGTTTTTTTGTGTTTTTTGTCTTTGTTTTTACTATTTATTTTTTTTAGTTTAGGCTGCACCAGGTCTTAGTTGTGGCATGCATGCAGGATCTAGTTCCCCGACCAGGGATTGAACCCAGGCCCCCTGCACTGGGAGCACGGAGTCTTACCCACTGAACCACTAGGGAAGTCCCTAAGCACAGTTTTAGCTATATTCTACAATCTCATTTATTTTTTCATAAGAGTCCCATGAGGTAGGCATTTTTCTTTTCTTTTTTGCAGATGTGAAACTAAAGGTCAAGTAACTTTAAAAATATTTTTTATTGAAGTACAGTTGATTTGTAATGTTGTGCTAATTTCTACTATATAGCAAAGTAATTCAGTTATGCATATATATACATTCTTTTTTATATTTTTCCATTATGGTTTACCACAGGATATTGAATATAGTTCCCTGTGCTATACAGTAGGACCTTGTTGTTTATCCATTCTATATATAACAGTTTGCATGTGCTAATCCCAAACTCCTAATCCATCCCTCCTCCCCCTGGCAACCACAAGCCTGTTCTTTATGTTTGTGAGTCTGTTTCTGTTTCATAGATAGGTTCATTTGTGTCATATTTTATTTTTTTAAATTTATTTTTTACAATATTTTATTTATTGGGCTGTATTGGGTCTTAGTTGTGGCACGCGGGATCTTTCGTTGTGACGTGCAGGCTCTTCGTTGCAGCCCACGGGCTTCTCTCTAGTTATGGCACACAGGCTCCAGAGTGCACGGGCTCTGTAGTTTGCAGCACATGGGCTCTCTAGTTGAGGTGCGCAAGCTCAGTAGTTGTGGCACACGGGCTTAGTTGCCCGCAGCATGTGGGATCTTAGTTCCCCAATCAGGGATTGGAGGATTGAACCTGTGTCCCCTGCATTGGAAGGAGGATTCTTCACCACTGGACCACCAAGGAAGTCCCCCATTTGTGTCATATTTTAGATTTCACATATAAGTGATATCATATGGTATTTGTCTTTCTCTTCCTGACTTACTTCACTTAGTATGATAATCTCTAGGTCCATCCATGTTGCTGCAAGTGGCATTATTTCATTCTTTTTTATGGCTGAGTAATATTCCATTGAATATATATACCACATCTTCTTTATCCATTCATCTGTCAATGGACATGTAGGTTGCTTCCATGTCTTGGCTATTGTGAATAGTGCTACTATGAACTAAGGGGTACATGTATCTTTTGTTTTCTAAAAGTATTTATTTATTTTGGCTGCACTGGGTCTTAGTTGCGGCATGCAGGATCCTTTGTTGTGGCATACGGGATCTAGTTCCCCAATCAGGGAACGAACCCAGGCCCCCTGTATTGGGAGCATGGAGTCTTACCCACTGGACCACCAGGGAAGTCCCTGCATGTATCTTTTGAATTATAGTTTTGTCTGGATATATGTCTAGGAGTGGGATTGCTAGATCATATAGTAGTTCTGTTTTTAGTTTGTTTTTTGTGTGTTTTTTTTGCGGTACGTGGGCTTCTCACTGTTGTGGCCTCTCCCGTGGCGGAGCACAGGCTCCGGACGCGCAGGCTCAGCGGCCATGGCTCACGGGCCCAGCCACTCCACGGCACATGGGATCTTCCCGGACCGGGGCACGAACCTGTGTCCCCTGCATGGACAGGCGGACTCTCAACCACTGCGCCATCAGGGAAGCCCTGTTTTTAGTTTTTTTGAGGAATCTCCATACAGTTTTCCATAGTGGCTGCACTAACTTACATTCCCATCAACAGCGTAGGAGGGTTCCCTTTTCTCCACACCCTCTCCAGCATTTGTTATTTGTAGACTTTTTAATGATGGTCATTCTGACTGGTACCTCATTGTAGTTTTGATTTGCATTTCTCTAATAATTAGCGACACTGAGCATCTTTCCATGTGCCTGTTGGCCATCTATATGCCTTCTTTGGAGAAATGTCTATGTAGATCTTCTGTGGATTTTTCTATTGGGTTGTTTTGTTTTTTGTTGTTGAGTTGTATGAGCTGTTTGTATATTTTGGAAATTAAGCCCTTGCTGGATGCATCATTTGCAAATATTTTCTCCCAGTCTGTAGGTTGTCTTTTTGTTTTGTTTATGGTTTCCTTTGCTGTACAAAAGCTTGTAAGTGGGTTCCATCTTTTTTTTTTTTTTTTTTTTTTTTGCTTTTGCTTTTATTTCTAATGCCTTGGGAGACTTAGAGGTCAAGTAACTTGCTTAAAATTATAAATGGTGACAAACTGTGAAATCAAGGTTCAAAACCAGGTTCTGTGCTTCTAAAATTCAAGTTCTTCCTATTATAGTGCATTACATATAATTAGTAGTTTATAGGTATTATGAATAAAAATGCTATGAAAATATCAAGAAAGCAAAGTCAGGTCTCTTCCTCCACAAGATGTGGGAAAAGCTAGAAAGGGATTTACAGGCAAATAGGCTCTGCTTAGGTACACAGGAGAAGAGCTTCCTATCTGTAAGCAGGGGAAGAGGGGAGGGGCAAGAGGGGTTGACAAGATGGGTTAAGAGAGGCCAAGAAAATCTCATCTGTCCCTGGAAATCCATGATTGGTGATTTTATAAAAGTAACAGAATCAGTTCTCAGCCTTCAGGGCTCACTCAAGAATTGTTCTCCATGATGAACAGTTAGATTCATTCTTTTATGGCCAGGATTTGACTAGCATCACGATCAACCACTATCCCTGGGTCCACATGACCTCTTGAGTCATACCAGCGATAGCCGAGCTCAGAGATGGTCAGGAGGGCACTGGAAGAAAAGAGCACAGAAAGCATCATGTGGCTTAATGACACACTGGTCTGGTGTCAACTTAAAACTGGAAAGAAGGGAAAACCTGTCATCATCAGCTGCTCTTGGGGAGCCTCATTCATGCATTCAATAAAGATCTAAATTTCAAGAACTGAACTAGTGCTGGGAATACAAACAGCTTGTAGGCTAGACCTCAGTTTCTTTTAAGTAAAAATGAAAAACTAAACTAGACTAGAATAATGGGAAAATCAGGAGATACTCAAATGTTAAATTTGTCAAACACAAACAGAATACTCTTTGCCCTTTTAGTACTGTAATTAAAGTGAAATTGGTAGTAAATGCTTGATGACAATCTAAATAAAATCACAGGATATCTGCTCTACAAATTTATATAAGACAAGAAAAACTGTGATACTCAATGCTATGGGGTCTTAATGTACCAATCAACTTTCGACGTTTTTTCTTTTAATGTATTTGTAACGTACAAAAACAAAAATAACCCATGTTTTCCATAGAAAACTCAGAGAAGAGATTTTGGGAGAGAAAGGAAGAACAGGAAGAAAGATTATCCATAGTTCCATCACTCAAAGACAACACAATGCATGCTCTTCCCTCAAAGCTTATTTCCAGTCATCACTTAATTCCCTCCTTAAAGTGCAAAGTGGGGTGGGAATAGGGGTGGACATGTGTGAATAGGGGGCCTGAAGCTGCAGACAAATAAGTCTAAGGTAAGAGGAGAGGGCACAGGGCACAGCCTACACACAAAGAGAAAAATAAGATTTCTGAACAAAGCCCCTGAATGTCCAGCCACACACTGGTGCTCTGTTCTAGCGTGTGCAGGTTCACTTTAGTATGCCCCCCTCCTGCGGGGGGACCAGCTACAGACCAGGTCGCACCCCAGGAACACGCTCAATCCCACAGTGAAACCAAAGCCGCCAAGGAAGGAACTAGAAGAGCTGCCTAATGGCACCACTTAGGTGTTCAGTAACTATCTAATGACTGAAAGACGGCCCCAAAGAAGGCTCCCTGGGCTGAAGTCAGCCATGTCTGTGTCAAGTAAAGCAAGCCTGCTTCAACAGGTGTGGTTCTGTTGCTCCACCTGGAGCCCAGGATAGGCATAAACCAACATCTAAGCAGCTTCCACATACCGGGCATATCTTAGCACCAGCTTTAGACATATTATTTTTGTTCCTCAAAAACCCTGCAAAAGTGGATTACTGTGCCCATTTTACAGGAAGGCAACCGAGGTACAAACCATTCAAACCATTCGCCAGGGGCCCCACAGCTTGCGAATGCGAGGCCGTGACTCAACCCAGCCTGTCTGACTCCATATTGCCCAACCCTAGCAGGACATCTCAACTCCAGCCTGAGTCATTCCCAGCTCTGGGAAGCCTGCTTGGCTGGGAGGCTGCTCCCTAGAAAGGGGGCTTGATTCTCAGAGCTGTCTTATTAAGGGCCAAAGACCCTGACCTGTCAGGGAATATTACTCAGAATTTTTTTTCCACACACAAACATCTTTAACCATAAAAATGAACCTGGTTTCAGTACACTCTGGGTAAAGAAACATGTAAGTTGGGGAACCTGAGACTTCTGAGGACAATAAGAGAACCTGCAGACTTTGCTTCAAAGGGAGATCAGGTTGGGCACATTTCCTAGTTCTGCTTCCTTCATTCTTTCAGGGTCTCAAAAGACTTGCTATGGCACAAGCCGGTCGCTAATGCCAAATAGTACTGAATGCTCCTAAGGTCCATTTATCACTGCCAACAACATAAATGTATATTTAAAAATTAATTGGGTGCATCTCAACAGGAAGGTGAAGTTCCTCAGAAGACAGCGTGAGGATGGGTGGAAAACAAGTGTTAGCTTCACCTCTGGGAGCGCGGCCCCCATCCCTCCGTATGGCATCACTGGTGCTCCTGCCCTCCCGAGTATGAAGAGGCTCAGGGGTGATAACGGATACGGAAGAGCTTTGGGAAAGCGCAAAGTGACAGACAAGTGAGTTAGTACGGCTCTTCCCAAGGACAGGTACTGAGTCTGGCACTTCTGTAGTATATTTCAGACTGTCTAGCACCCAGCAGTTGACTGACTATTTCTCCCTAAAGAAACTGAACGACAGGACTCGACGACAATGCTGAATGAGTTCCACTACCTTGGAACACATGCTGCACGTGAGGGAGAGCACTCCTGTCAGACGCTCTTCCTGCTCGCGGGCCTGGTCCTAATTCTATCTTGTGGGCTACACTGCGCACCAAACACGCTGAAACAGGCTTTTACACTCTAACCTGGTCACAGGAAAATATCTGAATCCCAAACAACCGCTCTGAAATGAACTTTTGGGATGAGGTAGTGTATACTGAGTTATTCTTGATCCCTTCCCATCACAACAGGAGAAACAGACAAGAAAATATGTTCCCCATGTATTTCCTTCAACTCTGTTTCTCTCCCCCAAATCACACTAAAACAGTCAGTTCAAAAGAGGTGCACACATCTCTCCCTCCCTGCCCCTAAGGGCCCACTAGGTTGACAAGAAGGAACCTGTAATAGTGCAGCAACAGAGCAGCAGGGAGGATGTGCCAGAGGAAAGCAGACAGGTCTGGGCTGGGAGGAAACTAAGAAAACCATCCCAGAGGCCAGGGTGGGGATGAGTCTTCCCAGGGCAGGGGTGCCGAACAGAGCACAGAGATGCGGGGGGTGGGGACTGAGGAGCAATCATCACAGTAATTTTTAAAACTGCACTTGTGACCATCAAGTCCAGACACCCTTCAGGGAGGCCCACCTGGGGCCTTGCCCAGCCTCTGCAGAAACGCAGACATCCTCCCTCTTAAGGCAGAGGCCAACAGGGAAACCCAGATCAGCTTCTAATGCTCCAACCCTCTAATGCTAATCAACCCTCTTCTTTCACGAACATGAACTGATAACCAAGGATCTTCAACCATTAAATAAATAATAATGAAATAAAAACCCAAACCATGAAAGAGTAGGACCAGGATAAGCAGGACAACTTTTACTTTGAATTGATCTCTGGGGAAAACACAGATATTTCAGGGAACAAGAGAGAAATTCTATAAACGCTGGTAAGAATTCTCCAAGAAAGTCAAGGGTTATTGCACCCGTAAAACAGGAACAGGCTGCTATGAAAAAGGAGTGATTAGGAAGTAAGTAAATTTTTAAAAATTTTTAACAACATTATTACCAAAATAAACATTTTCATGTTTGGTGTGTATAAGAGAATGACAAGATTAAAGAGGAAGCTAGTGACCTAGATGATAAGATCACAGGGACTTCCAGTCACATAAAACAGGAGGAGACTGGTTAAAGGACAGGGAGGAGGCCAGGCTGGAGGTCTCACAGGTGGGGAGGCACAGGGGAAGCCCTGGACTGCAGGCTCTGCCACGTGTCTCACTTACCACTCGGCTCTAGTGCCCCCCAGTGCTGCACACAATAGGTGCTCAACAAAGATCTGAGTGAGTGAATAGCAGGTGGGGATTTCCAACCTCTCCCTCCTTTTCTGAGGCCTCTGGGAGGAGCGCAGCTCTGCTGTGGCCACTCAGGGGACTGCTGGTCATCAGTGGAGTGGGCAGGCTCCCCTCAGAGACTTTAAAATTCCAGTTGCACAAGGGGTAGGGGCAGTGTGTTTCTGCCCATTGAAGGTGTAAAAGCAACAAATTTGAGCCTTGAGAGCAAGAAAATCCTAAGTGTAAAGATGTACAAATCATCCCCCCTCCTCCTTCCCCTCCCAGTCCTGAAAAACACATTCGTGGTCCCTCATGTGTGCCCTGGGAACACAGTAGGCCCTCAAAAGATGCTTGCTGAATACATTCAGGAATCCAGGAATGACCGAGGTGGGGGAAATGGTTCCCAGATCTCTGGACTCCAATGACTTCTGCCACTGATGTAAGTAAACACCATGAGTCAGAGCCATTCCCAAAATGGTGCACAGAGTATCAGAGGTTAACAGAGGCTGCCAAGGGTGCCCTTGGTCCAGGTTGGGAGCTGGCATAACATCTTTCCTCCCCTCCGGGCCTGATAACACATATATCAAGTGAAGAAAGGTACAAATTACATAAGTACATTCAGCTCGCCCTTAATGCCCTTAATTCATTCCAAGAAATAAAAACAGAACAGGTCATTAGGCCAAAAGGCTATTACTATAAAGAAAGAACATTCCGAGAGAAGGCACATGTTGCTCATCTCTCTGAAAGTCAGCCTTGGAGAAGCCATCTCTAATCTCTGTAACTGCAGAAGGCAGCACAGAAGGAAGGCGTCCTCACTGCTGCCCACACACAACGCTGGCTTGGCCTGTACTGCCCTGCAGACCTCGCTGTGAGCACACACTGGATCTAAGGTTTGTTCCTCCTTCATTACCCAGGGTGGGAAATTCTTCACTCATTAGAAGTGACTACAATTTCTTCTAAGCCACTGTTTGGCCTGGAGTGAAGAGAGGATCAATCCTTAAGCAAGGAGTGGATTTACCCATTCATTCTACAAACAGATGTTTGAGTACTTACTATGTGCCAGGCACTCTTCTAAGTCCAGGGTTTGGAGCAGTGTACAAGACAGACACGGTCCCTGCCTGCCTGGGCCTGACGTCCTAATAGGGCAGACTGACACACAGTAAAGTAAAAACAGCCACGAGTGTGGAAAGGGCTAGAACGGAGGTAAATAAGGCGTTATGAGAGAGTGGAGGGAAGAACAGGGGGAAGGACTTGTGAAGGTAGAGTGGTCGGGAAGACCCAAGGTGGAGAGCAAGTGGGGGTGTGAAGGACGGGGAGGGGCCTTTCCAGCAGAGGGAGGCCCCAGGGAACAGAGGTCACTGTTCCAGTCCCAGCAGGGCAGGAGCCCACAGGCTTGCCTGAGGTGCCACTGAGGACTCCAGGGAGGAATGGTCAGCAACACTGGTGAGCTGCCTGGTAACTCAGATCTTATATCTGTGCTAGCAGATAAAAATTCAAGCCTCAAGTGCTTGTAAGATATGCTATTGAAAACCAAGCACATATATATGCATAGTGTTCCATACCTATCTGTACCTGTGCTGCCTCTCAACATGTGATATATTTAACCAAAGAGAAACACCTAGCCTTTGACCCAACTATTTCTTCTAAAACTTTTCCTACATATAAACTCACCCAAGGATTAAAGGTAGATGTTCACTGTGGCCCTGTTTTCAACAGCAAGAAAAATAAGACACTGAAAACCACCTCACTGTCCATCAAGAGTCACAAGTGCCGATACACCTCTGGAGTGGAACACAGGTAGCCAGAGGAGAGAGAGGGCGGGGAGCTGTGTGCACAGACGCGAAAGAATGGCACATCGGTGTTCCCTCATATCAAGTGGCATCAGTGGGTTGTAGCACGGTGATATAATCTGATCCCACTGTATTAAAACACAATTAGGTACCCACCAAAGTGTGCCAACTCACAGCAAGTCCCAGTGGGGTCTCAGACTTGAGGGGGGTTGGACTTTCACATTTCATCTCGTTCTAACCAGTTTGAAAATTTTGACTATCACCAGTTGCTTTTAGGATACAGCAACTAGTTAATAAAAAATACCCTACTTTGTTTTGTTAATGGCCTGTGCTGGAATGAAGGAGGGGCCCTCTGTGCCACGTGACTGCACCACAGCCTCGAGAGAGGACTGACCACCCCCTCTTCAGAGGTGTCCAAAGCCCCCGCCCCGGCACCTCTCCGTTTCATAACCGCAGTCATCTCCCAGTGGTGTCCTGGCTCCCCCATTGCCCTTCACAGGGATGCTTTCAAAACTCAAGTCAGACCATAGAGCAGTCATTCAGTAAAAACTTGCTGGATGAATTCAGGAGGAGAAAAGTTGAACTGAAAAGTCTGGGTAGTTTTGATTCATACAGACTGAAGATCCACAGATGGAAAATGCCTGGGGCATTTATGCCCAGGTATGAAGATGCTTTAACTTATGAAGATGCTTTAACTCTACTGGTTAGAACTCTCTTATAAACACTCTGCACATGTTAAACTAAACCACAGTTGGATTTAGAAACCACCGTGCGGGATGTGTGGCTCAGTCCCGGCTGTCTACCAGCAGCCACACAGGAAGCCCTTCTCCTGCTCAGCCGCGGGGCCTGACCACCATGGGCGCCCACAAGCTCCTGGGTCCTCTCTGCCTCCAGCTCAGGCAATTTCTGTACGTCCAGTCAGTCCCTCCAGAGAAAGGACGGGCTTTCCTGCTTCTCTCTGGCCCTCAAGCCACCTCCCACCCGGCTGGTGTCCAGGGAGTAGGGCCTGAGGTAATACACTCCTCTGCACCATTAGCAAAGCAGGAACGCTTTTTTTTAATGGCTCAAATGTCCAGCACATTATTTTGTTGCCAATGATTTCATCTGGAAAAGTGAACATTCCTCAAAGGAAGAGATAGAGATCAGCAAATAAAGAGACTTATATCTCTGGAACATTGTGTAGTGCATTGACTTCAACAGTGGAAAGCAGCTTGTGCACTGCGAGATGCTCAGTTTTAAAGGTTGTCCACTCCAAGGGAAGCACATGCCACAACTGGGCAAGTCCCAGGCCCCAGACGGGGAGGGGAGGGTCCTCCAGAAGCACCTACAAGGGCGGGCAGTGTGGGCCGAACACACTCAAAGGTACTTCCAGAGATGAAAAAAACAGTCAGCATCTCTCACAGACAAAGCTTGGTGCTGCTGTGAAAACCACCTCCTGAAACTAGTAAAGGATTCGCATCCACTTGATGGCACAGAACTACCTGCTGCAAACTGAAGTAAGAGCTGGTGAGAGGAAGGGGAATTTCAAGAACTCTATTAGGACACAGCCATTCTGCCAAAAACAAACATGGCTCAGACCCTGGAATGTCACAGTTCAGAAGAAAAGACAAAAAGAGTGGGGGGAAAAAACACATCTTATTTTGTTTAGCCAACACTACAGGGCCTCTTCCTCCCACAGAAAAAAATCATGTTGGGTTAAGTTAAAGAAAAACAAAATTTTCTAAACAGGGAAGCTATTCCACAATATCAAATGTGGCGCTGCTTTGATTCAGCACAGCATCAGTTCCAAAGCAGGTGTGTTCCCACTCAGGTGTGACCACCCGGCTTCCATAGCTTTGCTCATTCAACGCGCCCTGTACTGCTAAGCCCGTGACAGTTTCAAGTCCAAATATCTATTCTTTTGGTCACCACAAGGCCGTCAAAACCAATGAGGGCTCCTCGTGGCGGGGCTCTGCTCTGCTAGCCTTCATTCTCATTACTCAGCCCTTTCTTCTCCTGTCATCCACTGTCTGTCTGTGCTGCAGTCATGGCCAACAAGCCACCCTGAGCACCTGCACTGCTGTCCACGCCGCCTCCCCATCACTCCTAACAGCTATACAGCATCGCGTCTTGGCCCTGCACGACCACACCAGGCCCTCACAGTCACACCTCGGGGGTTTGGGTCTTTCCCAGTCAGAGCCAAGACTGGGGGAATGTCACGGTACATACAGTTTCCCACTCTGACTCTGTCCAGTTACTTCACTAGGGGCTCTGGGCTCACAGGTTCTAACGATATTTGGTGAACCTCTCAAATACAGTTTAGAAAGCAAGAGGTCAGGGCTTCCCTGGTGGCGCAGTGGTTGAGAGTCCACCTGTCGATGCAGGGGACAATGGGTTCGTGCCCTGGTCTGGGAAGATCCCACATGCCGCGGAGCGGTTGGGCCCGTGAGCCATGATCGCTGAGCCTGTGTGTCTGGAGCCTGTGCTCCGCAACGGGAGAGGCCACAACAGTGAGAGGCCTGCGTACTGCAAAAAAAAAAAAAAAA